>NW_015090925.1:887174-990360 GCF_001431845.1 Calidris pugnax
GACTGAATAATGCCATTGAGCTGAACGCAAAACCCCAGCTCCCACTGCCAAAAAGTTTTCCATTTGCCTCCTTCATTCCCCTTGGAGTCACACTCCCTGAATTTAATATTTTCAAGAGCAGAAAAAAAAAAATCCTTTGAACTTTTTTTTTTTTTTTTTTTTGGATATGGTTGGACTCGATGATCTCAAAGGTCCCTTCCAACTGTGACAATTCTGTGATTCTGTCATCCTGAGGCAAACAGAGCGGGAGGGAGCGGTTCCCTGGTACGTCGCATCCAAACAGTGTAGGCAGGCACTGTAAGCAACCAGCATGTTTCTGGTGAAGCTGTGGAGAACTAGAACTATCAGTCAGGTTGCCAGGGCTATCAGGGGCAGTTTGCAGGGTTATCTCCCCAGCTCCCTTCCATCTCTGCGGTAGCTTTCACTGGGATGTGTAATAAGCATGAGCTCCGAAATCAAAGGTAGCTTTCTTGGCCCTTTGGAGCACAGCTACTGCACTCCACATTCACTATACGATGGGAGTAACACAGCTCCAGAGGGGCTGCCTGTGAGCCCGTGGGCAGCAGGTACAAATCCAGTCTGTCTGACACGGGGACTGACTGAAACTGGTTGAGGACTAAATGCCATTTCTGGCCCCAAGTATTCTTTCTGGACGCACTTCACTCAGAAGGACCCAAATTAAAAATGATCTCTTTGCTGTTCCTTTTCCAGGTAGCTGACTTTGACTTTTCTCCACTGGCTGACAGAACCCTCTCTTCTCATTCGGAGTCAGGCTGTGGCCAAATATGTTGCAGATCATGTTTTCTTCGGTCATCTCAAGAAGCTGCCAGCGAGAGTCACGAACTTCTACATTCTTTTTACAAGCCAGTCAAGACGTACACAGTGTGAAGGACACAACTGCACCTCGGTTGCACTAACTGCCCAATTTAAATTTCTCACTTAGGACGAGTTAAAAGCCCAGTGCTGCGTGAATGGTTTGCCCTTGCCCATGCAACGAGGTTAACCACTTTGAGTCCAGCACTTGAGTGCTTCATTCTCTGAACTAAAGAAAAGCAAGGCCTCAAACACAGCTTTGTATTTTTAAATTATACGGGTGTATACAGTTACAGCTGTAAACGCAGCATTTTATTCTTATGGATTGTTTTATGTGCGGGTTTGCTAAACTCACTACCTCTTGTCATTTCTCTGGTCTTCTTGCTGTCTCTTTCAAAGAAGAAACTGCTTAAAACAAACGTACCCCTCTTTCCTGTGTTACAACAATATTACTGGAAATGTCACCCAAAATGCTGTTGAATGTGTCTTTGTTCTAAAAAGGAACTGTCTTGTCCAGGTTGAGGAACGCCTGGGTGCCTCCAGTGAACCAGGCTGCCTAATTAGGTTGTCTTTTTTCCCTCTGTTCTAAAAGACCCCTTTTTTAAGTGAATGTTCTGTGGGCCCACAGTGGCTGGTGACCCCTGACGGAGGGCTCGCTGCTAGCTGCAGGTTGTTGGGATCACGGCACCGTGCTGTGAAAGGCTCCACATCTCCAACACTTCATGAAGTAGTAAACCACTCTAATCTGTATAAGGAGGGATCACAGCACCGTGCTGTGAAAGACTCCACATCTCCAACACTTCATGAAGTAGTAAACCACTCTAATCTGTATAAGGAGCTTTTTTCCCCCAAGCTGTTCATTCTTTTCTTCTTATATTACTACCCAGCTAATCACCAAAGCTCCTCTTCAAAGAAACGCAACACCCAGTGGCTCAAAGCTGCTCAGCAAAACATACTCCATTCACATTCATAGTCAATGTTCAAGGCTGTATAAACTCTGTGCCTGTTGCAGACTCTCTTCTACCACCAGCCTCCTGCTCTCCCTGGCTTTGCCCCGTGACCAGTGTTTCTGAGCACCCTGTGGGCTCCTAAACAAACGTGGGGCCATTTCTGTTTTTAAATGTGACCCATCTTCCCTTCCTCGGATTCACAGCCTGTGGGTATCATAAGCTTGGGGTTTTTCAAGTATGTCATCATTTCTCAAATGCACTGATTGGGAGATAATTATCTTTATGTGAGGGGATTTACCATGAGGTTTTCGGGGTGCTTGTCTCAGACATTCAACTTCAGTGTTTCCTCAGAGAAGCCCAGAGCTTCGGTTTGTCTGTCAAAGAAATTACATGGCCTCAGAATGGCTTTGTTAATTAACTTGATACATTCAAAATAGAATAGGATCATTTAAGATAACAATCCAGTAAAACCAAGTTTTTGTCAAAGGGTACTTTCCAAAGCAGAACTTATTTTGGCTGTTTTTCTAAAGAGGAACAGGATTTCTAAGCAAGCTTGTTGATTAGGAGTGGTGCCCTCTGCATTCCTTCTCAGTGCCCTGGTGTCAGACTCTTATCATCAGTCATATTCAGTCACTGGTAAAAATGTGCCCCTCCTTAGGCCAGCAAAGAAGCTATTGTTCTCCAGAGCTTCAGTTTTATTGCTTACTCCTGAGATCCCAGCCATCTGAGCCACTGCCACAGGTACGGGACTTGTGGGGTGTCCCTGTGCTCTGTGCACGGCTGCACGGTCCTCGGGTGCTGGAAATACTGTTTGGCCACCGACATCACTGCTTTGGTTCTGTGCCTCTGGTGGCCCCAGTGCGGCCGAGCTGAGATACCACTGATGGTGCCAAACGTGGCTAAGGTGGCTATCAACCCCCAGGGGGAAAAAGAGGGACATGGAGTCAGTGATACGAAAGACAGGCCTAAGAAAATCCCCAATTTCCCATTGAGGAAAACAGAGCAAATGTCCTTCAGGAGAACATTGGCTCTTATTCTCTTCCTAAAATGAACAAAGGGTGGCAAAGGAGGCAAATGATTCAGAAAGGCAGAAAAGATAAAGTGCTGCAAAGTGGAAAGTCAAACACTATCCAACGGTGGAAGACACTGTACAAGAACAGATGGAAAAGAATAGAGGTTAGGAAGAAAGGCATCTCTTGGAAAAAATAAGCAGTGGAGAAAGTACACTTAAAAGGGCACGTCAAGAAGCAAATTAACCAAGAAAATTTAAACAACCTTAACAAATTGAGGTGTAAGTATGAGAAATATTCACACAAACGTGTTCCTGAATCCAATATGAAACTGCTTCCTGCACAAAGGACTGATCTGTGGGTTCAATAAATGCCTCTGAAATTGAAGACAAAAGGTAATTGAGCGGTTCAGGATATAGCAGGGAGATTAGTGGGACGTAACGAGGATCAGCAGGAGGATTCATTTTGTTAACCTTAGAAATCAATGACCTGGAAAAAGGAATGTTCAGCAAAACGATGAAACTCAGTGATTCAAAACCAGAGTCCAGTGAGTGTGAGGCCAAAGAGCGATTGAATTCAGTGATAAGAGTGTGAGCAGATAAAAAGTTTATGCAACAAGAATTAATTACAAGGAAATGCACTTGAGGAGAAAAATGTTCTGGAAAGTATTGTATAAAAGCACAGGGTAATGCAGAAGAGCTTTGGTTATTCTGTAATTTGTCATATGAACAATGGTGCTGGTTTGTGCAGCAGCTGTGGGGACAAATCAGCCCTTTACCATGAAGCCCAGCACAGGGCTCTGAGTGGCCGGGGCTGAATTCTGGCTCTCTGCTCTGGGCAGCAGAGGACACAGCCCAGGATGTGGCAACAGCTTGAATTCACAAGATCTCTGTTGGGTTTGCTGGATGCTGTCAGAATGGAGATTGTTTCAGCAAGAGGAAGGTGAAGAACTTCTTATTTAAATGCTCAGCATTATTATCAGATAATCAGCCAACACTTCACCTTGATTTTGGAGAGCCAGTGCCAGTTTCCGTGGAAACTGAAGTGCTATCCTGCAGCTGTCACAAAATTGTTCAAATCCTGCAGATCTCAGCTTTGACAGCCCACTGAGCACTACAAATGGGGATTTTTAAATTGCAGCCACCAACATGGGGAACATAGAAGTTCCAGAAACTTCTTGGGCCTCCTCAGAGCTGGGTTTGCTCATTGCCAGCGTGTAATCCCTGCAGCAGCGTGTGCAGGGACAGGAGCTGCAGGACAGGGGGGGCTTTGTACAGAAGATCATCATTGCACAAGTGACACAACTACAAGAGCGAATTACACTGGAGCACTAGGGAAATGCCTCCCCGGCCCCACAACTACCCCAGCCAAATACTTTTCTAATGCATTTACTCCCAGCAGTCCCAGGAGGCAGAGGTTTGGTATTCCCCCCGCTGGCAGGAGGCAAAGGGAGCCCCACAGGGAGAGGGAGGTGCCTGAATGCCGGGGCAGGTGCGGATACCCGCATAAAACTCAGGATTAAAAAGATTAAGGAACCACGCAGACCATCTACTCGATCTCGGTGGTTTTTCCAGCCCGTGGAGCGGAAAGCACCGCGCTCGGGTGCCCCGTCCGTCCCCGGGGCGGGCGCCCGGGCTGTCCCGCTGCGGGCGGCGGAGCGCTCGGCAGGGGGCTCCCCAGCCCCGGGAATGGCTCCGCCACCCCCCGCCGCGGCGGGAGCGCGGGAAGGCTCCCAGGGAATAACGCCCGCCTCGCTGTGCCTTGCGAAGCGAAATGCACAACCCGACCGGAGACCAGATGCGGCCTGTTCCCAACCCAAGTGCTGCGGTTTGGGCATCGCTGCGGGAAGCGGCTCCGTGCCCACAGCTCCCTTCCATCTCTGCGGTAGCTTTCACTGGGATGTGTAATAAGCATGAGCTCCGAAATCAAAGGTAGCTTTCTTGGCCCTTTGGAGCACAGCTATTGCACTCCACATTCACTATACGATGGGAGTAACACAGCTCCAGAGGGGCTGCCTGTGAGCCCGTGGGCAGCAGGTACAAATCCAGTCTGTCTGACACGGGGACTGACTGAAACTGGTTGAGGACTAAATGCCATTTCTGGCCCCAAGTATTCTTTCTGGACGCACTTCACTCAGAAGGACCCAAATTAAAAATGATCTCTTTGCTGTTCCTTTTCCAGGTAGCTGACTTTGACTTTTCTCCACTGGCTGACAGAACCCTCTCTTCTCATTCGGAGTCAGGCTGTGGCCAAATATGTTGCAGATCATGTTTTCTTCGGTCATCTCAAGAAGCTGCCAGCGAGAGTCACGAACTTCTACATTCTTTTTACAAGCCAGTCAAGACGTACACAGTGTGAAGGACACAACTGCACCTCGGTTGCACTAACTGCCCAATTTAAATTTCTCACTTAGGACGAGTTAAAAGCCCAGTGCTGCGTGAATGGTTTGCCCTTGCCCATGCAACGAGGTTAACCACTTTGAGTCCAGCACTTGAGTGCTTCATTCTCTGAACTAAAGAAAAGCAAGGCCTCAAACACAGCTTTGTATTTTTAAATTATACGGGTGTATACAGTTACAGCTGTAAACGCAGCATTTTATTCTTATGGATTGTTTTATGTGCGGGTTTGCTAAACTCACTACCTCTTGTCATTTCTCTGGTCTTCTTGCTGTCTCTTTCAAAGAAGAAACTGCTTAAAACAAACGTACCCCTCTTTCCTGTGTTACAACAATATTACTGGAAATGTCACCCAAAATGCTGTTGAATGTGTCTTTGTTCTAAAAAGGAACTGTCTTGTCCAGGTTGAGGAACGCCTGGGTGCCTCCAGTGAACCAGGCTGCCTAATTAGGTTGTCTTTTTTCCCTCTGTTCTAAAAGACCCCTTTTTTAAGTGAATGTTCTGTGGGCTGGTGACCCCTGATGGAGGGCTCGCTGCTAGCTGCAGGTTGTTGGGATCACAGCACCGTGCTGTGAAAGACTCCACATCTCCAACACTTCATGAAGTAGTAAACCACTCTAATCTGTATAAGGAGCTTTTTTCCCCCAAGCTGTTCATTCTTTTCTTCTTATATTACTACCCAGCTAATCACCAAAGCTCCTCTTCAAAGAAACGCAACACCCAGTGGCTCAAAGCTGCTCAGCAAAACATACTCCATTCACATTCATAGTCAATGTTCAAGGCTGTATAAACTCTGTGCCTGTTGCAGACTCTCTTCTACCACCAGCCTCCTGCTCTCCCTGGCTTTGCCCCGTGACCAGTGTTTCTGAGCACCCTGTGGGCTCCTAAACAAACGTGGGGCCATTTCTGTTTTTAAATGTGACCCATCTTCCCTTCCTCGGATTCACAGCCTGTGGGTATCATAAATTTTTAAATGTGACACATCTCCTCGGATTCACAGCCTGTGGGTATCATAAGCTTGGGGTTTTTCAAGTATGTCATCATTTCTCAAATGCACTGATTGGGAGATAATTATCTTTATGTGAGGGGATTTACCATGAGGTTTTCGGGGTGCTTGTCTCAGACATTCAACTTCAGTGTTTCCTCAGAGAAGCCCAGAGCTTCGGTTTGTCTGTCAAAGAAATTACATGGCCTCAGAATGGCTTTGTTAATTAACTTGATACATTCAAAATAGAATAGGATCATTTAAGATAACAATCCAGTAAAACCAAGTTTTTGTCAAAGGGTACTTTCCAAAGCAGAACTTATTTTGGCTGTTTTTCTAAAGAGGAACAGGATTTCTAAGCAAGCTTGTTGATTAGGAGTGGTGCCCTCTGCATTCCTTCTCAGTGCCCTGGTGTCAGACTCTTATCATCAGTCATATTCAGTCACTGGTAAAAATGTGCCCCTCCTTAGGCCAGCAAAGAAGCTATTGTTCTCCAGAGCTCCAGTTTTATTGCTTACTCCTGAGATCCCAGCCATCTGAGCCACTGCCACAGGTACGGGACTTGTGGGGTGTCCCTGTGCTCTGTGCACGGCTGCACGGTCCTCAGGTGCTGGAAATAACAGATTTTGGATGTGAAAAACGCAGCTCAGAGTGGCAGTGGCCCTCAACAGCTTGCACAGTGGCTCTCTGCAGCCACAAGTTTAGTTTGTGCTGCTTTTATGACGTTTGTGACAGACATGACCCTGGCTACTGTAAGACACCTAAAGGCAGCCCCTGGAATGTATTAAAAGCCCTTTCTTCTCCGTGGTGTGCTCCTCATAAAGGCGGTGACGATGAGGGAGCAGAGTCAGCTACAGGGACCTGAGCCAGGGGGCATCTGGGCTGGAGGAAGATCATACCCCAGGAGGAAGAGCTGTGCCCTGCCCCGTGTTCCACTGATCCCCAGCCCACTCACGGCTCTGACGGGCTGTTTGGCCACCGACATCACTGCTTTGGTTCTGTGCCTCTGGTGGCCCCAGTGCGGCCGAGCTGAGATACCACTGATGGTGCCAAACCTGGCTAAGGTGGCTATCAACCCCCAGGGGAAAAAGAGGGACATGGAGTCAGTGATACGAAAGACAGGCCTAAGAAAATCCCCAACTTCCCATTGAGGAAAACAGAGCAAATGTCCTTCAGGAGAACATTGGCTCTTATTCTCTTCCTAAAATGAACAAAGGGTGGCAAAGGAGGCAAATGATTCAGAAAGGCAGAAAAGATAAAGTGCTGCAAAGTGGAAAGTCAAACACTATCCAACGGTGGAAGACACTGTACAAGAACAGATGGAAAAGAATAGAGGTTAGGAAGAAAGGCATCTCTTGGAAAAAATAAGCAGTGGAGAAAGTACACTTAAAAGGGCACGTCAAGAAGCAAATTAACCAAGAAAATGTAAACAACCTTAACAAATTGAGGTGTAAGTATGAGAAATATTCACACAAACGTGTTCCTGAATCCAATATGAAACTGCTTCCTGCACAAAGGACTGATCTGTGGGTTCAATAAATGCCTCTGAAATTGAAGACAAAAGGTAATTGAGCGGTTCAGGATATAGCAGGGAGATTAGTGGGACGTAACGAGGATCAGCAGGAGGATTCATTTTGTTAACCTTAGAAATCAATGACCTGGAAAAAGGAATGTTCAGCAAAACGATGAAACTCAGTGATTCAAAACCAGAGTCCAGTGAGTGTAAGGCCAAAGAGCGATTGAATTCAGTGATAAGAGTGTGAGCAGATAAAAAGTTTATGCAACAAGAATTAATTACAAGGAAATGCACTTGAGGAGAAAAATGTTCTGGAAAGTATTGTATAAAAGCACAGGGTAATGCAGAAGAGCTTTGGTTATTCTGTAATTTGTCATATGAACAATGGTGCTGGTTTGTGCAGCAGCTGTGGGGACAAATCAGCCCTTTACCATGAAGCCCAGCACAGGGCTCTGAGTGGCCGGGGCTGAATTCTGGCTCTCTGCTCTGGGCAGCAGAGGACACAGCCCAGGATGTGGCAACAGCTTGAATTCACAAGATCTCTGTTGGGTTTGCTGGATGCTGTCAGAATGGAGATTGTTTCAGCAAGAGGAAGGTGAAGAACTTCTTATTTAAATGCTCAGCATTATTATCAGATAATCAGCCAACACTTCACCTTGATTTTGGAGAGCCAGTGCCAGTTTCCGTGGAAACTGAAGTGCTATCCTGCAGCTGTCACAAAATTGTTCAAATCCTGCAGATCTCAGCTTTGACAGCCCACTGAGCACTACAAATGGGGATTTTTAAATTGCAGCCACCAACATGGGGAACATAGAAGTTCCAGAAACTTCTTGGGCCTCCTCAGAGCTGGGTTTGCTCATTGCCAGATTCAAAATAGAATAGGATCATTTAAGATAACAATCCAGTAAAACCAAGTTTTTGTCAAAGGGTACTTTCCAAAGCAGAACTTATTTTGGCTGTTTTTCTAAAGAGGAACAGGATTTCTAAGCAAGCTTGTTGATTAGGAGTGGTGCCCTCTGCATTCCTTCTCAGTGCCCTGGTGTCAGACTCTTATCATCAGTCATATTCAGTCACTGGTAAAAATGTGCCCCTCCTTAGGCCAGCAAAGAAGCTATTGTTCTCCAGAGCTCCAGTTTTATTGCTTACTCCTGAGATCCCAGCCATCTGAGCCACTGCCACAGGTACGGGACTTGTGGGGTGTCCCTGTGCTCTGTGCACGGCTACACGGTCCTCAGGTGCTGGAAATAACAGATTTTGGATGTGAAAAACGCAGCTCAGAGTGGCAGTGGCCCTCAACAGCTTGCACAGTGGCTCTCTGCAGCCACAAGTTTAGTTTGTGCTGCTTTTATGACGTTTGTGACAGACATGACCCTGGCTACTGTAAGACACCTAAAGGCAGCCCCTGGAATGTATTAAAAGCCCTTTCTTCTCCGTGGTGTGCTCCTCATAAAGGCGGTGACGATGAGGGAGCAGAGTCAGCTACAGGGACCTGAGCCAGGGGGCATCTGGGCTGGAGGAAGATCATACCCCAGGAGGAAGAGCTGTGCCCTGCCCCGTGTTCCACTGATCCCCAGCCCACTCACGGCTCTGACGGGCTGTTTGGCCACCGACATCACTGCTTTGGTTCTGTGCCTCTGGTGGCCCCAGTGCGGCCGAGCTGAGATACCACTGATGGTGCCAAACCTGGCTAAGGTGGCTATCAACCCCCAGGGGAAAAAGAGGGACATGGAGTCAGTGATACGAAAGACAGGCCTAAGAAAATCCCCAATTTCCCATTGAGGAAAACAGAGCAAATGTCCTTCAGGAGAACATTGGCTCTTATTCTCTTCCTAAAATGAACAAAGGGTGGCAAAGGAGGCAAATGATTCAGAAAGGCAGAAAAGATAAAGTGCTGCAAAGTGGAAAGTCAAACACTATCCAACGGTGGAAGACACTGTACAAGAACAGATGGAAAAGAATAGAGGTTAGGAAGAAAGGCATCTCTTGGAAAAAATAAGCAGTGGAGAAAGTACACTTAAAAGGGCACGTCAAGAAGCAAATTAACCAAGAAAATGTAAACAACCTTAACAAATTGAGGTGTAAGTATGAGAAATATTCACACAAACGTGTTCCTGAATCCAATATGAAACTGCTTCCTGCACAAAGGACTGATCTGTGGGTTCAATAAATGCCTCTGAAATTGAAGACAAAAGGTAATTGAGCGGTTCAGGATATAGCAGGGAGATTAGTGGGACGTAACGAGGATCAGCAGGAGGATTCATTTTGTTAACCTTAGAAATCAATGACCTGGAAAAAGGAATGTTCAGCAAAACGATGAAACTCAGTGATTCAAAACCAGAGTCCAGTGAGTGTGAGGCCAAAGAGCGATTGAATTCAGTGATAAGAGTGTGAGCAGATAAAAAGTTTATGCAACAAGAATTAATTACAAGGAAATGCACTTGAGGAGAAAAATGTTCTGGAAAGTATTGTATAAAAGCACAGGGTAATGCAGAAGAGCTTTGGTTATTCTGTAATTTGTCATATGAACAATGGTGCTGGTTTGTGCAGCAGCTGTGGGGACAAATCAGCCCTTTACCATGAAGCCCAGCACAGGGCTCTGAGTGGCCGGGGCTGAATTCTGGCTCTCTGCTCTGGGCAGCAGAGGACACAGCCCAGGATGTGGCAACAGCTTGAATTCGCAAGATCTCTGTTGGGTTTGCTGGATGCTGTCAGAATGGAGATTGTTTCAGCAAGAGGAAGGTGAAGAACTTCTTATTTAAATGCTCAGCATTATTATCAGATAATCAGCCAACACTTCACCTTGATTTTGGAGAGCCAGTGCCAGTTTCCGTGGAAACTGAAGTGCTATCCTGCAGCTGTCACAAAATTGTTCAAACCCTGCAGATCTCAGCTTTGACAGCCCACTGAGCACTACAAATGGGGATTTTTAAATTGCAGCCACCAACATGGGGAACATAGAAGTTCCAGAAACTTCTTGGGCCTCCTCAGAGCTGGGTTTGCTCATTGCCAGCGTGTAATCCCTGCAGCAGCGTGTGCAGGGACAGGAGCTGCAGGACAGGGGGGGCTTTGTACAGAAGATCATCATTGCACAAGTGACACAACTACAAGAGCGAATTACACTGGAGCACTAGGGAAATGCCTCCCCGGCCCCACAACTACCCCAGCCAAATACTTTTCTAATGCATTTACTCCCAGCAGTCCCAGGAGGCAGAGGTTTGGTATTCCCCCCGCTGGCAGGAGGCAAAGGGAGCCCCACAGGGAGAGGGAGGTGCCTGAATGCCGGGGCAGGTGCGGATACCCGCATAAAACTCAGGATTAAAAAGATTAAGGAACCACGCAGACCATCTACTCGATCTCGGTGGTTTTTCCAGCCCGTGGAGCGGAAAGCACCGCGCTCGGGTGCCCCGTCCGTCCCCGGGGCGGGCGCCCGGGCTGTCCCGCTGCGGGCGGCGGAGCGCTCGGCAGGGGGCTCCCCAGCCCCGGGAATGGCTCCGCCACCCCCCGCCGCGGCGGGAGCGCGGGAAGGCTCCCAGGGAATAACGCCCGCCTCGCTGTGCCTTGCGAAGCGAAATGCACAACCCGACCGGAGACCAGATGCGGCCTGTTCCCAACCCAAGTGCTGCGGGAAGCGGCTCCGTGCCCGCGTCTCGTCCTGCGCCCTCAGCCCCGCGGCGCTGGACGGCCATGGAAGGGGAGAGGTGCCAGGCAGCGATGGGAGAGCTTGGGCCCATGGCCACCACCCCGCTCCGCCTGCCCAACAGCTGGGGACACCGGCTGCACCAGTGGAAGCTGGTGGGACTGGGCCCCGTCCTGGGAGAGAAAGAAACAGAGCTTTCCAGAAAGGAGAGTAACTGTGAAGTTTCAATCTGCAATGACTTAAATGAAGGACAATAAGAAAGCAGAGTGCACAACAACTCTGTGTGCAGAGCTGAGCATCAGCCTCTCCTGACCCCACCTGGAGGCCCCCGATGCTCCCATGGAGGGTCTCGGAAACAGGGAAGCAGAAGGAGCAACAACCAGGCACACTCTGTTCTGGTTTAACAGCTCTATAAACTCAGCCCTTCCTCGTAATATAAATTAGGGCTCTGTCATTTAAAGCTTCTTTTCAGCTACAGTTTAGATACAAAATGAGAACAGACCACAGCAATAAAAGCTCTCTTATCTGATCAACAGCATGTACTTAATAGCAAAAAAAAATTATGCCATCGGTTTTAACGTCTTTTCAGGTTCCTGTTCTTCATCTATTCTTCTTTCATTATATGCAAAGTACTAATATTATTTTGAATTAAATCAGAAAGCAAAAAATAATCTTAAAAAATCCAAATGCACTCACTAATTAAATAGCAATGCCCTTACTTTCATTCATGCAATCATGATTAATTACAGTCTTCCCATACTAATTAACTTCAGGTTGAATGGATTTCTCTCACCCCCCCCAAGGTATGTACCAAAACACAACATGCTCAGTTTAACAAAAACCAAGCCAATATTGAAGCTGGCCGGTCTGACTCTGCTTCTGCAAAGCACCCCAGGATGTGCTGAGGTGCAGACACAGGAGCAGGTGGAGGAGCAGCTCCTGGGATGGTGGAGGAGCCAAAGCAGTGGCGAGGAGCCCCACTTCCATGGGACAGCCCCATCCCAGCACTGCCCCAAACCCCCTCCAGCCACCTCCTGCACCCCCAAACCCACTGCTTAGCCCACCGAGGGATTGTTTCCAGATGGGAATTCAGGCTTGCAATGAATGCAGAGCAGGTTCCTGGGTGACAGGGGACAAACAGGATGGTCTGACACCAGGCAGCGTGGCCAATGCCGTGAAGGCAGATCTGCACTTCTCACCCCGTCCAAACAACACTGGGAGCAGCTCCTGCATGTTTTTGCGTGTTAAAGTGTTTTATCACATCGAATGAGACCACTAAAGTAAGGTATTTCTGTTATTAAATATGCTGTATGCTTGTGGAGTTGATCAAGGCTATAGGAAAGTAAATTTGAGTGAAAATACTGTGGGAAAACAGGAGCACTGTTAACCAAGACACTCCCAGCAAGCGGCTGGCAGCCCCTGCTCCTGGGGCAGAGACAGACGGGTCAATACAGACCCCCTGAGCCCCCCGGGAAAGATGTGAGGGTTTGTTACAGCTTGAGTTTTGAGTCTGAAATTATTCAAGGTAGAGCTACTTGTGATATTTTGAGTTCTGACTTGTGATTTTTTTCTCCCTCTACCAGCAGTAGGACAGTAATGCTCTACCCTGTCACACAACTGCAAGATTCCACTTACAGATAAAATTATTCATACTGGGTAAGGCGAGTGTTTCATATCACGGGTCCACCTCCGCAGGAGGAGTGAGGCATCCATCTCTCAGACATCTCACCACGGATTGGAGTTGCATTCTGAAGTGTCCTCAACACCCAGCCAGACCCTGCAGCTCAGGTGGGGAGGGGGGAAAGTTTCAGAGGCAAGTGCATCTGCAAAGAGCCTTCATTTTCTTTGGGTTTGATTCTCTTGTCTCTGTTTTGTTCTGTCCTTCCCTTTGGCTTTGTAATAAGTAGCGGGGAAAGCCTGCTTGCAGACAGGAAGACATGGTATAATTAAAGGCAAAGCATTCTATTTGGTTCTGGAGGAACAACATCCTTTCTCATAATACAGTGTGGGAAAAATCAGGTAAGCAGTGCATGCATTTTTTATGAACAGGAGGACCCTCAGCCATTACTAATGAAGTACAGAAAGAAAAGACAGGACTCTCAGTGGGGAAATACCATCCATTAAATGCCTCCCTGGGGATCAAATGACACTTACAATGGAGAGACACTAACTGCCTCCCACATCTCAATTGGTACCAGCAGGACGCCTATTTGTAAAGATTTGTGCTGCCTGTGCTCTGTTAGTGTAAGATGCCACATAAATATTTTCTGATCTTTGCAGCAGATATTACCCCTTTTTTCCCACAGACCAGCAGCCTGATTTTACTTTTTAAAAAGGGTTGATCCTGCTGAAGAACGAGCATGAGAGCAGCCCCACGAGTGCACACAGGCCTGCTGAAGCCAGTGACCTGCTGAACATGTTCTGAATGGTTTCTGATCAGGGCTTTAAATACGTCACCCTTTACAACAAGACTTCCACCGTTCTTTTAGTAAAAGCCTTTTGCTAAATACCTATCACCAAAGATCAAAAGGCTTTTGAAATATGTCCCCTAAGAAAAGCAAAAAACAAGAACTCAGAAATTCATTCATTTCAAAACTGATTAATCAAAGACAGCTCTTTGATCGGGAAAAAAAACCTCAGTTCCAAAACAATGAGCACTTTATCAGGGAACGATTACATTTCTCAGGGTGTATTGTCCTATACTGGGCTCATGTGGGTGTCCCCACCATGGCTGCCAGGACGCAGAGGAACGTCCTCTTTTCATCACGGCACCACCTGAAAACCCAAGGGCTCCGTCCCATGGACCGACTGCTGCCTCTGCCTGGCTTTCTGGAGTGTGGGTACCGTTTGCACTAGAGCTCCCTGTGGTTTTGTTTGTATATATGTGTGTGTATGTACACACAAAGACACATACAGAGAGATGTGCGTTTATGCAATACCCACTGCATTTCAAATGAGAGATGCGCAAGGATTCCTCCCTGCAGTGCATTTTACATTACTCCTAAAAAAAGCCCAGTGGCAAATAGCAGAGATTAAACAGCAATGTCAAGGTCTGAGAGGAGAGATTATGGATCCCAGATCCGCAGATGTTTGCAGCCACTGACAGCCCTGTGATTTAAAGAGCTCTTCTCCCACGTCACTGCAGGACGGGCGAACGTCTGCCCCAAATAATGACGGGCAGCTCCTGCCCTTCCCCGGGAGCTCAGCAGGCACCACACGGAGCCTGCCCAGAGCCTGCCGTGCCCGTCGCGGAGGTGGCCATGAGCCAGTGGCAGGTGAACGGGAACTGCCCTCCAGCCTCAATGACTCCTCGGGGTGTAGGACACAATGAGGACACGTAGTCGCCACCAAAGCCAGCAGGAACCCACCCCATGCAGTTCTGAGTTGCTGCGAGAGGATGAATTGTCAGTGACTTTGGGAGGGTCACAGGGGCCACAGGGATATACGGCCATTCTGCTGGTTTGCACACCACAGACAGATCACAGATGTGCAAATTATGGAAAAACAAAATAATTCCTAGAGATCAACTGTCATGGAAGAAGAAACAACTCCAAAGCAAGCTTTTCAATTAAAAAAAAAAAAAAAAAAAAACCATCAGTGCTGGCAGGGCATTACAAAGGGGCTCTGTGTCCAGAAAGAGACAGAAGAAGGCACAGCATCCTTCAGGGAAATATCAAAGTGAAGCAAGAAGCAGAAAAAGTGTGAAGCAAATCTGTGGGTCTGGAATTTTCTGGGTAACACCTGTGCTTCTGTAAAATGTGCTCCTGAGAGCCAAGGAAAAAGACAGCAGTAACCAGGGCCTGTGTAGAACATTAGAGAGGGTTTTCACAAAAGGTGGAAATGGTCTCCTGGGACCAATGACCACACAGAAGTCCCCCTGCAAACCCCAGATACATGGCCACTGTTCGGTTTATTACCAGTAACAAGTTGCAGTGTTTGAGCCAGCAGAGAAACCTGAAAGAAAACAGAGCTGAGCAGCTCCGTTAGACTCAGCCAACAAATGTACAGCAGGTTTGCCATTTTACAGAGCTGCTCCACCCCAGACTCTTTGGGAGACTTGGAATACCAAATCCCACGGTAACACATTGGTCTGACTCCACTGTGGTCAACTCTGGTCTACACCACCCACGAGTCTAAAAAATGTTCAACCCAGAAATGTTCAGCCCTCAGGGGATCAGAGAGTCAGAGGGTAAATCAGGCTGAAGGGGAGCCCAGGAGGTCTCTAGTCCAACCCACGGCTCAAAGACTGTCAGCCCGAGGTCAGACCCAGTGGCTCAGAGCTCTCTCCAGTCGGGTCCTGGAAAGCTCCAAGGACAGAAACCACACAGCCCTTCTGGGCAGCCTCCTCTGCTGCTGAGAGTCCCCACGGCGAAAGCGGTTTGCCATACGCTCAGTGCAAACCTCTCTGGGGTCTGTCCGTGCCTGCTGCCTCCTACCCTCCCACCACACACCCTGGGGAAGGGTCTGGCTCCATCTTCTGCAGCCATTCCTGTCATGAGGCTTTCTCTCCCCAGGTTCAAGGCTTCGCATTTGTGCTTACTGAATTTCATAGGGTTCCTGCTGGTCAGTCAGCCTATCAAGGTCCCTCAGAATGGCAGGTCTGCCCTCAGGCTACAGACAGGTAGCACCCGGAATTTGATGTCACCTGCAGACCCATCAGAAGTGTGCTCCATCACCAGCTCCAGGTCACTGGTAAAGGCCCTAAACTGGACAGATCCTGCACACTTTTGAGAATGACCAGGATCACTGAGCCAAACAGGTTTTGCATCCATTGAGTTGTCTGTGCAGGTTGTGTGACGGTCAAGCACGTTCACTCCTGATCAGCCTGTGCTGGCTGCTCCCTCACAAGTGTGTCTCAAGAGGAACTGTTACTTGATGGAAACTCTGGAAAATTCAGACATCACTAGATATTCCCATTCAGCAGCACCCACCACGACCGAGTTTGGAAGCATCTCCAGCCCAGGCATCTTTGTTTCACAGACAGATGTTATGCAGCAGAGGGACCGTGGGTTGGGTGGTGCCAGGATGAGCCCTCTCCCAGCACAGCAGGACCTACCAGCTAAGACGGATGAGGTGGAAGATGTGAGGAAACGCTCCCATCAGAAAATCAAACTTGAAAATAGTTCATGATCAGTGCTAAAACCAGTAGATTAGGCAAGGAGTGCGTCTAACCAACTGCTTCAAGAAGAGACATACAAAATCAGTTTTTGGAAATCATCCTGTTACCCTGGAAGTTGCTATTTCTTATACAACATCCCAAATTTTGATGTATACTGGGGCATGTTCTTAGTGCTGCATAATTTTTAAAACAGATGGGGCTTGTTTAGCTCCAAAGCTCTTGAGTATGTAATTTTTAAATACAAATCTGGAAAATTTCCACTTAATTTATGCCTCAAAGTTAGCACGATTTCACAGCAGCTGGATCTGCTCCGCCAACTCGTGCGCTCCGTGAAGAGAGCCGGTACCTCCACACTCCAGGAGGGACACAGACCCATGTGAATGTTCAGCAGTGCACGTGGGGCAGTGTCACTGCTTGCAAGAGGCTGTACTTGGGGCTTTAAGGCAGCCCGTGCCTTTACAGATTCACACCCAATTCCTTATCGATGCTGCACGTGCCACGCTGCTGTAAAACTGCTGTAGAATTTTTTGAGAGTATACTTTCTTATTTTAAACAAGACCATTTTTTATATTCCTTTAGCATTATAAGCAAGTGCCTAGTACCATCTGTCGAATTACTCACATGGAGCCATAAAAACATTCTAAAATAATCTAATACACCTTTTATTTGCTGGTGAGTGCCACAATTTAAAATACTTCTAATTCAGATTTGACACGGCTACTAATCAGCGCTCAATTATCAGAGGACAAAATAAGTATTTTCTCTTTCTAATGTCATGCAGCACTGTAACGTTACAAAAAATGCAACGTACATGTTACCAGCCCAGCACTGACTCTCCCAGGTCAGGAAGTTTTGGAGCATGACAGTGCATTGTTTGGATGTAGGAACCTGCAGAGCCACAGTCACAACATTTTAAATGGGATATATTTTTTAGCCTAGAAATGCAGGAGATATATGTGGCTATATATTCTTTAAAATTGCTTCCTTTCTCCTGAAAGGGAAGAAAGATTGTTAAGTGGTTTTATTGTGGCACAGAGGGAATCGCA
Organism: Calidris pugnax; assembly: GCF_001431845.1. Taxonomy (NCBI): domain Eukaryota; kingdom Metazoa; phylum Chordata; class Aves; order Charadriiformes; family Scolopacidae; genus Calidris; species Calidris pugnax. Next base: position 904,647 of record NW_015090925.1, read on the forward strand.
TCAGCTCTGAGAGGAAATAACATCGTAATCACAAAGTCTTCAGGAGTGCATGAAGGACCCCGTAAAGCTGCACTGAAACCACCCCGGGCTTCCCCCCGCGGACCCCAGGAGGGTGAGTCAGAGACACCACCAGGGGAGGGGGAAACAGGCTCCTCACGTGCCAACACCCTGCAGTCAGTCTGCAAAACCTTCTGAAAGCTAAAGCAACCATAACTGCAGGTGACATGATTCTCCTCTCTCTAACACCTTAACACAGCATCTAATGCTCGGTTCTGTCGCTGTCCTCACAAGAGGACTGCCACACACACAACCTAACCAGACAACAAACAAGTGGCTTTACTTTAGGTGGCTTAAGAGGCAAATGCACATCATATGGCATTTCTACCTTTTCTTGCAAAACTGTGCCAACAGCACCTGGACATTTCCAGAAGCCCCAAGAGCAAGCGAGGCCACGGGTGCTACCAGCAGCCAGTGAAACCAGAGGGGTCCTGCCAGGGACAGTCCTGCTCTGCTTCTGGAAGCTGTCCTTCCTCAGGTCCCCGCTATCACAATGGCTTTCATGCAGTGAGGAACCCTGGACTGCGCCGCCACCAGAATGTCACTTATCTGTAATGCATCTTTGCTGCTCTTGTCCTTGTTGGGACTTTTATAACTACTCTGTTACAAAGAAAGGCTGACAGAGCACCGGGTGAGCTGTATCTTTTCAGGCATTTGAAAGCCCCACAGGTCTGCCAGCAGAGATGCTCTTAGATCCCACAGAGCTCTACAGACATACAGTAATGACACATGTGCACCTGGACATTCACAAGCGTACGATAGAGGGCACGTTCCACCTGTCCCTGTCTCCTCCAGAAGCACCACAGATGAACTCTCCCAGGCTCTGCTCTAACATTCAAAGGAACACAGGGATTTTTCTGCAATGCTGTAAATGGGACAGACCTCTAAGCAACAATATGAATTTCCAGCTTTCTACACGCCCTGTGCAAAGTCTCCATAAAAAGCAGCCCGTTAGGTCCCTCTGTCTCATGTCCCTGGGTAACTCAGCAATGCTGCTACCCCAGAAACCTGTGGGAGGGATCCGGTGGATCCAGACACTGCAGATGGAAATGGCAGCTCAGTAAAGCACTTCACTTCAGAACCTACCTCATCGCGCAGGAAACTCCTGAGTACACAATCCTTAGTCATTGTTGTTTAAACCCAAGTCAGGGATTTTCATACACTTCCTCCTCGTTCATTCACATGTACTTTCCTTCAAAGCCTCAAACAGACAACATTCACAGATTTGACACATCATTGTAGTCACGCAATTTCTAAATCGTCTCATGTGGTTCAGACAAAATTAGATTTTCAGAGCTCACACTGATGTCAAAGGATGCAAAAGACAGGAGGCTGGTGGCCAGTGAGGAAAACCAGGGGTGGTAAAGGGGATAAAGCTGGTACTTTGAACAAGCTGCTGGGCTGGTGCTGGCCCCCAGCGAGGAACCACAGCCCCTTCAGAGGCACCTGTGTCCACAAGAAGTAGTGGTCACTAAGTCCCTGTCCCCTTATCTGTCTCCCATGGGAGCCAGGAACTGCAGCCTGCTGCCTCCCCAGGTAAGATACTACAATGAGCTGGATCAGCAGCAGGTTGGCTTCTGATTGCAAACGCCTCCCATTTACACCAGCTTTCCTCTAACATGCTTAGTGTCCAGTCTGCAATGTTATATATGTGTTCTGAAAGACTGCCCTTGACAGGTTGCCAGCTCTTGTGCCGAGGGATGCAATCCAGAAAGCTGGAGATGCTAGGCTCTGTGTGGCTTTCTCTCTCTCACACAAAAAAGAGTATTTCTGTTAAGAATACAAGGTTCCTAGTGAAGGTCTGTCATGGAAACCTGCCATCCTTCCTAAGGGTGCTGCCTTATCGAAAGCCACAGCCTGGATCTGTATGTGACCAGGTCACATCCCACAGGGGTACATGCACCACGTCCAAGTGGTGCTGGCGGGGCTGGCGACAGCCTGCTGCCCTGGAAGAGGGACCTGCCTCTTCCCCAGTGCCTGTGGAAGGGGCTCTCCATGTGAAAGGATCTGCCTGAGCCACGGGAGCTGCAAGAGGAGTCCCAGCAGCTCAGACACGAGAGCGTGTTCTGCCTTTGCATCACAACGATGGCTGGGCTGTGTCAACCTCTCCTACGCCAGACGGGATATTTCCTAAGCAAGATGAACATTGGGTAAATAGGGACAGGCTGCAAACCTCTCCCCTGTTTGTAATCCAGAGGCTTCCCACACTCCATACTTTAAACAAAGAAGAGATTTTCCATTGTTTGAAACCAGTCACGAAGATGCTCCTCCTCCCTAAGTCTCTGCCTGTTCCCACTACACCACCAACTTCTGCTTTTAAGCTTCAAACGGGGTGAGTTTTGTGTGCCTCCGCAGTTCTGTTCTCCAGTGGGAGCCTGAGAAGCTGCAATCCTGCTGAGAAGCGTGTCCTCACAGAGGTTTCAGCCCAGGTTTGAAGACTTATGACATTCCAATGGATGAGAGAAGCTTTAGAGAAGTGACTGAACTTCGGGTTATTCTTCTGAACTGCACTCAGACGCCAACCCCCAAGGAGTTCACCCATCATTTTTAGAACCTTATTAACTAGAGCTTAAGGGAAATAGCTATAGATTTTATTCAGTGGGGACATTCTGCCGTGTGGAACTCTCTGCATTCATTTCCTTTTCAGCAGTGCTTCAGTATTGCACATTATTTAGGCATCAGATCTGAACACAAATAATTGTATAATAAAAAACAGTGACTCAACAGGCTATTGCCACAATAACTCCTACACCTCCACTGCGCACAGAGCCGGCTCGGTTAGCAGATGTAGATAGTGCCATTCCCCGTCACTCTGTGCCCTTTATCATCCACTAAACAGAGCACGTCGCTCGGGCAGTGCGTTATCAAGAGGATGGGGCGTACTCCAGAGTGAAGGAGGGGAGAGGGAGAGCAAACCTCTGCTTGTAACTACTAGCAAATCCTCCCCACACCTCTCTCTAACGCTGCTGCCCCCACTCTTCAGTTTGCAGTTGAACGCAGAGCTCATGCAGGGTGGCAGCACTTCCATCCCCTCACACTCTTCACTGGTGTTTTCTCTCCTGTAATGCCCTCTTCCATTTGACTCATTTCCCACAGCGAGAGGGACGGGGACATCATTTCCTAGTCTTCCTGAATAATTTCTGGAAGATTCATGAAACTAAACATGAGAAAAGGGAGAAGGAAGCCACGGACTCGTTGATACAAACCCTCACATTAGACCTACAGGTTTACCACAATACACATGAGAGAACACAGACCCCAAACTCCACAAAGAGATTAACCTCCTAAAAGTTTACATAAATGCAGAGCCTGACAACCAAATTCATGCAATGTTGGAACAAAGAAACACTGGCCCTCTTTCAATGTGATGGAGGATCCCGTATCTCTGCATTACAGCTTCAGCCAGAGTTACAGCTGGAAAAGCCTGCTGTAAGGCTAGGAAATAACCCAACAGCTTCTCAGGAGAGCACAGTCACCCAACTCTCCTCTTCCTCACCCGATCAAGGTCTCTGCAGTTCCCGTTTCACAGACAAAGAAGAGCACACAGGGAGGCGGGGGGCGGCCGCCCTGCGGAGCAGACCGGTGCCATGCGGCAGATCCTCTCTCCAGACACCTCCGAGGTCTCCCGGAGCCCCAGGGAGTTACACAGCCACGAAAAGGAGTGGGAGGGAACACACCATGAGCACAGGCAGCCCTGAAATCACTGCACACAGCCATTCTGTTCACTTGTGCCTCCCCTGACAGGAACTCATTACAGCTCATTGCACCAGCAGCCGCTCACCCTGTCACATCTCATCACGCGCCAGAGGAGCCTGCCCTTTCATCTCGCCGCTTTTTTAAGCTAAGCTTTAGCACATCAGGGGGAACATCTTTGAAATCCTCACTGATTCCCGCTGGAAATGGTGCCAAGTGAAAGAATTATTTCCCACAGACGTTTTCTCTCCCCAAGGCCACAGGCAGGCTCCGTGCAGCCCCGCCACAATGTCACCTACAAACAGAACAGCAGACCCGCCACAATGTCACCTACAAACAGAACAGCAGCCCCACCACAATGTCACCTACAAACGGAACAAGCCCAAACCCAGTGCTTCTCTTCCATCAATATTGTCTGGGTCTGCTCAAAGCCAACCCTCCTGTCCCAGCCCCAGCTGAAGGCACAGCGGTGGCAGAAGGCAGCCGCAGAGCTACCAGGACAGCTTTGACAGCTTTTTGAAGCTTGTTTAGCCTCAACTTGGACATTTTAGCCCAAAGTCTGTGCCAGGACTGGGCAGGAGAGGTTTCTGGTTTGGTGCTTTGGGCTGGAGCTTCCCTGGAGCAGGGTGACAAATGGTGTCCCCGACACGGGCACAGCTCCTTCTCGGGACGTGCCATGCCACGGTGCTGGAGCCAGTCCTCCCTTTGCCCATCATCTCGGCACTTCTCATTTTGAAGCAGCACTGGGAAGAAATATTTCTCTGCAGAGAAAAGCCTTGTCTCATTATCTGTGTGGCCTTTTTGATGAATTATAAAGAGCTCATGCTGCTTGCTAAGCATGTTACAGATGCCATGCCACAGGCAGATTTTTTTTGTATTTTTGTTTTAAGTGAAACCAACGTTTTTCAGAGGTTTCCTGTAAATTATAGAATGATCTTTGTGCAATGTGGAGACTGGGTGCTCCTGCCAGTTTGGAAATACTTGTACAACACTCGTACAACACTCCTGCCGAGCACGGACTCCAGTTTTGTTTTAGGGAATGCATGACCATTTTCTCTATCATGTCTACATAGCCTCATAGTCAAACCTTTTATTTTTTCACATTTTTTAATTTCTCCTCAAAGCATCCCTGTGAGACAAGACATTTTATGATCCCCTTTTTTCAAAGAGAAACTTTAAGATGTGTATGGATCACAAAGAGCTTTAGGTACTTAAGTAGAAAGTGGAAGCCTAAATCCCACTGAAACGAACCAGAGATAAGCCCTTGATAGGACTGAAATGCTTTAATACTTCACTAAATTTCTGCCTAAGTGATTTGCCCAAGGTGATGCAGGACATTTGGAAAACCAGATCCAAGCTCCATGGCTTGCTTAATACTTACTCTCCCTGTGAAAGATGGAAATCTAGTAATTCTGTGAGGTCATTTGGGAAAACAAGACACACCTATTGTCGTCTTACCCCAACGGGCAGCAACATCTTTGCCCGCACACAACCCATCAATGCAACTATTCTGCTCCCCGCGTGTTCGGAGGCAGCCTGGAAATCCCAGCACAGGACTGCATTGTACCTGGCCAGCATCACCCAGGGGAGGGCAGAGACTTCAGCCAAAATGCCATTAGTTCCACCCAGATCCTTAACCACAAGGGCAGTTCCTCCCTACGTCATCCCTCTTCCCTTTGGGGGGGTCAGGACGAATGAACAGAGCCTTTTCAAACACCACAGGGAGGATTTGATGTGGTGGGGCCTGAATTGACTCCTACAGAGTCCCTGAACCTCTTCCATCCTCATAGAAAAACAAAAGTCTTCAGATTTTTTGTTTTAAATTCAGCTCTAGTTACTGCTGAGCTCCAGAAGCAGCATGTACACACAGGAAGCTTTATGCCTCCCTGACTGGTGTCAGGCAGAAAGTAAATTATTTATGAAAGCACTCCATGTGATATTTTATTTTGGATTTAAAGAGGCAGGAGTGATGGGAAGGATAGTTTAAAAAAGAAGTTAAAAACATATTCAAACCTGAGTCTTTTAGTTTTGCTCAGGATCTGCTCCCTGCTGAGACTGGTTGCACAGAAACATAAATACGATCTGATCTCTATTTATGTGGATAATCCCATTCACTTCCACTTCCTAATTGCCACCAATTCCTACAGGATAAGAATCAGGATTTGCCAAAAACCATCTCTGCTGCCAGCATTTCAGGGCTGAGTGGGTGTTAGCAAACGCAAACCCACTTTTCCTCCCGCCGTCTGACCCACTTGTAGCTTTTCATTTTCCATGCACAAAATTCCTCAATCCATTTCTTAAACAAGCAGTAGCCAGACAGCCCCACCCAGCCACCACCACACAAAACAAGATTTCCTGAAATAACTGTGCTGCTGCGGAAGGACTGAGATCCCAAATAGTGGAATAAAACTGACAGTAATATCCCAAAGTTTGCTAGGTGCCATTTCAAATCAAATATTTCTAAGTGATTGTGGCATAGAAGAAAGCCCATCACCTAAGATTTTACCTCTCAAAGCACACTAAAGGCAGGCTCACAGCCTGGAGTCTTTCACCTCACCTCAGACTCTGGGCCAGTCCAAGACTGGGACCATCTGAATAAAGGCTCCCGGGTTGGGATCAGGTGCAATGTTTGGACCAGCCCTACTTTTGGCTCAAAGTCTGTGACGTTTCACCTTGTTCAGACACACGGGTTTGTTTTGCAGCCTTCCTGCAACACAATTAATATATAATTATTCAAGTGGCCTGGGCAACACCTAAGAGACTGGCACCTTCTCTTGGTCACAAGCACCAGCGTCAGCAATGACTGTGCTAAAAGAGCTCCTGCCCTTGACTCAGACTCGACTTTCAGTCCAAACGAGTGGCACAAACCACTGTGCAGAGCTTGCAATGTACCCAGCAAAGTTATGTCTTTGATTACGAAGCTTCTCCAACCTCCCATGGAAACACAGCTCTGTATCTCTCAGGCTGCTTTGATAACTGGGCTGGTGCTGAATTTTCCCCGAGTCCAGAGGATGTACACAAGGGCAGACTCTGCTTCACAGCAGACAAATGAGCTGCTGGCCTGGCCAGGGCTCTTCCCAGCCTACGATGAGATGAGCTGCCAAGGCTGGACTGTCCATGACAGACAATGCAGCCGGATTCTGAGGGCACTGGCAAAACCCCCATATTTCCTGCCCACGTGCTTCTTTGTGTCCACCTGTACTGTCAAACTGTGCCTCTGCAGCATCCTCACCATTTACACCCTACAACTGAACACGAAAACTCCTTCTTCCCCCTTAAGAAAGGCTGCAATAAACTTTTGTTAACTTTAATTTTGAATTTCCACACTTTCGCATCCTTTAGCGTCCACTGTGATAACTGAGACTTCTGCACTCAGAGGCACAGAGCTTCTCTGTCCTGCTGAGTTTCGGGCTGTCAAGCAGACATTTACACTGCTGATAATTTGGGCCCATTTGCTGCATCCCAGTGGATATGACCCTTTGTGCCTAACCAGGCCCAGGGTGGGCAGGCAGAGTATTCAGCTCTTCCTTCTCTACAACCCACCCAACCACGAAAAGGCACATTTGGGCATGCTGGCAGAAATACAGAATTTCTACTGTAAAGGAAATTTTTTTTTTGTAATTTAATAGCAGCTTATGACTGTAGAATTGTGATATAAATCCAGTAAGAAATAATATTTTAATTTAAAAAAAAACCCTAGCATTTTAAATAAGATTCCTCTGGTGATTTGCATACACATTTCTTCCCAGTTTCTTAATTTATTTCAGTAAGATGGTGTTTATTTCTGCTGCTGGGCTCAGATCCCAAATACAAAGATTCTGACATGTTTGCTCCTTTCTCTTTTTTTAAGCTGCATAACGAATATTACTGACTTGCTCCTGCCACCATCTCAGCAATAAGGCCACAGGATTTCATGTCAGCATAAAAACAAAAAAAAAAAAGGAAAAGTAGAGACAAACTTTTCTGTAACGTTCCAGCAGCTGTTACCATAGTAATAATTCGTTTCACCAAGCCACCAAGCATCATTTCAAGGATTTCTCCAAATGTCCCCTGAAGGAGCAGCCATCAATAACCCTCCTCTATAAAGCCTCCCAAAATTGTCACAGACTCTCCCTTACGGCATCTGCTGAAAGCAGAAACAAACCAGTGAGGGCCAGAAACAGCACCTCTGTGGGGAGGGATGGATGGGTGCGAGGAGAGGCAGCCTCCAACAGAACAAGCGCCGAGTGCCCGGGCCCCGAGTGTCCCCAGCAGCTGGTGACACTGACTGGTGGCTCCAGAGATGTCAGGGCTGGGGTGTCCGGGCTCCTAGAGGAAAAGCTTTACACATCCCAGCCAGCTCTCCCGATGGTCTGAAGGGTGTCACCCACAGGGCAGTATTCTGTAAAACCAAGCAGTGCAATAAAACACTGGCATTTTCCGCTGCTGGACGTTTCTGGGCAGGATTTGGGGCATGTTGCTGAGCAGAGCACAGGATAGGGGAGATCTGCCACTTGCCTTCTCTTCTTGTGCTGCAGAGGCACAGACGTTATTACAAATGGAAACACAGTCCTGGTGGCAGAAGGACTGGGATCCAGTTATGCCCTTCACCCGCAGCCACCGCAAACTGAACTATTTACCTGATATTTTTTTCCCTGAGCTCACTGAATCACAGAACCTTCATGGTTGGAAAGGACCTCTGAGGTCATCGAGTCCAACCATACTCACACAAAAGACCTCCACAATCTTGGCCACTGGAACATGCCCTCCAGTGCCCCATCTACCTGTTTCTTACATACCTCCAGGGATGGTGACTCCACCACCTCCCTGGGCAGGCTCTTCCAGTGCCTGACCACTCCCTCAGTAAAGTAATTCTTCCTAATATCTAATCTAAACCTCCCCTGCCCCAACTTCAGACCATTTCCTCTGGTCCTGTCATTATTCCCTTGGGAGAAGAGGCCAACACCCACCTCTCTACACCCTCCTTTTAGGGAGCTGTAGAGGGCAACGAGGTCTCTCCTCAGCCTTCTCCGAACACTGGGACAGAGGAAGAGCGGAGTGGGCAGTGGGAGGATCTGCTGCACCTAACGATGCCTGGGGAACACACAGGAAGAGGGGCTTCCCAATTCTGAATGTGGTGATTGCTTTAACCTTGGGTGTCTGCGAGAATGGCCATGGTTGACCAGCACACCAAGAACCATCACTGAGGTCCCAGCACCTAAGTCTGGGTTTCTTGAAAGCTTCTCCTGGCACAAAGAATTACAGAGGGGAGTTGCACCTCCTCATTTTAAAAGAATGCCACACATGCACACTTGTTCTCAAATACTGGTTTTGTAATGCTCAGAAAAGCTGTTTTCCCATAAAAGTTTACTTTGTGTGAGTTCCGGGGCAGAGATATGTAGAGTTAAGTACACTCCTGATACATTCCTCAAACACAAGGCACTCTCATTTTTCTCTTGTGTTCAAACACCACCGTAGATCCTGGACTGCACCTGGAGCACCTAGCAACTACCCAGATACAAATAATAAACAGAATATTCAGCAAAGCTCTGACCTTACCAAGAACTTAAACAAGCTCAAGGAAAACCACTGCTGAATCCAAGCCACGCTCAGAACCCATCTCCTTCTGACCTGCTGTCAGAAAGTATTTTTGTGAAGCGCTCCCGCTATGACAGGAGTTTGCATTCTGGAGCTCGCAGCATTAGTCATTTCTGTACCTCACTTGAGGCAGAGCTCACTGTCTCACCGACCCTCGGCTGACTCCCCGAGTCCCCCCTCCCCACGCCAGACGCACCCTGGGGCAGTGTGGGGGCGCAGGGGCTGGGACCCCGCGCGGGCCGGGCCGGCACAGCCAGCACGTGGCTAATGCCACCATATGGGCTGGGAGTCACCTGCTGGGAATGAGCAATCCCGGAACTCAAACCCACAATTAGACCTCCTGTTGCACGTCAGCCTGGGCTGAAAATCTATAATTAAACTGATACAATGACAATGAATAGGAGATTTAAAAAGCAGATTCAGGAACTGCAGAGACACGGAGACGTGCTTAATTATATCAGTTTTCCCACTGGGTGTTACAAAGCGGCTTCCCCTGGCTGTGTCTGGGATGACAGAGCTGAGGCTGCCAGACCTGCTGGTGGGGCCAGTGATGGCCACAGCCCAGCTGGGTAGTAGGGGCTGGGCTCTGCGTCCTGCCGCCCCTCTGCCTGGCTCCCAGGCTGCAGGGGACCCGACACAGCCATAAGAAACCCTACGCTTGTGCAAAACTTTCTGCAGGATCAGGGTTTTACTGTTCTCTGTATCCTCAGAGCAGGGCTGCCTGCATGGTCAAAACCTGAGCACTAAAAGGGGTCATGAGAACGGTCAATGAAACAGAAAAATAGCCAACTTTGTTTTAGTTAGCCTAAGAATTTGTGCAATTGATAGTAAAATAGTCTTTTTGCATCTGGGCAGGTTTTACCTCATCACAAGAATGCAGAGACCTCTTGTTCTAAAGGGAAGCATGATTTCAAAGCAGGAAACAAAAACGTTTCACATAAAACCACATCAAAATTCCTTAGTTCTCAGGCAGCAGGTAGAAGGCTGAATTTGTTTCAAACAAGTTTTCAGTCAAACCAAAACTCCATTTTTCTGTCAAACACATCCTTAGCAAAAATAATTATTGCCCAGGTAATTAAACTCCGGTGAGAGTCTCTAAACCCACAGGCAGAGGACGCAGCAACCCAACTGTGCTGCTGCAGCCGGGGACAGGCTCCTGATCCCTGCAGGAGAATGCAGACAGGAAACCTAAACTATTTCAACCGGTGGGTCACACACATACATCCAGCACTAAATGCAGATTAATTATTCACAAGCACTTTTATGTCCACATAACATTAATACAGTGAGATATCGCTGAATTGGTGTTACTTTAAATATATCACATTAGGCAGCAAGAAATAGTATTTGTAAACTTCAAGGCAGCTTGTGTGCAATCCTCTTCTGTCAAAAGACCTTTTTCCATGTCAATCATAGAGCTTCAGGATAAGGGATAGGAAAGTTTTTTACTTATTCATTAATTAGTGCTTAGCTTTGTTTGAAAAATGCTTCCTTCACAATGTGTCATGTTAATATGCCATAGCATTTTGAACATTATTGTTTTTATGCTTATTAGGCATATCCTGCTAGAAGAAAGCATTTTAAATTAGATTAAATCTTATACATGTTTAATGCGGTGTTCTCACAATTTAAAATGCTACTCTATTAAAATAGCAGAGAGAGAAATTGACTCACAGAATAAGAACGTGAAAAGAATAGATCATGAGTGAAATGAATAATAGATTAACTGAATAATCATATTACTACCTATATGAAGAGTATAAATCACAGCAATCTAATGCTGTCACAGCAGAAAAAGGGAGAGCAGGCTTTCCAGTACATAACTGTGTTCATTATCCAATATGAAAAGTAAGAGATGTGATTAGTGTTAACAAGAGGCCACTCCATTGCAGCTGACACCAGGTATCAATCCCAGATTGTGCTGGACAAGAAGGCTCTTCTGGAGAGGAGCCTCCCTCCAGCCTGGGGAAGGTCACTCCAACGTCCCTCATCCTCACACAGCCCTGACTCTGCCCCTCAGCCAGACTGAGAGAACGATCCAATGCACCTTCTGCATCATCGAGGGACATCGACCTTCAGTGCCACCACCCAGAGCGAGCACCCACCAGGTCCTGACAGCCCTGAGCCCTTCGCAGGAGACGCGCTCTGTGTAACTATCAGTGATGAAGACACATCATTAAGAAGCCAAACCAAAGGCTACCAACAGCAGTGGAAAGATTCCCAATGATTCGAAAGGGATTTGATTCAAACTGTAAGTCTCCATATACATCTTCACAATACAATTTCAAATCACTGTATTTATATATCTTATCTCTATATAGATTTGATTTATTCACTTACATAATTTTTTGTGAGTGCATCTCTGAATCCACGGCTGCAGCACTAGGTCAGAGATTACAGTGATAATTAGATGAGAAGAGCCAACATTCAAGTCACGATGAAGCTGGGCTCTTCAACCTATTATCCAAACCAGTACACCAAGGGGGTCATGTTCATTACTGTGTGGGACACACAACTTTAGGATAGTTAGCTGAGTGAGAAGCAAACTTCAGTGACCCTTGGCCAGCTGAGTATTAGTGGAGGATGCTGAAGGAGCAGTATAGGAGACTGGAATTACGGGATCTGGAACCAGAACTCCTCCACATGGAAGAAGTTTCCTTTAACAGCACAGCTGCAACCTGTTCATCATGCTCGCATCCATCCATCCATCCTCTGATGTCCCATACTCTCCCACCTCATCCCTTCCTTCTCAAAGAGCAGAGAACACTCAGGGTCAGTTGGAAAATGGGATTCAAATACTAATTACTCTGAAAAGATATGAAGAGCTAAACAACATGTGCAGAGAGACCTGCTGGCTCTTACACCACTCGCCACTCTGGCAGTACCAGCTATTCAAATACGAAGCTCACAGAAGAGAGAAGTGATTAAAACGGCAACTGGCATATACAAACCAGGAGTTGCCACCCAACAGGCTGTCTGTTAATGAGAAAGCAACATTTGTTAGAAGTTTCTAAGCTTGACCTTGTGGACGTCAGACTGAAGGAAGAGGATACAAAACAGGAATAGCTGCTGGCACTGGGAGCTGATTGTCAGCTGAATTCAGCGTCAGAAGGGCTCTCAGTCAATCTGCTCCCTGCTCGCTGAGGGCTCCTGGTAGGATGTGTTTAGATATCCAGGGACATGCGTGTGGAGAGAGGGAAGACAGAATATTGCACAAGCGCCAAATAGGAGACAGCATCAGCACAGACAAGTAGGGCCAGATCCTGCCTTTCTACAGCTGTGCAGGAGGAAAGGGGGAAAAGAGCAGCTCAGTAGCAGCAGACCTTAATTAGGGATGCTCATCAAGCTTGAGGTTCCAAGAAATTTTCTGTGGAAGTATGAGCTCTCTGAGGCTAGAAAACCACATTGTGAGTGCTCGCAATAACGTCTGCTGGCTCTCTCAGCACTTGGGGATGCATCTCATCAGGGCCATGGATTTGTGGGTGTCGAGTTTGCCTTGACCTCTAACCCGACCCTCAAGAGAGACCTTTCTGGAGGCTGCTGCAGGAAATTATGGTCGTGGTGTTCAATCTGACCACGCTCAGCTACCAAAGCATCCTTACAGAGCTGGTGCAGTATGAAGGAAGGCTGTCTCTGTGTGGATCAGTTTGACTTGAAGAGCCTCCCCAGCCAGTCACCTGGAGCCCAGGGTCACTCACCAGGGCCCTGCACCAGCCCCGGCATCTGCTGCTCAAAAAAAAATGTTTCCATCTATTAGGAGTCAGTGATTCAGAGCCGTGACAAGGCAAAGTGACTCAGTGAGGGGCTGGTTAGGAATGCGGACTCAAATTGCCATATTCTTACAAAACAGTGAATGTTTAGCTTTCCAGCTCACTGTACAGCTTGTCGGACACCCAGGCAATAAGAACAAGATCATTCTGGCAGCTCGAGCTGCCAAATACTACCCAAAATTGCTGCCACAGCAGGAGCAATGACTTCACAGCAACTGGTGCAGCCGTGGCTTTGGATGCAGATCTGGGAGCCCACGCTGGCGTCACCCCAGAGCTCAGCATCTCACAGCAACGGGTCTCATAACTCAGCACCCAAACAAGACGTTTGATCCCTGCCATCCTCTCACCCACGTATAAAATTACCACTGCAGAAGTATATTCCCAGTGTCAGGAGACCTTGCTCAGTGCAGTCTGCTACAAAGGATTATAACCAAACCCTATTTTCCAACAGTGTGGCTGTAGGACTCTAAGGGTGCAAGCAAGGGCTCTAGAAGGAGGAATATCCTTTATTATGCCAAATAATGTTTGCAGAAAACCCCCTACAGCTACAGCCTGAGGAACAGGACTGAACAGAAAACAGAGACTCTGGACCACAGAGATACAGGATGGGATTTTCCAAGGGCTATTTGAGCATATTGTAAGGTTGTTGCTGATCCAGATACTGCACTTTAATATCATACTATGCAAAATATAATAAAACAGATATTAAAAAAGAGGGACAGAACAGAAAAGGAGAAGAGAAAATATGACATACGTGATTTTATACCTGAGGCTTCAAGAGCACTGTTGCCCAAAAACTCAAAAACATGAATTGCCCAAAAACTCACTGAAAAGAAAAAGTAGATGGGATGAGAGTTGGGAGTTCTTGGGGAAAAATCCATGAGATGGCCGAGAGCCACAATACCACAATTAAAAAAAAAAAAAAAGAACAAGTTTGGCTAAAAGTGCATTCTCACTTCTGTTGCAAAGTGAAGAAGGCAATTAGGAACAAAAAGCCATTATAAAAGAACTGAAAAGGAGGAAATCAATAGGAATTACTGTAAACAAAATTAGAAAAGATGAAATATTTATTAGGAAAACTAAAAAGGACAAACAAAGAGCCATCACAGGCCTGGCTGAGGACAAAGAGTCTAAGCAGAGCAGAAGAGCCTCAGCAGCACAGCAGCTGGGAAAGTTTTCAACAATAACGCAGAAGAGGTAAAATTGTTTAATCCCTATTTCTATTGCATATATAAGAAGGGCAGTAGGAAAATTAAACGTCTTCCAATCCTTGAGTAACTAAAGAAGATGTTAAAGATCTAGGAATAAACATTTTAAGGCAGTTAAGGAGAGCCTGCACAGAGGAGTCAGATGAGATCTTTTAAATTTTTAATAAGCGTCGATATCTCAGGGAAATCCATTCATTTTCACCAGGTTCATTTAAAGCTAAATTTGTGGTTATATATCTAGGAATAAGAAGTGTACCTAGGCACAGCTACGGAATAAGGGACTATAACCTAGGAAATGATCCTCAGAGGTATGAACAAGCAAACAACAAGTAGGGAGATAAATTCACTTCCATGTCCAGCACTTGAGAGATTGAGGATGAAATAATCTATAATCTCCTGGTACCCCAATTTAAAAACTAACCAGGAAAACCAGTTAAAAACCAGGAAAGATGCAAAACCACAGAATTTATTAGAGGATCAGAGAACATGCCTGGGTTTGTACGACAAAGAGCTTGAAGCAGAGACCAAGAGCCGCCTGGTTTTACGTGTGTGGAGACCTGGGCGAAGGAGAGGGAACAACAGAAGGGGAACAGTTGTTAATAAAAGGTTCCCTAATGCAGATGAGACCGAGCAAATCCAGAACGGTGCCCTGCAAGACATGGAATGCAGAGACTGAACAAATGTTAGAGCAAATGCTGGGGAAGCAGCAGGTTGTCTCGGGGTGACACAGTCTCCCTCCCTCCTGCGATGGGGAGCACAGAGGGCGCAGCCGGAGAGTGGCACAGCCTGTGGCTGGGGGGGCCGAGCCCTGCAGGGCCAACATGAAACAGGCTGTGGTGCTACTGCCAGAAAGGTGTCCGAGCATGGAAAACCCCATGGGCAGCCCTTTTCTGATCCAACAGAGCTTCCTTCCAACAGTCAAGAAGGTTTTGTCAGGGGCAGTACTGAAGCAGGATGAAGTCCATCAATACCGCTGTGCCTGGGACCCGCGACCTGGGATCCCAGAAGAGAACAAAGCCTGGCCACTCCTGAGCCCGACATGGCCTTTGGGGCTGCGTTTGCCACACAGGGAATCCCGGCCCATTACAGTGGTGTCGCTGTCACAAATGCCCACACCAAAAACTAATGGGAGGAGAATTACAGATTTCTTTAGAAGATGATGAGCCCTGAGTTCTTTTGTGCATCTCTCTCCAACTTGACCTAAGAAAGCAGCTGGAGGCAGATGATTTAAATACAGGAGAACAAACCCAAATGGATCCAAGCCACAGAAATAACCAACTCACTATCTCCTGAACAGTAATTTAGTGAAGTAGGCACAAACAACCCTTCCTGAGTGCGAGCATGGTGGCCTGATACTCAGTTACTCACTGCTGGCACGGGGGCTGCAGCCTTCATGGGGGTCTGTGCCTCTGAAGCCCCTCTGCCTCTCACCAGTACTGCCCCTAACACTGCTCTTCCTCCCAGCTCCGTCACGATGAAGAACCACAGCAAGTCTAGTGCTGCCTTCTGCGAGACACAGGCAATAAAAAGCCACATGAGTTACAGGAGGTTAATAACGCATGGAATTGGTTACAGGAAGGCAAAGGACCCCCAGAATTTGCCCGTAGAAATGGGCAAACCATGAGGCTTGACTCAGTTTCGCAGGTGAGTTCATAAGCACTTGACCCAGGGCAGAGGATGTGCAGCCTGATGGTGTGATGATGGAGCCTGGGCAGCACCACTGAGCACGGTGCTGCCTCTGATGGGACAAGAAAGGCAAGGAGAAGCATGTCCTTTGTGCAGTGAAAATTACATTTCATGTTTCATTATTTATAGCAAAACTTTCTCACGTCCTGACAAATCTGCAGGGCATCTCTTAGTGCAATGTTTTGCATGAGTTGGCAGGGTTCCGCCGTACTAACACTGATATAATTACCCCTAGGTGGACGTCTCCCCAACAAACTCTGTCCAAGGATGAAAGACACGGCAGCTTTTGAATGTTCTATCTTGTAAAATTAAAGTTATTAGAAAATGTAATCACCCTCCATCTAGTCTGTGTCTTCTGTGTCTACTGGATATGTTTACGCTCCCAAGGGGGGTTAAAACAACATTTTTAGCAGCTGCCTGAAAACACAAATCAAATCCTTGTGTCATACTACCCTGATTTGCATGTTATTAAGCATGATCCTTCCCCTCCACTGCAGGTTTGCTCCGTGGGGTGTCCCCGCGTGGGGGCTGCCACCGGCCACACGTGTGATGCCATCCCCCACAGTTGTGCCCCACGGCTGGGACCACACCAGCGCCGCGTTAATGAGTCCCAGGGAGAGGGCGGCGAGGGAAAGCATCGAACTGCTCCTGGCGACTCTGGGGTCTGCTAAAATTCCCTCAGTTGGCGAGAGCTAACAGGGCATTAGCACTGAACTGTGCCATTTCTGGCCCCGGCACATTACATTTCCACGTCACCCGTGCTGCAGCACACAGTGCCTCACAAAGCAGAGCCGCGGGCCAGGCTTTAAGCACTTGCTCAGTGGGGAACTGGGCACTTTTCTACCTCCTGCCCTCTCCCAGCCTTTTGCCTGGGGATCCTGCAGGATTTGCCCGTGACACAGATGGGTCTAAGGAAGGCTTGGCGCAGCCCTCAGGCGGTTGGGTGTTGGGAAGGTGGGCAGTGGAGGGAGCATCCCCCCGAGCAGAGGAGCAGGATGTGTGAGAGCTGGGGGTCTCAGACACACTCCGGGAGCATCCCTGGCTCCTGCTCGGGAGCATGGAGCACCCAAGGGAGAACACGAAGGGGCGACGGGCTAGGCACAGCTGTGACCAACTCGCCAGCGTGTGAGGGCAGGGAAGGCTCTCCCCAGGCGAGCTGTGCCCAGCCAGCCCACACAACACCACTCACAGCCGTGGCCTGAGGCCACGCCGCCAGAAGGAGAGGCAGCTTCGTGTTAAGTGGGAACAAGAGGTTCTGCACATCAACAGCCAGATTCTAGCCTCGCTTCGGGGGGAAATGCAAAATAATTCCCTGGCAGCCAGACCCCCGAGCTATCCCAGTTTATGCAGCATTTCTGCTGCCACAGCCAGTCCTGTGGCTGCAATTCCAGCTGAGGTCCCAGCCATGGTGCCACTACCAGGGAGGGTCACGCAGCACTCGGAGACCGGCTCTCAGACCCGCACCCAGACCCGGGGCCAGCAGCCCACAGGCCCCCTCACACCCCCCCCCGGCACTGTCCCATGAGAGAGGCAGCCCTGGGCCTTAGCCCAAACGTCATTAACAGTTTACCTGCCTTCCAAAGCTGTCCTAAAGCTTAATTATTGCGTGCACTGCAGAAGGGCTCGGGATGTCAGAGGCCAGGCGGGGAGGGAAGCCATGGGCAGACAACATGGCCGAGCTCCGGCACGCTGTGCTGTGGCAGACGGAGGCACTGACGAGGGAGATTTTGTGGCAAGTAGAAATGAGGAGAAGCACAGTTTATACACACATATTACAGGACAATAAACTCAGTTTTCCTTGGCTGCTCGCAGGCTGGTGCCCTGTCCTCTGTACATCTGCAAGGACCATGTTTATGACATGGCTCCCCAGAGAACGGCGCGTGGCACCAGGCCCTGAGCGCTGGCTGGAGCCTTCTGCTGCCCGCGATGGCAGCGACAGGGGAGAGCTGCTGGACAGAGACTAGACTGGCACAAAAACTGATCCCGAGTCAAACAGAGCATGGTTCACCCCCTCCAGCCCTTCAGAGCGTGGCACCAGCCATCCAGAAGCACCCCCAGATGCCGTTGAAGTGGCGAGTACAAACCTCCGGGGAAATAATGTCCCAGAGCACAGAAATGGAGACTTCACACAGATTTCTCTATTCTCCCATCAAACGAGCAAAGGGAAGCGCTTTCTGCAGGAGTCCCTTCTATGCCATCACATAACATTTTACCTGATAAAAGCCAGTATTAGCAAAGGCCTGAACCTGGATTCTCTACAAAGTCTGACATGTTTACAGTTCAAACAAAAAGCCAGCTTAAAAACACAGAGATGGATTCTGGTGAATCATCCATCTGTACACAGCACTGACGTGTAAGGCTGAACTTTTTTTTCATGTTGAAGCTTTTTATCATCTTTTTTTTTTTCTATCAGTCTTTTGAGAGGAAAAACGAGGAGCTGAGAGAGAGAAACGTGATTCATTTTTGCTGGAGTGAAGCAATAAAGTGAAGTGTGGCCATCCCTGTGCTCTGTTTCAATAACAGCAATAACGTCTAACCTGCTGCTTCTGCTGATGTGCTCTTGCCCAACACATGCTAAGCTCTTTATTTTTAATCACAAGCTCCTATCTATCACATTTATAAGGCCACAGAAATTGTATTTTTTCTCTTTTTTTTTTTTTTGCGATCATTTGCTATGACAAAGTGAGAAGCATCCAGTGAGTCACTGATAGATCATCCTCTCTTCCATATGCAATAGGAAGCTGCCGCTGGGAGCTGTGCCCCTGAGGAACGGCAGCCTGTCAATTCCGCTTTGGAGAGACTACTGCACGATTCCCCCTTTCCCATCAACTCCTCATTTGCAGTACGCAAAGAGGAAGTGCTATAATAACGCAATCACCAAGTAAGTCAGCGATAATGTTGTTTCAGTGCTGCAGGTTCTGTGCAGCGGTGATAAATAACTGCGGTGACAAAGCACCGCAACAGGCTCCGTCCCGCCTGCCCCATGCCTGAGCCTTGTCCCCATCCAGCTGCCAAACCCAAGTCACATCCGTGGTGGGCTCTGGCCACAGGCTCGCTGCAGGGCTGCCCTGTTCTGCTGGGGTCCCTGGGGAATGGCAGGTCTCTCCCACCACAGCCTGGCTCCCACAGACCACTTCCACCACTTCACTGGCCGTAGAAACCCAAACCTCTCCAGACCACCACCAGCAACCAGCTGCACTGCTTTGTTATTCTTGCTGGAAGCCGCAGATGCACCAAGTCCAATCTCAGTGACATCTCTGAAACTGGGAGAAACCTGGAACACCAAGAACCCACTGCTGGAGGCTGGTTTTGCCCTTTCTCTTTGTCTTCCCGCCCTGCATCTCAGTCAGAATCATCCCTTCTGTTTCCAGAGCTGTTTGTCAAAGGGTCTGAGCTATTCCTGTGGGTGACACTGATGTTCTGAGGTGCTGTATTGCTCCTTTGTCAAACCCCTTTCTCAGCGTTGCTCAAGCTCATCCTGTTGGTATCACACACTGTGTCAAAAGCCTCGTGCAGCAGCATCAATCCTCCAGCTGATTCCCTCTGAGCAACTGCCTGGAGGAAAGGCAGGGATTATGGGAAGGAAAAGCTGAGTTTCGTGTTTGGAAAGTAGCTGTTTTTCAAGCCATGGGGTATCAGACAACCATTCTCTATTTGTGGTTTCTAGGGAGCTGCACTTTTTTTGTCAATTCCTCATCTGACTTTACATACTTCTCTTATCTATTTCGTTTTTAAGCTCTCTAGAGACAAATATTTATAGTATGAAAAAAATCTCAGTATTGTGAAAATTTTCAATTACATCTTGTTGTATGGGTATTGAACGCCAATGACCACATGATTTGACATCTGGTAATAAATATTAACTTTGGAAAGTTAATTACCATGGCTTTTTACCAGTGCCTCCGCTGTTTCTGTTGAAGCAGTCCATTGGTTTACAAGCCTGAGAACTCAGAAGTTCACATCCTCCTTTGGCAGAACCAGTGGACTCTCAGAGCAACTGGAATCGATCTAGATGTCTTAAATATGTCCTCTCACAGCCTGCATCTTACTGGGGAAAATATCCTCACCTCTTCAGCTGTGGTTTGCAGACTTTAGGTAGCACAGGTGCTACAGACACGTCTCAGACCCCCTCTTGTGTCAGCGTACACCACCCGAACTTGGACCCCTTCGCAGGGGGTCCATGTTCCAGCCTCCTCCCTCCCTCGGCACATGGCTTTGTGCTCTTGGAAATCTACCCAGAAATTTAAAAAATGGCCACTGACCAACTGCATTTATTTGAACCTTGAACCCTCGATTTCTTCTTGTGCTACCCAAAGATTTGTCTTCCCAGGTGAAGAGAGATTCGGTCATTTCTGCACAAACCCCAACACTCACATCCATAGCTGAGGAGGTGACGCAGCTCCTCCAGTGTCTCCCCCACAACCACCACCCAGTTCTTGCGCTGCGTTGCCTTAGTTGGGAGGTGTTTCGTAGCAGTCACGGGGACCATTAGGGGCTTAGAGTTACACTTCCAGGGATTCTTCCTGAAGACACAGAAGAGAACGCATCTTCCCTATTCCTGTTACTTAATACTATATTGCAGTTTCTTCTCTTTTTTTTTTTTTCAATCTTAGCTAATCAATTTCTTACATAACTGATATTTATGCATTTTTCAACCAGCTCTAGTTCTGTGTGTCCTGTTATCAATTCTCCACAATGCTGGAGAGATTTCCTCCCCACTGCCACTGCCACCTGTCCCCTCCAATTAGTGTCAATTGCACTGAAAATCTTTGTGATATTGAAACTATATTAAGACACATGTACATCTGTTTAGAAAGGCAGATTTTCTTTCCGCAGGAAAAGCTGCCATTTCAAAATCTGTTTTATTTGGATTGGAACATAAAGTCAAATTTTTTATTTACCTGCAGAATAAGAATTCTGATAAAATAATTTGTTACAAACTAGAAATATTTCAAAAGTGTCAAAACTTTATAAAGTAACGTTACTATTATTAAAGGTTCAAAGTATATATTACATTATTTAAAATATAAATTGGGCTACAATGCATGAAATCAAGAAAATAAAAAATTGATAGATATTTATTCTGTTTTTTCCTTATCAGAATTCTTGGTCAAATATCAACATGTTCTAATCAATATTCAGTCACCATCCCTAATTAATATTCAGTCACCATCCCCACCCCTCAAGCTGTATTTTCAGAGTAAAAACTGTTCCACTGAAACTTTTCCAGCTAGCTCTAGTTTGGGTATCCTGTTACCAGGTCTTTGCGTTCTCCACTCTCCCCATTACAACCTATAAAAAAGAGTATCTATATTCCATATCTTTCAGAAAAAATACTAGAATTAAAGGGTAAATAAAAAATGAAGGAATTAATTAGATTCTAGTTATGGCCAGTGTGAGTTAGACCCTGGCTCTTTGGACAACCATGAACTAATAATTATCTGAATATCTCCAGAGGTTTTTCCATTTGTAAAGAATAGCTGAACCATCATCAATTCCTTATGAATCTGCTTGATGAGATTTTTCTCATCACTGGGCAGTTTCTGCAATACTAAAAGGTTCAGTAACCATTGGGATAAGAATACTTCTTTTTAATTTCATTCCCTCTGAAATGTTCCTTGGTTTCAAAACAGTAATTAAGCTGCTATGTATATCTGAAAGCAGAAACAATGGAAATACCAACTTTGACAGAACTAGAATGGAAAAAGAGGCAGTTAGGCTTCTACTTCAATAATGTATAGAACATCTAATGATTGATCGATTTGTGATGAAATAGTTGCTACAGAGTCCAAGCAGTTTCCTTCACCTGTGGTCCTCTACACCACCTGTGGATGCTCCAAGCACTGGGATACATACAGGACATGCCATAATAACTACAGCACCTCTTAGTAACCTATTAACCCCTACATAACTTCTACAAAATGTTGATAAAAACATAATTAAATGATCTTCAAACAAATCTTTTGGCTGCTTACATGTTAGGTTTGATTCCACTGATAAGGAGTGAGTTTGGTTCTTCAAGGTCTGAACTGGCAAGTTACTTGGGGGTGATCTAGGAAACAGACATCACAATATTTTCTATTACAAGAAATGTTTTATATTTCACTTTTCTAAAGAGCAAGATCAACCAGAAATTCTGCACACCACACTGTGCATCACCTATTTTCCTCATCACAAATAACTTGCCATTAATATTTCATCCACTGCATATCTCTTCCTGGATTTTCTACAGATATTATTTAGCACCCAAAAATTCAGGTGAATGAATTCCTGTCTCTTGACATTTATTCCTTCAGTAAGAAATTAAAGTAATGTAATTAGAGAAAGTGAGAAAGCTTTTAAAAAATGGTTAATTGAAAAGCTAGTTACCACCACAATGAATTGCCTAATTAAAATATTATCATGCACAGAACTGAGGAAACCAGTTCATGCCAGCCTACAAAGACATTTTCATCTTTGATAGCTCTTCCTGCTGTGAAGAAGGACGAGACTGTCACTATCATCAACGTGACATGAGAGGCATACATCTCTTTTTAGACAGAGTAAGAAGTGGGCCACAGCAGGTTAACTAAAAGATATATCTATTGATAAGTATATATCAGAGTGGGAGATTACTAGAAATTTCTCCCAGACAATATATATGCCATACAACTAGCTATTTTCAAGCCCTCTCTTCTTCCCTCCCAAACCTGAGCAACACTTTACAGCTGTTATCATGGCTGATGTACTCAGCAAACTTCTTTTCCACCACCAAAAACACTTAGAACTGGAAAGATAAAATCATTATCCATATTACCCACGAGGAAAGTTAAGCTCACAAAAAAGGAGGAGGGGGGAAAAAACCAAACTACAAAAACACCAACTGAAAACATGCAAGGTGCTCAGATGCAGCTGTTTTACCTCTCACTGTTGAAGGCATCTCAGGCAAAGAAACCACACAGTATATCACTTGTAACTAAATATGTTAAACGCTACAGCAGTTCATGGAATCACGGAATGGTTTGGGTTGGAAGGGACCTTAAAGACCAATGCTATCCCCTGCCCTGGGCAGGGACACCTCCCACCAGCCCAGGGTGCTCAGTTGTGGCTTGATTTGCTCTAGGCCTGGGCAAGTTATATTTTTATATGCATCCGCCCTATTTTATAATTTTATGCAGTCTTCTGTGATTTTCTCTGTTGCCAATTAATGCTTATTCTTACAGACACTATGAGTTGGGAAGAACAGATTCACCACAGCTTCCTACCACTTGTTTCTGGATTTTTATAGTCAGATTTAGCAAGTTAATCAAACTGCCTGAATCCTACCACTGAAATCCCCGCTCTCAGCAGCCACGCTCCTCAGCCCCGAGGCTCCTGGGGCTGAAGGAAGTCTGGGGCAGCTCCCAGTGCTCCCAGCACACAGCCAGTGTCTCTCCACTCCCGCCAACGGCTCCTCAAGCAACATTTATTTTGGTTTGGTTATTAACTGAGTTTTCCTAAGCTGGTAAATGACACAGCATCTCTGTTCTGAACCCTTCCACCGATTGGTTCAAGGTGGCAGGAAATCCAAGGGAAGAGCTAAGCAAAAGCAAAAACACACAGACTGCAGGACCTCAACAAAACTGCAAACCTTGTACTTTGCAAAGGATAAATAGAAAGCAGTGGAAATACAAAGGGGAAGGGAATCCCTTGCCTAAAAGGAGAATACTTCATCAGCTGAATAAGGCACATAAAATCCCTAGGACTTTGACTCATTATGGATCTCAGGAAATAAGATCAGACTGAAAAGGGAAAAAAAGCTTTTATGCTGCATCACAGCCGAGACTTGGATCTACAGAGGAGCTCGTAAATGAGTACCAGGAACCATCATCTGGTCTTGGCTTTGCAGTGCCTGCAGACACGTTGAAAGGCTGCCCCACACCATGCCTCCAGCACAGGACACATCTCTCACACAAGACCTCCAGTCCTTCAGCACCCAGAGATTCCAATTATCGCCTGGCGCCCCAGTGCCCAGCAGCACGGCAGGAGGCAATGACTGACTCCTCCACTCCAAAGTGATAGAAAATACTTATTCTCGGAGCTGATGAGTGCAGACCCGCTGTGCAGAGCGGAGCAGTGTCCATATTACTCCTGCACTAGCCAAGAAGTCAACATCTCAGCTGTTACACCAACCTCTGCCAAGTACTTCATCCCGTCTCCTATAGTAATTCATGAATATGCAGCAGCCAAATCTCTTCTCCCTTTGACATTATGAGGCGACAGCAAAGGAAAACAAGGTTTTGCTCTTATCATAACACTCCTCACAGAAAACCAGAACAAAACTAGAGATGTCCTTGGACGTTTCTATTACAATTTATTTACTGCTAAATGAAAAAAATTTAAAAAGGAATTTTCACTTCTGCTAAAATGGAAATTAAAAATATTATACTGTGATGTATGTAAAGAAATGCAGAAAAAGAATGATCTCATGGTGAAAGCACTAGACTGCATCTGCAGAAAGTAGAATTAATTCCCTGCCCTGTAGAATGCTACATACATCATGCTGGGTCTCATCCAGAAACCTTGGAGACTAGAAGGAGACTGCATATCTAGTAAGTAAGAATATAACTTTGGATTTCACCATTCCTCTTCTCCTGGTGCAAATTCTTTTATTAGGAGGAAATGAAAGCATTAAAATGTTAAAAAATACAGTAGAAATAAAATTATGTTCTTTTTTTCTGACTAATTCAAAGTAAATGATGAGATCATTCTCACTTGCTAATTGGTTTTTTAAAAAAAATATCTAATTACAGTGGACCCTTGCTAATTCATGTAATGTTCAGGATAACCATTACAAATTACTTGCTAATTTGCAAAATTCAGCAAGGAAACTCACAGGACAAAGCATCAGAAAATATACTTGCTTCATTTAGATTGTCAACTCCCGTTTATGGTTTCTTCAATTATTTACAGTGTGATAATACCTCCAATTACACACACTAATGTATCACGTTACATATTGCAAGAATAATGAAGTCTTAGTTTTGTAAGAAATTTCTGCAGAAAGGCACTGTTAGTAGGTAAAAGAAAAAGAATTGTGTGTCTGTCACTGAGTTTATGGGTAGGCATCATGTGGCGCATCTTCAAATGAGAACTGGACGAGCAAATTGAGACCCCAGCACAGCAGCCAAATTTCCAGGTTTCCTTATGCTGCAGAGAGGCCATTGCCTGCCTTGTAGGGGCTTGTTTTCCTTACATCAAAAAAGAAACATCAGAAAAGGTCATAGTTGGAAGTTCAAAGATAAATCTTATTTACATTAAGAATTTTTAGGAAGTTTTTGTAAGTGGGATGTGTTTGTAGATTCTCATCGTCCAAGGTAGGATGCAATTTGACTTGAACCTAGAAAATTTAATTATTGAGAAGCAAGAAAAGTAGAAGACCCTGGAGGGAACTGGTAACTTATGAATCAAGTCAGGCTGAGAGGCTGGTGGGAATTTCTTAATTTTTTTTTACACTGCACTCTTGTACTCTTCTTACACACAAAAAAAACCCTAAAATACTTCTTGGAAAGACCCAGTGGAGACTGAAGTTATTCATACTCAAGTTCTTAGAAGCTTCATTCATCCCGAGAACTAGTGCAGTTGGGACCATCAAGGCAAATTAAATCTCTGAAGGGTAATGGACATATTCCCTTTATAATGCCCCCATAAAAAAGTCACTCCCTGACTAGCCAGAGCAAACCCAAGATAAAGAAACAGATGCTTAGTCTTCACTTACAGAAATTTATATTTAGTGCAGCTCTTCCCCAGCTCTCGTGTATATTTCATTGGAGACAGTTCTTTTACAGCCAACTCCTCACACCTCCAGTCACTTGTTTACCCAGAAGAAAATAAGACCATCATTTTGGAATATCAAAAGAAAACATTTAGACTTTTACCCTCTTTTTGTCTGGCAAAAACTATTTCAAAGTAGTTTTAGTAACCCTGATCCTGCATTTTGCAGGAAAACCAGTATCAGTAGCTGACATTTTGCCAACAAGGCTCCGAAAGTTCTTTTCCATTCACCTCCTCTGCTGAGGTCGGCCAGCACAGCGGTACGGTGACGGTACAAGGACACAGAGGGACAACGTGACCCAGCTTTGCTGTTCTCACAAGGGTTAGGACACAAAAATGAGAATTATGCAAAATAGCAGAACTGCATTTCCTTCATTTCTCACGCCTTGATCTGTGCTGAGGGATGGCAGTTCCAGACGTGCAGACAGCAAACCTCTCACTAACCACATTTCGCCAGGAGTCACAGCACCGTGGCTCAGTACAAAAAGGCTTAACTAAAAGTTATGGCGTGGCAAAATTGCCATCTGCTTCCCTGGAGTAAGAACAAAGAATTTCAGATCCATTATATTGGAATAAAAATAATAGACCAGACAGAAACCCAGTTACAGCTGATTTACTGACAAAAATGGTGCTGTAACAACAGGACTAGTTTGAGTCTCCTGTTACTCCAGTGCAGTCCAAGATACAGACAGTTATTTTGGAGAACGAGTGCTTAGCTTTTAATTTATATCAGTAAAAAATCACATTAGTTAAATCTGAATGTGAAACCCTTGCCCTGAAAGTATATACACACAAGTTGCACCAAAACAACAACAGAAGCCCCTCAGAATCTGCTTTGGTGTGAACGTGTCAGGGCACAAGTGCTGGGGGACTGAGCTGGACCAGAAAGACAGCAGCTAATCACCCATCACAGGATCACTGGCAGACAAAAAACCCTATTCCTGCCTTCAAGAGCTAAAAAAACAGACCAAACCTCAAACACATAAGTACTTACACAAATGTGTTCTTTGAGAGCAGATGGGCAGGAGCCTTGTGCCTGGAGGATCAACCCCCAGCTCAGCAACAGGGACCCTCACCCAGGACTGAGCCGGGCGAGGAGAGGACACCCATCCACAGCAGTCCCACATGGGCTGTGAAACCTGCTTCTCTGACCCTCCTCTCTCCTTTTTTTGCTGCTTTGTTACCTGTGGGTTTGGGTTTGTTGAGGTTTTCTTCAGTTCCCCCCAAGCGTTTGTAAAGTTGAGTAAAAGCAATACCCACTTTCATTAAAATTTTTTCATTTTCAGGCACCTAACTATTGCAAGTTTGCAGCGTGTTTCTGACTCTTTTTTTTCTCTCGTGTACATCTTTCAGAACCAGCAGAGGACTGTGGAGAGCGTGACAAATATTACTCTTCAGTCTCTTTGTTCGTTGTGGACTTTTTTTTCATCACTTTTTTCATTTTGCTGCAAACAGCACCTTTGTACCTGGGACAAATTCAATAACCATGACTCAACCTGCAGCCCGTACCGAGCCGTCTCCTGATTCATCTTGCCCATTAAACCCAGCACACGGTGCCTGGTGCCCGGAGAGGGGCCGGTGCCCGCTGCGGCGGCTCCGAGCGCAGGAGGGCCATGGCAGAGCCCTGTGTCACCACACGTGAGCCCGCGCCTGCCAACGCCAGCGCTTCCCTTGTCACTCTCTCCACCCCAGGCCTCCGAGAAGCCTCTGTCCGTAATTATGCGTCCCCTTTTCACTTCTCTTTCATCTGCTGGAAGGATGACTCCTCTGCCCGGTGCCTTCGCCGCCCGCTGTCCCCCAGCGCCGGCCGTGTCACTCGCCTAAGTGACAGGAGTGATATTTCCCCACGGCACAGGTCCTGCTCTGTGCCTGAAATGCCAGCGGTGGGGGGCAGCCGGAGGGGAGAGCACTACGGGTTTTATTACCCAAAGCCATCATCCTTTCAACAGCAGTCAAAGGGGTACCTCAGGGCTCTCGTTTGCATGGAGGTGATTATTTCTGCTGGATTCAGTCCCAGATCCCTTTTTTCTTTTTTTTTTCCTGTTTTTTTCCCTCTTTTAATTTTTTTTTTTCTGGGGGTGAGGGGGTCAAATACTGCAGCCCACACTGAGCGAGTGCTGGAGAGGAGCCCCCCTGCAGACCTGGCTTGTGAAGAGGGTTGTAGGCAACCACACCACATACCCACATTCTCTGCGAATATCGCCAGCTCTTCCCAAAAGCAATTCTTCGCAGACACCCCTATATTGCATTTGGCATTTTAATTACTACATCTTACAGTGCTTCTCCAACACCTTCCCCTTCGTTCCTGTTTCTCTCTAGAGGCTGGGGGGGTCCTACAGCCGCAGGGCTGAGACACCGACCAACACTCACTGCTCAGCCACACACTTGCAGGCACAGCACCACGGTGGCAGAGGTGGCCCAGGGTGGACCCAGGCCCCCCAAGACCCACATGTGCCCACTGCACCCCACTACACCCCACAGCCCCGCTGGAGCCACCCCCCAACTGCAGCAGCAATTACACACAGGGCTAATTTAAACCGGTTAGTCATTCTTCCTGTTTAAATAGCACTATTTAGTCTTCAGTATTTACAAAGACGATCCACACACTTACAGGAAAAAAATAGATGTTATTCCGGTTCTTGTGTAATGATAATAGAGCAAGTCTAAACTTCACAGCAGTCCCACCTGCAGCACCTTAAAAAAGCCCACAGAAGATTTAAATATGAAAATACGTGGTGTTAGAGCAGCACAGAGAAGCTGAAAACACACGGTTGACAGGAGCTGCATCTAAATAAACACCAGCATTTTATATACTAATAACCTTACTAAAAACTTTCTGTCTAAAGGACAGACAGATAGTAGCAAATAAATACTGGATGAGTTCAGGTGTTTGGAGTCTCTGGCCGGACAGGGAGAGGTAAAGTCTTCAAAAGCTGATTCAGAACCAGGGAAATAGAATTCCATTATACCCTCATCAATACTTGTGCTCAGGAAGAGGTTTTCATTATCAGAAGGGAATATCAGGTGAGTTTCAATAGGATTTGAGCAGTAACTCCTAATCCCACTGTTGACTTTCCATGGCCACAAAAATGGTTCATTCAGGTTTACAAAACAATTGATCAGTTTTAAAAAAAACAAACAGTAAACCTTCTGTTGAGAAAGCAGTGTGCCAGGCAGGTCCCTCTGAAACCAGTGACACCAGGCACCCTCTGCCTCCTGAGCCCCAGTTAAGCTGCCGTTACCTCTCGGGAATGGTTATACACTTACACATATACGACAGAAAGAACTGATACTGCATTAACACTGCAGCTTTGTGGCTTCACAATGCTTATTGCAAAAACAAAATTATGACAATAGACATTTGAAGAAGCTTTTTCAAGCACAGCACTAATGAAAGGATAAAAAAGGAAAAAAAAAAAAACTGTACAGCAAAAATTAAAATAAATCAATGTTTTCAAAAATCTTCCAATCAGTGAAATCTGTCAAAAAAAAGGTCTACTCACCAGGATATTTTTTTAGGCAAGCCTAAAATATATGCAGATATAATAGGTATCTCTCTTGAATTATAAATACTGTTTAGAAATCCAGGAAAGGATATGTCCTTTAGCGCCTAGCAAGTTATTGTTATGGTACCCTAAGGGTTACAGTAAATATTCCACAAAAGAGTAACCAAATGCTACCTGATCTTCTGATTATTTTTCCTTCTAAATGTTAATGCATAAGATTTTCCAGCAGACTACGGCTAAAGCTGCAGCTGGAGTGTTTCTAGAGTTCTGCAAAGACTTTGAGTCCTTTCAACAGGCGTCAGAAAACACACAATTTACTCATCTAATTTCTGAGAGTGTGTCCAAGAACTGCTGCAGCGTGTAAAGAAGAGGAAAAAAAGACAAAGGTGCAGCCAACAAGACACTCAAAGAAAAAAGAAAACAGGTTTTATGAGTAGGAAGAGGAAGGTCAGAGAAAGTCACTCTGCCTCGCACAGGGAAGAATGTCTCAATAAAGGGTGCTGAGCAGACCAAAGCGTTTCCTCACTCCCCTGCCTCCACCCTCACTAAAAAGGTTAATTGTGATCAGATGGATAAAAAAAAATTGATGCTGGCTTAGAGAGACGAGCGTATGAACTATGGCAGAAATCGGAAGAGATCCAAGAATACTTGGCTAAGTTGGAGTTTTTTTTATCTGTGGGTCAGGGAAGAAAAAATAAATCAAAGGACTATTGAGGGAACTGGTTGTACAGTGTTTGGAGCAGAAGTCGAGATGGGTGAGAATCTAGATTGGTAGAAAATAAGCAAGGCAGGATCCAGATATTTATACATCACTCATGCAGAGAAATACTGAAATAAATAACCTGTAGGAAACCAGAAGATGACGTGAAGCTGAGTAACAGCCAGCATGGATTTGTGAAGAACAGATATGCGAAGCAAACGTCATTTCCTTTTTTCTGACGTTTCTTAATGTTGTTTTACTTGACAGTTCATAAGCAGCCCTGGGAAATGCAGTCAAGATAGAATCACTCAGTCGAGCACACATCCTGTGGGCATTGTGCAGTGGGAGGGGGAGGATGCTCCCAGCAGCTCTTCAGCAGATGCTGCTCTTCAGGGCGGCTGTTGCAAATGGTACCTCGGAGTAAGAAATACTTCCCAGCATAGACTCCCTGTCAGCACTGAAAACTCAGGAACACTTCATTAACTGGTAAATGTGCTTTCATAATTTAGCCACTCTCCAGACCCATTTTAGAAAATTTTTCTATTTGCTACATAATATTTTACAGCCTTTGATACATTTTCTATTGTTATACTGGTACTTAATATTTTCTCCCCTCAGAAAGAAAATGATAACTCAGGGTGCCTTTTCATCACTTCACTCTGGTTTCTTTAGGCTAAATGCACCCAGTTCTTTCAGTCTGTATTTGCAAATTCTAGCCCAAACCGTGTTCCTCCAGATCAATGCAATTGCTTTTCCTGAACTTTTGCAGACCAGTTTTATCTGTCCTCAGAGTCTCAGGCTCCTTTTCTTTTTCACAGCTTTTCACATAAAATGACTCAGAAACATAGAACGAACAGAACTTGAGGTTTCATTATAAAACCTTACAAAATAAGGACAGGTTGCCCCCCAAACATCACAGAGAGCAGAGAAATAACTAAGCACTGCAAGGCAAAGGAAGCTTTATGGCTGGTAAAAGCAGACTAGAATGGTTACCAAGCAGTTTGAGAGAAAAAGTATTTCAAAACATATTAAAATAAATTCAGACATGTTTCTGAGCACTGATTTGTGGAAAGACATGCAGAAACCCTTCATATTTTATTACACAGCAAGGATTTTCACATAATTAGATTAGCCTTTTTTCTGTATTCAGACTTCCTACTAATTGGTAGTGCTGGATATTCCTAAATGAATAGCATCAATTTTCTTTATATTTATCAGGACATGATCATACATTTTATGCCGGGAACATTCCTTTTGCAAAATAAATGAAGTCCCAGGCACAGGTTAATGGAAGCTTCACCACTGACTTCAAAGGAACCAGAATTCTACCCACAAATCTAATGCAAAATCCTCAGAGGTTAATGAGAGTCTTTCCATGACATCAGTGTGGTTTGAACACAGTAAGAGTTGCTCTAATTCACTGCTTTGCACCCCGATGGAAACACTTAAGCATTCCCTTAAGTGTATGCCTCAATGCTTTCCCAATTTGGTCCATATTTATCAGTGATAAGGACAGGAACTGGGTATTTTCTTTCAACCATATTTACTTTTCTCTATGGGGCGATTTTGAGAAGATTCTGGTCATGTTACATTTTTGTTCTGTTAGTTAGAAAGAAATCTGGGAACTTTCATTCGCAAGTCCTTTAATCTTATAAGAAATTCCTCTCAACTTAGTTATCTAGTTTGTAACACCCTAATTCCTGGAATACATCATTATATATGCTAAAATAATAACTTATCCCTTGATTATTTCTTTTAGAAGGAATTCTTGCAGAACTGTCAAGGCCATGTAAGAATTAGCATTAATTACCCAGAGGCATTTCAGACCAACACTTGTTAAGCAGATCTATTAAAACCAATGACGAGTTTTGAGTAAAACCTATGAGACTTATACATGATCCATGAAGTATAAAAGTTTTAAATTCCTCTCCCTTCCCCTCTCACCCAGCCCCCTATGAATAGAATGTTTTCAGGATTCAAGGAGGATAGGCACTGATTAGGAAACATTACCACGCTTAATGACTAGCACACAAAACCACGGAACTGAACCCCCAAATATTTTCTTATGAAAATTACATTTGGGATCTCATTACAGCCACACAAGGGAAATTGCCATCCTGTTATTTGTAGGACAGTAGCAATAAGAAGCCCAAATCATGACTAGGAATTCTGCATCATCAGGTATTTATGTACGTAAGTCATTTATGTTCTATATAGACAAGACAAAGGACATTTATCTGGTTTCCACAAAGGGGAATCAAAGCATAGAGGGGTCATGGGACCCTCTGCAGTTTGCACAGGAAGACTCTGGCTGAGTGAGAAAGCAAATCTTCAAACCCAGTCCCAAATCCTCTTAATTATAACAGTAACCACCTTCACCCATTATGTCGCCAAAAGCCTAAAAGAATACGCCTGCCCAGTGGCTGTAAAAGACCAAATATTTGAAGTACCACTGAAGGACCAGAGCCCAGTCATGAAACCTGAGGAGAGGAGAGGAGATGAGAGCCACGTGCTCTCCGGGGCAGCAGCAGTGCTTGCTCTGGGGGCAGGCTCTATCTCTCCCTATGATTTCTATTTGTTTATACGTCTCCAGCATTCTAGGTAGAAGCAGGTTGCTTGGAGAAATCAGATCATCAATACGGTTCGATTAAACAAGACAGAAGTGGGGAGCTTCGCCAAGGCGGGAGGGCACACGGCGTTTATTCGTTCCCAAATGAAGGCAGTAGGTGCCCTGGGAGAAACTCAGCAGGGGCTGGAGACACTGCTCCCGTGGGTGGGAATCCTCCCCGAGCCAGGCCATTCCCTCCCGGCTCCAGCAGAGACGGTGCCTTTCCTGGGGCTCCAAGGCCCCGTTTCTGCCCCATTTCTGCTATTCAAACCCTTCCCACACGCCGTCTGCCAGCGGTTGCTGAATCCCGAGGTGATATCTTTCTGTCAACAACACGGCAGTGAAATTGTGATTGTCCTTTTAATTGCCAGCAGCAAAAGGATTTAAATGGCAGTAGTGACAATCTCTACATAGAGCATTTCAGAAGCATAAAGGGCTTCTTAATGTAACACTAGAGCAAAGAAATGCCTGTAAAGAGAAAAACAGTGCAAAAATTTTACTGCAAACAGCCCCCTTGCCATGTCTCTGGTTCTGCCAGCCGCTATGGCAGACGAGGCACCGGCAGCCCTTGGAAGGACTTCACTACTGGAGAAGAGACCTCCATCCTCAGCACCAGCAACCTGTGCTGAACACTCAAGGAGAGCTTCGATGACCAGTCTCCATCTTACAAGGCCACATCTCCCCATGTGCTCTGAGACATCCGACTTCTGATGGGAGCTTCTGGACCCTCCTGAGCCACAGAGGCAGGAACACCGGTCACAGCCTGCCACGGCACAACAGACCCAAGTCCAGGAAGGGACTACTCCACCAGCACATCTTGTAAGTCATTGGGCTGCTTTGCGTTAGTCACGCTCCTGAGAGTAAGTTGTTTTTGTTTTAATTTAGAAAAACTATCACACTTATTCCGCCGTGCAGGAGGGGGAAGCGTTTCTGCCCTACTCTAACCTTATATAGTGATAGGCGAAAAACACAGCCATATGTCTGGGGGAGGCAGTTGGTAGCACGTGGGCTGTGCCGAGTGAGTATTTTACTGGATTTGTGAAGTCCTCGGGACACTAGGCTCCTTGGGCCCCATCCAGTAAGAAATAATTGGAGAAGAACCCAAGTGCAGCTCAGAAACTATTTTTTTGGAGCTTCAGCAGTACAGAAGTGGTTTGGCGATTTTTATTCATTTTTCTAGACCCGTGTCTTTCCAGGGATCTGTGCAATATTCCAAAGGAACTGAAGACAAACAGTTCAAAATGCTAGAACATGACAACCCGGTTTCTAAATATAATGCCAATTATGATAAACGTAGCAACATTTGGAGCAGAGATATGGTCACAGAATTATTTTCCAGAAGCTAGAGAAAACGCCAGCTTCAGAAAAGTAGTTTTTATCTCTGTGCAACCAAGAATAATCTTTTATGGTTATTGGCCTCCAGCTGGAAACGAGGTACTTCTGAGGACCTGGGCCTCGGCCCCGGCTAAATGAAGCCCGGAGCAAGGTGGCCCAGGGCTCGCCACGCGTGCCACCACGGGAGCTACCACACCAGCCTCCCTGAACCCCATCTCAGGAGCCACAGGCACCCGGCACGGTGCTGCTCCCTGCACCGCTGCTGGTGGCTACCGAGCAAACCCAGCTGGAAGCCCAGAGGTGGGAAACCAAACACGGAGTACTCCAGACATTGGCAGGAGAGCGCGACTAAGCGTGCCAACAAACACATTTCCATCCTGAACCACTGGGATTTTCTGCTTTGCAAGCACAGATTACACATATGGGGAAAGCATTATTCTTCTGTTCAAAGTTATTTTTCAATAATTAATGAATAAAGCTAAATTTTCTGTGTATAATGAAATGGAAGCATCGATTAAGCAGACAGCTAATTGTTTTACGGTGTCACTAGCCACCACATCCTGATTTCAGGTATATTTTCTGGTCAGTCCATTTATTTATTTTTCTGATAATACAGCTCTGCAAAGATTTACATAATAGCCTGAATGTTTGCTGGTAACATAAGCCCTGTGTTTCACTGCAATACCTCAAGCAATTTGCTGACAATATTTTTCTGCAAAATTAGATATGGAATTTGGAGCAAAAAGCTGCTGCCTTGACAGACACAAATTCCCTTGTTACTGAACAAAGGGTTCCTCTTTACTTCATGGCAATAATGAACCAAGAAGCTTTAAGGGAGGGAAATAACATTGGAAGATTAATGATGATGAACCAATTTGGAAACACTCCAGCAGAACTGAAGCTTCCTTCCCCCCTCCCCGACCCCTTCCAGTATTATTAATGCGAAGAAAAATGAAAACAACATCTACAGAAAAAAGGCTAAGAACTCCCCCTGGAAGATCTGAAACAATGAGACCAAAGCAGAGGATGTGAGGACGCAGAGCTCCGAGCAGGAGGAAATGCCCAGGTGGATTTGGAGGCTGAGAGCGATCTCCAGACAGGCAGAGAGAACGTCTGGAGCCCAGGAGGCAGAGACCTCAGTGGGAAGAGCCCAGGGTGCCACCTTCTTCAGAAGGTGTGGGGGATCCACACAAAGGTGGTGGAACAGGACAGGGACACGGGAGCCCAGCCCAGCTCTCTGGGGTATCGGAGCTGCTCCTTACAAAAAAAAAAACAAACAACAAAACAAAATAAAAGAAAGAAAATCAAACAAAACAAACCAAACACCAAAACCCAACCTGGTCAACATCTTTTTGAAGCTGAAACATGCCAGGATGTTTTTCAATTTAAATTCACTGTAAAAACACAAAGGTAATTTTTTTTTTACCTGGGCAGAAAGTTACCTGTGCGCATTTAATATTTTCTTTTACAGAAATGCATACAAAACACACAGAAATGTAGTTGCCACATGTAAGAGTGATGTTTGTGTGAGCATCAGGTAAGAGAGATTGCACCAAACTCTGAAGAGCAGGGATGGCAGGAGAGCGCTGGAGCTGTGGAGAGGAGTGACAGACCCATCCCTTGTCCCTGTGCACATCCCACAGGGAAAACATTACCACAAAGAGGATCACTACAAGATCACCACAGGATCACCATGGCACAACTTTCTCCTGGTTTTCCACCACACTATACACTTTCCTGTGACTTACAGTTTTCTTTCTGCTCCTTTTCCCTCCCGTCGCTCCCACGGCCGGGTGCTCCCTGTGTCTCCCTGCAGCAGAGCCAGCTCCTCCTGATGGACCCTCGGGCTGCATCACACAGGCTCGAATTGGGTCCTTTCTTCTTCTCTGTGGAAGCTAATTTGGGGCCCATTTACTCTTCAGAGGTGCCTTTTAACAGAACTCAGAGCTATCTCATATCTCCAGGACAGAAAGTGGGCTGAACTCTTCAAGCCAGAATTTAATGCTATTTCAAAGCAAGTATGTTCTGTTTGGATAATTTTCTCCCCTAACGAAAATATGTCAAAATAGTTAAACTCATGAAGAAATCCCCACAACTTGGGTTTTGACAAAAGAGTGTTTTTCCAGTCAGCTCTGCTGCCAAGACTACACTTTCTCCGACCACACGCTCCTAATAATAAGCTATTGAGCCTTTTGGAACAGACCCTTTTCTAACTCCACGTGAAATCTCAGATCAGACCTTTCAAACACACCCTGGTTTATCTGCCCTCCAGGGCTCCTCCCCTTACACCTATAAAATTCTCAGGTGGAGTTTTCTCAGGTAACGGGGAGAGGGAAAGCAGGAGGTCAGAGGAGTTTGGATACAGGCTACATTTGGATGCAGAAACATGTCTCGAGGCGCTGATCCATCGGTGTCCACTCTCACCCCCACCTTCACACCTCCCTCACCAGGACAAACAAAACCTGGGATAATTGTCCTCTCCTTTAGCAGCGCTTCCAGCAGGGCTCATACATTCTTAGGAGCTTTCCAAAACGCAGATGCTACTCAGAAAGCAGTAACTGTTTGCACCTGAGGACGCCATGGGATGCCTTCGGAGGAGATGGGAGATGGAGCACAGAGAGGGAACAAGAGCCAACCATTTTAGGGTGTCTCCTCAGATTGTCACTGCACTATCATTCTGCCAGTTGTACACCTGCTTTCGTACATGGTGGTATCTGAAGGAACTATGTTCTAACGTTGAAGGGGGTTACTGCACTCCGAGTACACTCCTGCTACTTTTGGTTTCACGGTGATTACTCATTTATGCTGTGACTTCAGCAAATGCACTTACCTTACGTGGGGATATTAAAAATATCTGAAGCACATGATAATGGAACAATTTCTATTACCAGAGTTTTTCTCCTGAACATATGTTATAAATTACAAGTATTTATTGCACTTGCTGTAAAATGCATTAGCTAAAAAGTACAAATAGACCAATTATTACCAAAAAAAATTCATTGCAAAATCACCTGCTACGCTATTAATGTTAACGATGCCAAATTGTTCTGTGTAATTCCAGTAAGATTGTTCCACCCACAGATGTAATACCCTAATAATCTTACTTAACTACTTATTACTGTTGCTCATGGTCATGGATATTTAAACAAGATGATATAATTACAAGGGTATACTCCTTTGTATTAATTGTGAGCAGACACATATTACAGATACCAAGATACGTAGCCAAAGTCTAATTAAACACTTGCTATCTAATCATGTAACTGCTGTGGAATAAGGAGTTTTGAACTGCAGAGCATTTTGATGAGAACACAACTGAAAGCAAAAGCCACATAAATATGAAAAACATGGGATAAACCAGCAAATCAATACTAGAGAGGATGGCA
This sequence comes from Calidris pugnax, assembly GCF_001431845.1. Taxonomy (NCBI): domain Eukaryota; kingdom Metazoa; phylum Chordata; class Aves; order Charadriiformes; family Scolopacidae; genus Calidris; species Calidris pugnax. Next base: position 941,965 of record NW_015090925.1, read on the forward strand.
TGGATCTATCATGTAGACGTGTGATGCCCAAGACAAGTGCTTGCTGGAAAACAATGAGAAAAGCAGGGAAGTGAGGTAAATGAGGACCTGTCCCAAGCACACAGAGACTCTGAAAGAACACCAGAAAAGAGAGGGCAATTTTCTGCACTCGTCTGTCTGTGCCACTCCTCGTTTCAGAGCTCTGCTTCCTTCTGCACCGCTCAGGGGGTCAGGGAAAGGAAAGGAAACACACGGCGACGCAGATATCACAAGACACACCAACTCATCTGCTCTGGTTATCAGGGCAGGCTCAGAACAGCAGCACAGGAGGATTAAGACAGGGAAAGGCTTGGCATAAACCACAGCTAATTAGAAACATGGCAGGGAGAGCTGGTCATACATAATTAAATTGCTGAAAATCACAGCTCCGGAGCGCGGCGAGGCAGGAGTCCCAGCTACAGCTCCTCGGCTCACACCAACCAGAGCGGGGGCTTTATCTCTCCATGGGAGAGAGCTGCAGCAAGTCAAGCTGAATCAGATCTTATGAGAGACTTTAAAACAATGACTACAAGTCTACTGGCATGCAGGTTAAAAGGTTAAAATGAAAAATTAATTAAGAAAACCCCAAACACCCAAATCCCCAAGGCTGTTAGGCAGCAGAGACAGAGGTGGGAGAGATCTACAGATCTACAGCAACAACAGAGAAACTGAACCCCTGGGCAGCTGAAGTTCCACTCATACACAACATTACTGGGGTGTTTATTTACTTATTTAATACGGATATAAGTCTGCCACGTGTCAGGAAACAAATCGAGCACGACAGACCTTCTCCTGGACTGCAATTAAAGGCTTTTCATGCCTCTACTGGTAAAGGACATGCTGGTATCGACCATCCACACCTCGGTGCAGTTCACACACACGGATCTGCACTGCACAGACATATAATGTCAGAATAAAAGTGTCTCCAGCCTCTTAGGTAAAAAAGAGCTTCTGAACTACCCCTGGCTAAAGGCAGGGCAGTAGCAATCCCCAGTTCTCTGTTTTGTGGTGCCTTTAATCCCAGTCCTTCAGCAAATCTGTGCAGTCACATCCCCTGTAAAACGCATGGTGTGTTTGTTCCTGAGAGTCTTTCAGCTCAGCTGTGCCGGCTCCTACTGCGTCAAAAATAGAACCTGAAGTAACAGAACCTAAAAAGATATAAACCTCCTTTATTGTGTCTACTTGACTATATTAGCAGATGGCCATGCCTGAGACTATAAAATGCATAACAAATACTCCTTTACAAGAGGGAGGAGTGCCTTTCAAGATACAGAGCATTAAAACAAATAGCTTCAGCGTACTGCCAGTGCCTTTGTGGGGAACATCATCACCAAGAGCTTTGAGGTGACCAGATTCTCCCTGCTCAGCTCCCAGCCCAGCCCCAGCACCAGCGGCCTCAGCTGTGTCCCTCGGGATCGGTTGTGTCCCCCGGGATCAGCTGCCGGTGCCTGGAAGCGTGTTCCAGAGCAGACACAAAATAAGTGTTTATAACAATAGCACAGACTCTCTCTCTCCCACCGGGCAGAGGGGACAGTCCTTGGGTCTGATGCCCACAGCATCACGTCTCTGGGCAATGCTGGCAGCAGGTACAAAGTCTGAGCTGGCTGTAACGAAGGAGATACTTCGTTAGCCAAGGCCAAAGCAGGGCTGGGCACAGCTGGCAGCAGCAGAGGGTCAAGGAGAGCGGGGAGAGGGGTGCAGCTTGGAAATTACTCACCTTTCTTAACAATGGCTTGGTGTGAGATAAGTGTAAATTGGGGTCCTCTCTCCCCAGCTACGTACAAGACACCACTGACAGCCCTGTTCCATCTACAGTGGCTACAGAATTACTTTGGCTATCAGAAATAAATTAATTTAGAAATACCTTTACTGCATTTAGTAGCTGTACTTTGAGATTAATTCATTAATTCTACCCTAAATGGCACGTTCCTTCCCCTGACTCCATGTCCCCCAGCCCATCCCATTCCCACCAGCTGGAGAGGGAGCACACAAAGGGAACACGAGGAGTCAGGCAGGGCAATAAAAAAAACATAAAAATGCACAAGCTGCAAGTCGTTTAAGGAATTTCAAGGTATTGCTGAAATATTCTGGGAGTTCCAACCACAGCACATCTCGAGTTGGAAAGGACCCATAAGGATCATCGTGTCCTGCTCCCTGCTCCTCACAGGACTGTCTAACACCAACCCCTATGATGACACCCCACCATAAGCTTCTCTCTACAAGGTTCTTCAGCACCAGGCTCATTTTACTATCAAAACCATTAGTTCCAATGGATTATTTCAAACAGCTATTAATGCTGATGACAGACCCCTCTGCGTCTCGGCCCTTTGCTGGAGCACAGCTCCCTCATCCAGCCCAGTGAGCCCTCAGGGCTGTCATATTATAATTGACCTTTGAGAGCCATGAGAAATGTTACCGTCGTGCTCTTCAGGGGTGTTTGGGTTTTTTCAGGAAGGATAAGAGAGAGAGGAAAATCTGTTCTGAAGCAGTGAGCTGTTTTCACAATATAAATGCATCTTGATGAATGGAATTTTCATTACAAATGTGTCTGACCTTTAGTAAATAGACCTGCTCCTTTAAAAGCCTGCTCTGATATCTATTAAAGACAAGGGAAGGAATTGCAGAGATTTCAGCTGTAGATGCATCAGGCACAAAAAAAATTAGATAGCATGGGATCTTCAGCTTGCTATTTAAGACATTTTCATTAAATTTTAATATATTCTTAAACTTTAATATTATACAATAAGTATGTAGTAATTCAATGTCTTTGAAAAAATTAAGTGTCAATAAAACCTATAGTAGGCAGATAATTTTCCAGATTAATTTTGTTCTTATCTTTTTCACAAGAGTTTATTAAACTGTATTCCTCTTTTTTTGTTAGCTATTTTTATGGTAAGTGGGGCAAAAGAGAGCAGAGATAAAAATCCGCTCTCGCAACTCTTGCCGTGCTGCAGATCCAAAATTTTTGTGGGAACACTTTCTTTCATATCTGAGGTGTTTGCGCACAAAATGGATCTATGCCTGCAAAGGCACTGGGCAGCTGTCAGTCAGTAGGAAAGAAATGAGATCTTTTGCAAAGACATTTGTAATTGTAATTGTCAGATTTGGCAAATGAGGAAAGTTGAGCATCATGAGATCTCCACAGTCTATGTGAAAGCAAGACCAGCAGTCTCTCGCTGGTTTTTCTTCAGCTTGCACACACGAGCTCCGTCCCTTTGGCTGGAATTAAATGCACTCACTGAAGAAAAGCTGAACCCCTAAATCCTTAATCTCAATAACCAGATATTTTCAACTGATGGGCCAATTTTCTAGACAAAACCTTTGTCACTACTGAAGTATCAATAACTAACACATTTTGCTCCCTCCCAAAGCACAGATTTGGCAAATGAGTAATTCTACCACTTTATGGCATCCACAGATTTTGCTCAAAACATTGACAGCTTTCACATAGTCATTCCCACTGAACTGCAATGTATTGCTCTTCAAACAGCATCTCCTTACCACCAAGAAATATTCACAGAGATATGCTACCTACAGCAATATTTAAGTTGGTATTTTATATCTCCATCCCTGTATTAACCAACACAAACAGGTCGTTCATAAATTACAATTTTAAGCAGCAAGCAGCACTGAAGGTACCTGAAATCCTGGAGCAACTTGCTGTTGCTGACAATCAACCTCTATTTATAAAGGGGCCAGGTGCTGGCATAGCTTTTCATTACAGGTCCCCAAAGGGCAGAGCAAACAAGCAGCTGATGCACATTTTACATTGGGATAGGAAACCACCACGGCAGAAAGTTCCTGAGGAGGCTTTTCACCCCCGTTAGACACATCAACTTGCTAAGGTTTTTTCAGTAGGACTGACTGCAGGTTTTATAAATCTCCAGTAGGAAATGTTTATTTCATCCTGGATGAGTCAGTAATTCAAGTGGGATGGTGAAGTCTGAGCAACCAAGGCTGCAATAACAAACAGGCTGGAACGTCGGAGGGGGCAAGGCACCGCCGGGGACCGGGGCGTCCGAGCCTCACACCCGCATTTCCCTGCTCAGCCCTGTCTCTCCCTCCTCCCTCTGCCCTCCAGCGCTCCCCACACCTCCCAGAACAGCCCCTGAAGGGTCTCATCAAAGAAGGATCTTGGGAGAGGGAACAAGGTGGAAATCACAATGAGTTTGGGGACAGGAAAACCCTTTCCTACTCAGCTCCGTATTAAGCTCTTAAAATTAAGGACTACATCCAATAAGCCGTGCCATAGGTGGTCATAATGATGCTATTTTAGACCAAATTATTCTGCCAACTCTCCTGGAGCAAACCCAAATTAATTCCACTAAGCTCAGCTTGAGCAGTGGCAGAGCTGGGGCCACATGGTACCCACAGACCGAGGCACCCCAAGGACAAGAGACGCCGGGCTGGGGTTCAGCAGGGGGATGGCGGGGGAGCAGCGTGCTCTCCCAGCCTGGCCACCTCCCGGGGGCAACCGGGCTACAGTATTTAAAAAAAAACAACAAACAAGGGCAGTAAAATGATAAAAAACCCAACATAGGTTTTCCTTGCCAGCCATCCCAGCTACAGTCACCCTGCCTACACACTGGGGCCAGGAGCCACCCGTCGGCTGGGAGGACTCCTTGCCAGACCTTCGATACCTCAGATGCTTTTAGGTGTGAAAACGTGAACTGGGACACAGAAAAGGAAACTAAGCCAGTGTCCAGCAGCACTGAATGCACCGATTAAGGAATTGTATTAATTGAAGTGCCATTAACCCAGCTGTAGCTGCCAGCGGAAGGTGTGCTCCCGAGAGGGCTCCTCCCCGTCCCCGTGGCTCGGTGTTTCGGCTGTCAGCAAGCATTGTGTCCCAACACACGGCAAAACTCTGAAACTATATTGCCTATAAAAGTTGATTTTACTCCAGAGCAAAATCTAAGCTGCTCAAGGGTCAAACCAGACCAGGGTCACTCTCAAAATGGCCCAGCAATGGACAGCCATCCATCAGCAAAGCACTTTTACTTTTAAAGTGTATTTTTGAAGTGTCTAGGAGAAAAGCCATTAACAGTAATGCCCGTATTTACTGCACCAATTTTAACCAAACTTATTACTGTCTAGCACAGCACTGTTGTTTATTTGGATACCATGAAGTTTTGGCAAAGAACTGTTAAACACATCACAAATTTCATTAAGCACAATCCACCAGACGTTACAAACTGTACTTCAGAGTTAATGACATGCTCTGAGATTGATTTGGCTCCAGACACAGGGACTTCATTCAGCTCCCACAAAACACAATGTGATGGGAGGCGGAGCCCCCCCAGAACAAGGGTGGCCGAGAAACAAAACCCCCAGAGAGACAGGACAATCCCTGACACCCAGTTTCCCCAGGCTGAGGTCGGTCAGAGTGGCCAGTGTTAATAATCACAGGTTTCACTGATGTGGGAGATCCCAAGGGCTGGGGACTCCTTGTGCCAGGGGGACCTCCCCAGCCCCTCCGTCCTCACCAACCTGGGGAGCAGCAAACGCCAATGGGACCAAGAACTGCTGGTGCAGCTTTCTCCGGGTGGAATTAAATGCTGGGGCACTGAGCTCCACCAGGAGCCTGGTCTGATTGTAAAGCTACCAAGGCTTTACCTTAGGGCCATGGAGCAAGCACGTTTGGCTACAGATAACTAGACACACGGGAGATTCCCAGTGCACAAGCAATACCAAAGTCATTTTCATTCTGCGGAGAGCGGTGTGAACAGAGCATGAAGGAACAGAACAACCCCACGCTGTTAAAACATACAAAGGACAGACACATAGAAAAAATGGAAGAGGGGCAGCAGTGAAACAACCCAAACATTGGCCTTTTGAGAAAACATATTTTTAGATCTCTCTAAATCAAAAGGTGTAGAACAGAGACCTTTTCCCCTCTCAGTGTCATTTGCGCTACAGTCACCATGAAATCTCACCTCAGATAGAACTGGTATTTCTGCTGAAAATGAGAGAATACAGACTGTAATTTCATCACCTGGGAACAAGGCTCTCACTAGCTTCTGTTCATTTTCCAAATGTACAGGTTTTGCTCCCCAACTCATTCTTTTTAGCCACTAAAACAAGCAGTCTTATGATACAGTATTTGGATGAGTGTTTTCTAATGGTTTTTAAAGCAATAACACCTTTTAAAAGATCTGAATCCCTTTGACAGTAAATGTTCTCTACATTCCCTCAACTGTCTCCTAGTCTGGAGACATCATTGCATCACTTGGGGATAGACCGATTTGACGACGACTTCATCAACTATGCCAGGGATTTCACCAAGGAATTATAACAATTGGGATATTCCTCACAGAGGAGCGGGAAATACAGCTGCAAGGATGCCCTTGAGTCCCTGGTCCCTCTCTGGCACTTCGCTGTGGGCGCCGGGAGCGGGACCGGTGGGATCCCGGTGGTGCAGCCCTGGCTGTGAGCTCCTGCCGGCCACAGCCACGGGCTGGGTCTGGGAGGTGTCTGAGCAACGCTCCTCAGACTAAAAGCTGTGCAATTTCCTCCACGTCACTCCAGGCAACCCCATTTCAGACACACACATAAAACTGAAATGGGAAATTCCACTGAAATATAACCTGGGGAGTTGGCCAGGCTTATCTAGGAGTTTTGTAGCCAACTGGGGTGTCCTGGGACGTCCTTGAAGCCCAGCAGCTCTGGGTTTCTTTGGGGCCAACACAAACTCAGGTGCTGCAGAAGGAAGAAGCGGTCGCATTACCCAGATTAGCGGCAGCGTTCAGACACCTCCGCAGCGTGGCTGCTGCTGCACGGCCAGCGTGTCCCAGGGCAGCACGTCCCTGACACCCCACTGCTGACCCTGGCACCCGACTGCTGTCCCCGACACCCCACTGCTGGCCCCAGGGCAGGGATCTCCATGCTCCCACCCACATCCCTCCTTCCCCGGTGGAAATCACAGCCCGGACAACACCCTTTTCATACACACCATCTCCACCGGGTGGTAGAGGCTGCAGAGCTTCCTCCCCACATTCTCATGAAGCCCAGGCCTAGAATTTATTCAAACTGAATTTCAGTTTAAACTCTGCTACGTCTATAAATATCTCCTAGAGGCAGGCAAAGACAACTACTTTTATGTTCTTACAGCCCTTTTTTCTCCAGTTTGGTTCATGTAGAATATCATTTTAGATGTTGCTGTTTCTCTTTCTCCCAACTGTAAATATTTGGTTCCATTTTCATTGCTTCTTGTCCCTTATCTTTCATATCATATAAATAGAAACCTGTGCGGTTTCTCCATTTACAAATACATCAAGATTAATTTGCATGTTGAAAGCTTAAATCAAATATTTTAAACCGGACATGGATAAAACAGTAATCCACTGCTGGGCTGGATTCCAAACAAACAAATAAAATAGATCTCACATCAAAGCAATAAACAATAGCAACGCCAATTACTCATTAGAACTCCCGCTCTGCAAACATGACTGACAGATACTTTATAAAAGCAACGAAAATAACAACAAGACTCTCAAGCCCCCAAACTATCATTACTCTCCATACTTTCCTCCTCCTCTAGACTCTGTTGGGGTGCCTTTCCCATACACTGGGTGCAGCAAAGCGCTGCGGGGTGAGAGCTCATGGAAACACTAAAATCAGCCTCCGCGATGGGAGAGGACTCGGAGCGTTCCCCTGGAATGTCCAGCTCCCTGTAGGACAGCACAGCACCCTGCCTCCCTCCCTCTCTGAGCCGTTAATGGTGTTGCTTTAAAAGTAGTATATGTGTCTGCCTGGGACGTGTGGTGAGGTTTTAAGCGCTGCCCTGAGCCAGCCCCTGCCCACCCGGAGCTGGGGGTGACTCACCCCCGTCCCCCCGGCCTGAGTCACGGCTCCTCCTCTGCTCCCCGCGCCCGGGAGGAAATTCACCCTCCAACACTAATTACTCCCGCCCGGAAAACGGAGCGGCTCGGCCTTGCCAATCTGTAGTACTCAAATATTGTGAGTCAGCTCCTCCCCCGAAGTCATGTGGCTGGCTTAAAAAGTCACATAGTTTTAAAAATATTAGGTTTGGGGGACATTTTTTTTTATTCACTTTCTGATTGTTATTTTTAGCTGGTTTAAAAGCATGTTTTTCTCTCCCACCTCCTCTCTTCTCTGCTCTCCTGCAAAGTGAAAGGCGAGATTCTCGCATATTGACTCGATTTCATGCTTCAGAGAAGACACTTCATAACCCACCCGGCAGGTTGAGGCCACGTGAGACGGCACCACTGGGAGCAGAGGCCACCTTCCGTGGTCCAACAGACGGGTTCAGGCTAGGATGCTGAGAACTCACTGCAAATTTGACATTGTTTACTCTTCACCCGTCTCAACGCTCTGCTGGAGGAATAATATTTACCTCTAATAGCAGGGAGCACCCCTATCGATAGGTGGGGTTTTGTGGAGGATGGGAGAAGCTGTTTCAAGCCCCCAGAAGCAGGAATATGTGCGAGGAATGGCTGTTACCTGTGCAACCTCGCCCAAATCCTGAGGCTTCCACAGGTACAATTTAAGTTTTCAGCACCAATTCCTCCCCCCCCGTGCTTTCTGCCTCCACACAGCCAAAACCCATCAGAACAGGTTGACCCCAGAAGCCCCACAGCCCCCAGCAGGGGCACTTACACCCCCAAGTGATGCTGTTACCCTGCTGCTACCCCAGCAGAGACCCCTCTGCTGCACTTCCACACAACACCCATCCCGGCTGCAGATCCTCCCGGAGCAGCCTTGGCAGCTCTCTCTGCAGCCCAGCAAGGGACGAGAGGCCAGATGGGATCTCTGGCATATGGCCTGGACTTTGTCTCCAGTGAACTGAAGTCAGACCTAAATATTACTTGTTGGGAGGGGGGAGGGCATTCAGAATTTATATATGAGCGGAATGAGCACCCCAAAGAGCATCTCTGCAGTAGGTGAGTGCCTTTGTGAGTGCCTGCCTTTGGGGCTTCTCTTCTGGAAGACACACATAAGGCTTCTCGTAGCCCTGCAATGCAAATCCCTCCCCTCGCTGCTGGGGACAATGTCCCTGCGTGGCAGAGCTCAGAGAAACCAGCACTGCCCGGGGCTGCCCGAGCACTGAGCCTGCATCTCCCCCAGGCTCGTGCCAGAGAGGTGCAGGCTCACCCGAGGGACCTCCCTCCCGCCTGCAGGACCTGGCTCGGGGTCCAGGGGATGGAGATGTGCCATGGCTTCATGTGGAAAATATGGGGAAATGCAAGCACAGAAAGGGAGGCAAGACATGCTGATGCTGTTTCCATTAAAAGGGAAGAAATAGAGCATTCTCTTGAAGTGGTGTCTGTATGCTTTTTAAACAAAGTCAGCAACTACAAAATCACTGCTCTTTCTCTTTCTTCTAGTCCCCACCAGCACCCTGAAGCTCTTTGTCCTGAAACCCTGTTGCGGCGGTGGATTGAAACCTTTGGTCAGGTTCCCTTTTGGGGTTCAGACACCCGGCACACACAGGGGCTGTGTCAGCTGCTTTGCAGCAGTTCCCTTTCCTTTCCACTCACGGGAAGGGTACAAAGAAGTACACAAGAAGGTTGTCGTATTCTACAACCTCCTCCTCCTGGAAAGGGACAGTGCCTGGGAGTATAACACCATTTTCCTCATCCTAAACAAAAATATTTACCAGTTGCCAGATGAAAGCAGCTCTTTCTCTGTTTCATTACTGGGATCACAAGACAACATATTATTCCAGGAGTTTTACCCCCAGGTTTAGGCATTTCTGGCTTGTTCATCCTAAAGAAGGGAGGCAAGACATGCTGATGTTGTTTCCATTAAAAGGGAAGAAATAGAGCATTCTCTTGAAGTAGTGTCTGTATGCTTTTTAAACAAAGTCAGCAACTACAAAATCACTGCTCTTTCTCTTTCTTCTAGTCCCCACCAGCACCCTGAAGCTCTTTGTCCTGAAACCCTGTTGCGGCGGTGGATTGAAACCTTTGGTCAGGTTCCCTTTTGGGGTTCAGACACCCGGCACACACAGGGGCTGTGTCAGCTGCTTTGCAGCAGTTCCCTTTCCTTTCCACTCACGGGAAGGGTACAAAGAAGTACACAAGAAGGTTGTCGTATTCTACAACCTCCTCCTCCTGGAAAGGGACAGTGCCTTTGAGTGTAACACCATTTTCCTCATCCTAAACAAAAATCTTTACCAGTTGTCAGATGAAAGCAGCTCTTTCTCTGTTTCATTACTGGGATCACAAGACAACATATTATTCCAGGAGTTTTACCCCCAGGTTTAGGCATTTCTGGCTTGTTCATCCTAAAGCTTTGGAATCCTTCCACCGCTAGTGGAAGAGAAACCATATAAATAGAAAGTCATATAAATAGAAACCAAGAGAAATCATTCAAAGGAAAATCTTGCTGTAGAGCTCTGCACACCTATACAGTGCCACAACCCAACCGAGCCCCTGTGCGGTGGTACAGCCCCCACACCAGGCTGGACAGACCACTCCACAGAAAAGGAAAAATATTATAGACTTCTAAACAGCAATTTTCCCCAGCAGTGACGTTTGTGAAGGAACAAACAAGAACAACCTAACACTCACAAGTGCTTAACACTTCACAATGATGACTCCTATGAAAAAATAAAAACAACGATGCTGCAACAGGAATATCAATAGACAGAGCCACCAGCTCTTCCAACTGGACTTTTGTAGTCATTGTACCAGGACACGCTTGTGACTAAGTTGTCGTGAACAAGATGTTCTCAAATCCATGAGTAAAGAAGAAAATCTTACAATAGGGTAAACATTAAACCTATTTGGAGGGCAGTGATGTGTTGCTGTCTGAAAATGAATGCTGTTCGCTTGTATTTAATCCCCGATGACTCACACACTCCAGTATTCTGTAACAAAGAGTATGCTGGCAATTTTTAGCCCACCTCCCCAAGGCATCCTCTTGTCGGGAGGTTACCATAAATCCCAAGCGTCCAACTTGCTCTCATCAATGTCAGAAAAAGTCCTTTGAGACTTCTTTTTCCCCTGCAGGGAACTCTTTGCATCCTCATTCTAGAAATCCTTGCATCTATTTTTCAGCAGTATCAGTGAAATAACACCATGGAAATGCTGTGGTACCTCATTTCTCATGCACCTGCCAAGCCCCAGGTGACCGGAGGTGGCGGCTGCAGCCGGGCTCCCCGCGCCGACCGCGGGCAACGGGCTCAGCAGGGAGGGTGAGGCTTCACATCCCACCATAAACACCCTCGCCTTCCATCATCCCTCCTGCTCCCCACCATGCCCGCCACAGGAGCCCGGTCTAAGTTGTAACACATGGAAATGCAAGGGAAAAAAATATTCCACGTCAGTGTGTTGTGGGTTCCTTTTCTCCCCCAGGGGTTGCCCAGGAGGGGGGCAGTCTGGCCACTCACTTGCTCCCCAGCGGGAAGAAAACAAGCCGAGACCAACCAAGTGCTTCTTTGGTGCAGTTCTGCTTAGTTACGGGAAAAAAACCCAAAAAATAACCCAAACCAGAAAAGAGATAGACAACCCTGCCTCCTCCACACACAAGCAAAGTAACAGAGGAATCTGTTTGCTGCTCAAGGCACTGCTATTCCACTAGGAGCTCTCACACTCGGCTTTCTCCCAGGTTAAGCACTGCCTCACTCTCTTTCTGCTGTGCTTTTCCTTAATTTGTAGTTCTCAAAAAATACGGAAGGATACAGCATCAACCACTCAAACCAGAGTTTGCAATTAATCTGCAGGAAAGCCCTTGTCCATTCAGCTCGGCTGCTCATTAGTTTTGTGCAGCTCATTGCCTTGGGTACCAACCTGCTGTTGTTTCATCTATCACCATGCAAAGCAGCACTTAATTGCTCCTTCTATTTCCTGTAAATGAAAGAGGTTACTATATCCATCAACGTTAACCAGCCTGGCTAATGCACAAAAAAGACACCCTACATAACAGTGGCCATTAATACCTTCAAGCGAGGCAATATTAAGCCCTTTTTCATTTTGAAAGCATTAACAACACAATCACTAACTAATTTTCAGTTGTTAATACTTCAGTCCCACAGGACTTACCCCGGGGCGCCAGGATTTGCAGCAGTTTCACACACCTGTAAGAGCTCTGAGGGACCCAGACACAGCACACCACAAACACCACCACAATGCTTGTGCTGCACAGCATTTCATAGTTATAGTCCAGATGTCAGTTACCTACTTGGGTTTGTATATGGCATTTTTAAAAGATTAAGTATTGAGGAACATGGAATTTGTTTTTCTGGGAAAATATGCCACAAAATCTGTACATGATAATTTCAAGGGGTTTGTGGTGGGGTTTTTTAATTGAATGAAGTTTTTTTTACTTTTCCAAGAAATACATACAAAATAAACCATTGTAGCTGCATAGTTTATGCAGGCAATAAAATATACACTGCTTAGCATTCAGGGAAATGGTTTATGATACGAAATGAATACAAGCTCTGTAGAAACTTATAGCATATAAACCATAAAGAGATCTTATGGTCTGGAACTGGCAAACAACTCCAAACTCAGAAAAGTTCCTCAGATACTCTGGATGGAAACGTGGCCCAGTGAAGATTTTTGCCATTATTGCCAGTTTCTAAAAAGGAAAGAGAAAATATGTTTTATAAGCAAAACCAAAACAAACCTCTAACCTAATCAAGAAACAAAGCAGCTGGAAAAATCAGAGCAGTAATAGGATCTCCTTGGAAGAAAGTGGGTAAGATCTGGAAATCCACATGGACGGGGTCAATTTTTTAAATCTTTAACAGAACTAAGCTTAATCTGCCATCCCTCTGCCTCTGATCCCAGTCCCTCGTTACTCTCAGTGACAGCCATTGCAAGGAAGCGTTATGAAGACACAGAACATGAATCTATATTGATTTTTCCTCCCAATATCAAGAGTATTCTCTCTGGGAGAAGATACAGAAAGACACATGTAAGCCCAATAATAGGATATCCAGAATTTAAATGAGCAATCAAAACTGAAGGCCAGATCTTCAGCTGTCAAAAAGGAAAGCCGATATCTCCATGCTGGTTTGCAGTAGCCACCAGCCAGCCTTACGCAATTAATCCCAGCAGGGTCTTTATAAATATTGGCTTTTAATTGAATAGACCCATAATTTGTATTCCAACTTCATACAGAGACATACATATACCTTGGAATATTTTTTCTGTAACTGTTCCTACTTTTCCAAGATGGAGTCCTTAGAATTATTACATACAAAATATTTTTTATTGAAGAGAAATTTGGAAGCCAAAGCTCCACTTGGATTCATTCATCAATGCAAAAATAAATCAAAGCTCAGCTATTGTGGCAGTTCTCGTTTCAAGAAAGCCTCCTTTGAGCTGCAGGTTATGTTCCTTCTTTATGCTTGTGGCACAGGAAAGGTGTCGGTTAAATTACTGGCCTCCACATTGCCTTTTCTCAGTTTTATATGACTTTATGTCCGATTTCCTCAGCAGCTGTAGGTCCCTCTTCCAACACGAGAAATCTGGTGTTTTGCCTTATCGTTCATATCATTCACAGTTTATTTTTTCTTCATTCACTAGATTACTTTAGGAAAAAAACCAAGAATGCCTTTTCAGGGAAGACAATTTCTACTAACGCCTCCTCAGTCTTTCTGTTACAAGAGAGACATTAGTACTATGTCATATTTAACAAAGCACTTTGTAAGCATTCATTAATCATGTAGTGCCCCTGAGAGGCACATTATGTAATGTTTAATCTGCTCAGCTGAGGCCGTAAGTACAAGAAACCTCTCAAAATTTTATCAGCTTTACAATAAGAAGAGATGTATTTTAAATTTGGTCAGTGCAAGCGAGCCAGCGGGCGCTCTGTCCTCAGATGGAGCCTCCGCACCCAGGTCACTTCATTCACAGTGGTTTTTCCCCATTGACTGTAACAGAGTCATGTTTAAGTTGACACAAAAGATGCACTTTCTGCTTCCAAAAGCCACTGCAGATTTTTTTTTTTTTTTTTTTTTTTTTTTTTTTTTACACTCAACTTCTGGGTGCCCAAGGGCTGATTGGCAAAGATACTGTCAGCTTTCCTCACCGGCCACATAGGGACCAGCCCAGGGCAGAGGGACGGGTGGGAGAGGAGCCCTGGAGCAGCAGATACCCCCCCAGCAGCCAGCTCATGGAGATGAGAGAGGAGGGAACTGCAGTGTCCACCGTGGGGACAGGACGGCCAACAGCACGGGAGGCACCAAGGGGAAGGTACAGCCGGTTCCTTCCCTCCTTCCATACACTTAGCTCCTGTTTTCTGCCAAAAATAGTGGAAACCCTGACTCAGGAGAGCTATGGTTCCTTACATATAAGCATGTGTTTCAGGATCAGGGGGTCCTTTAAGTTATCATATTTTTCTGATCGTTAAAGGGGAGATACTGATCTGCCTTTTGATACAAAGGGGTCAAATTTAAATCATTCCCAAATTAAATGTGAACAAATGCTCTCATTCCGTGGTGCATATAGCTTTCTGGGCTTTCTCTTCATTTCTTGCATTCCCCTCCCATCTCCCAGTTATCAATATTTCAGTTCCACTACATGAGAAGTTCCTTTGCCTCTTGTGTTTCCTCTATTACCATGGATCCCTGCACAATCTTCAAAACTTCCATTTTAACCAGTTCTCTACTTCAAAATGTCTTGCTTTGTAGAGTATGCTTTTTTTAAACATTCGCTTTGTAGGCATGGACCTGCTCCCTGCACTACTTTTATTATTGGCTGCTACATCCAGGCAGAAGCCGCACAATAGAATTAAGCTATCAAGACAACAGAGCTGTGTGTTTAAAGCATCCAATCTGTCCTACCAGCCTTTTAAAAAAAATAAAAAGTCAGCAGGTTCACACTTGTGAGCTAGTTATAAGGGTTTCTGCAGCTTTCCTTCCTGAAAGGATCTATTTAAATGTTGTATGACATCTATTTTCTCTCTGGGAATATCTTTGTAGTGTTTCATCTTTCTTTGCCATTAAAAAAAGAGCTGGCTCTACTGCAACCCACCGGAGACCGCGTACGCTCAGGCTCCCTGGCTGGCTTCACGATTTCTGGCATCACCGAATCTAGCAACTCTTTTTTACCATTATTCAATGAGAAGTTCAGGGAAATAGCTTAGTCTTTGCTAGGCTTCTTGCATTCGTATTGTTCACCCGTGACTGCACAAATGTGTCCCAGCACGTATCCAGCACCAGGGAGCGGCTGGCAATTAGCAAGAGCGAGAAACGAGGAGACCCGAGCTCTAATCTCAGCCCTGACACTGGCACACAGCGGGGCACGTTCTCGGGGCAGCTCTGGGAAGCGTTTCTACAGCGCCCAGGAACCAACTGATAATTTGGTTTAAACGAAAAATAAAAACTAGGGGATGAGGGGGAGAGATTGCTTTAGAAAACCCCTGGAGTGTCCTCTTCTCAGAGCATGTCATGGGAGGACCTTGGGACCAGAGGTGTCACAATGCTGACTCACAATTATGCCACCTTCTGAGAGGAAAAAAAATAAATAATGTAGCAATGTACGTAAATATCTCTGTAAATTGGAGAGGATGCGTGACCGGCATCTATTCCTTTAGCACAAACAGCATTTGTCCACATTACAGTTCAAGCTGCTTTCCTGTTTAAATAATTTATAAAAAGCCTGACACGCAGATGACTTGGGGAACAGAGGTTAACCTGAGTTTAAAGCGAGACATAATTCTTTAATGCTGGATAGCGGGGAACTGGAGTACTTGTGCCCAAACACATAATATCAGAGCAGAGGGGCACAGATTAGGGCACCCAGCTCAGTGTCACCAGCCAGGTCAGCGCTGGGCAGCAGGCACGGCCCCGGGTTACGCTGAGGAAAACACCTACTGCCCTTCCTCCTCCTCCTCCTCTTCTCCTGTGCTCAGCTGGACACAGCCTCGGGGAGGAAGACTATGTCCCGGGGCAGCATCTCCACTGCCCCTGTCCCCATGCAGCCGGGCACTGGCCAGAGAGGCCCCACGGTGGCATCAGCCACTCCTCTCCACCATCACCAGGTTTTTGTTTGAGAAACACTTTTTCTTCTGAGCACTGTACAGCGAGATTTCATAAATTGGAGCTCTGGGACCCAGGGATCTCTTTGGTCACAGCAGCAGAGGCAGAACACAGAGGTGTCAGCTTCCCAAGAGCAGTGCAGGCACCAGCACAGGCACAGCTCTGCTGGTGTCTCTGCTCCTTTCCTCCCCGTCCCCTCCTCCTGGTGTTTGCACAACAGAGCGGGGTGTTGTGGAACAGAACGGTGCTGCATGCTATAATGTGCTACAATAAGCAGTCTGCACAGAAAAGCATCTTTGCTTTGAAAGATCACTTCCAAATTGTGTAAGAGACAGCAGTGGATGTGCAGGAGCAGAGAGAAAGCCAACCCACCGCACTTACACACTCCAATTACAAATGCACCTTCCATCATTTCAGCTGGTGTTTATACACACACAGACACAGAGCCTCACAGTAAACTGGCACACAAACCCTTCTGTTAAACACACCAGCACCCAGAAAATCTCTCACCCCAGGAGAGCTTGCTCTCCTTATGGATTAGGGAGATGTCACAGCTCTCTGTGCGCGCTGGAGACAACCCAGCCTCCGGGTACCGGCCGGGGCAGGGGACTGGCACCCCTGGAATTAGTGCAGCTGGACAAGGGCTTGGCTGAAATGAGAAAGCCTAAACGAGAGCTGCTGGGATGGAGATGTAAGCTGTGTCAGACGGGTGGCTCAGAGCTGCCCAGACAAATGGCAGTCAGCAGGCAGCTGTGGCGATCAGAGAGAAGGAAAAGGGGAAACGACCCAAGGACCAACGAAACAAAAAGCCAAGCCAGCGTGTGGAAGTGGTGGCCCCTTCCCAGCAAGCAGCCGTGTCACACAGCACAGCACGCCTGTCCCCGCTCTGCCCCACCAGAGCCACCCCATCGCCAGCCCCCCGTGACAGCCTCTCCAGGAGGCTGCCCGAGCAGAGGAGGAGGTATGGATTTCACCCACAGCATCTCTGGTTGCAGCTCTCACCTTTCCACCCACCAGAAAACGGGCTCAGTGACCCAGCTGGGCAACATTATCTGCATTTCCAGGGCATATCTCCTGTCCCAAGCGAGGATGGGTTGCAGGCCATGGCCTTCACTTTAGCCTCACATCAAAACCAATACTGCTGACCATCTCCCATGGGTAACCCCAGGTCCAGAGCAAGAACACCCTCAAACAGAGGAGAGCCTCACCACCCACCCCATGACTCACTGGGAGGGCATTTTACTGAGTGACCTTTAAAGGTCCCTTCTAACCCAAACTCTTCTATGATTCCCAGCAGGGCCGGGAACGACGCTGGGAGAGGAGCAGTGGTGGCTGCGCTGCCGCAGGCAGGCTGGGGCACCCCGACAGCACACCCAGCACAATGGGAGGGGACACCTGCTTTGCCTCGGGGACATCTCAGCTCTCCTTGGGATCAGCCACCCCCCCGGCAGCCCCCCAGCCCCCCAGACCAGAGCCTGGGTGCTGCCTGGGAGGGACCCCCCACCAGCTGGAGGGGACCCTGGGGACGGGCAGCGCTGCCGATGGAGCACACCGTGCCTGGAACGGCTGAAACCTCACAAGGCTTCACTTTAATTAGGACTGTGTTAGAACAGAGTCAGTTGCCTAATCAAGCTTAAATTAAAGGCATATTTAGCAATTTTCATGCTAGCATTCCCAGAAATGCAATGCTTGCACAATGAATTATTTATTCTGTGTAGATCTCCAGTGTTTTTTAAGAACAAAACCCGCAAAGCAACACTCCAGGAAGGTAGGTAAATAAATTAACACCACTTTCCTGAATTACCGTCTCCCCTACTGTCTTGGCTGCCGTGCACTTAGAGCTCTCACAGTAAAATGAATAAGGAGCCTTCAAAACCTGTCAACCAAATTACAGTGTGCATTTCCAGTGCAAACACGGATGGAAGGACGCTTTCATTAACAACAGCCTACAGGTAATATTTACTTTATTTGCAAGGTTGGAGCCCCAGAGGCAGCCCCGCTGCAGCAGCCACGCTGGGTAGTCCAAAAATAGGTATTTCCCTGTTAGCAGGTGGGTTTAAAGCTCACGAAAGCCACTGTCGAATGTGACAGAACGAGAAGGGCAGCAGCCAGGTACCCGCTGAGGACACTCTAAGCTGCTTTCAAGGCCGTGCCCTCATCTGTGCAGTGACCAGTGCCCCCTCCCAGCAAAACAGCTCCCCTGGAGCCAAATGAGAAGCAGGCAGGTGCATCTAGTGAATTTTAGGAAGGAGCATCTGAAAGTGAATTAAGTTAACCAGGAATTTTGGTGACATGGGTCCAGATTTGGCAAAATATCTAAGTGACTGAAGAGGGCTAGGAAGAAGCACGTGCTGCAGGTGTGTGACACCTCTGTGCAAAGCTCTGCTCGCCTTTGTTCCAGCCCACCCGTCTAATAAACCAGTGTGACAGTGCTCACTGGGCTGCTCTGAAGCACGACTAATACGGTTTAACACAGCAGATCCCACAATAAAAAGTTATATGAGCACAAGGTACTGCTATAACAGCATAGCATTGTACTATAGAAGTAATGTGTCATTAGACACAGCAATTTTACTTTAATGCTGTGTCGTTTTCTACCGAGCCTGTTAATGATCAGCCATTATAGTAACAATAAATTACCTTTTCTAGTACTTAAGTTTTTCACGTTATAAGCAGTAGTCAAAATTAATGGGAGCGACAGGTTGAATTCCCAGTGGCACCTGAATTTTGTACATCAGCTGCTTTTGACAACAGCAGCGCAGAAAAAAAAGAAATCAATGTAGTAAAGCTTTCACTGGAAATAGAATGATCTTATTTAAGTTATCCATCATAATTCCCACTGAAGTCATTAAGAATGAGGGGAACAGAGAAATCTGCAACAGGATCTTGGCAAAAGCAGAAGGGGACACTTTCTCCAAGCCCTTAAAGCTATATAGCCTTTTCTGAAACTCGATGAGGCAAGTTTTAATACTTAATGTTGATGCCAATCAAATTCCATTGTCTGTGATCAAAAGCCTGGGTCCAAAGCTATTTATTCCCCTGATGTATCAACTTATTAGTCAAACTCCACTGTTGAAAGTTATTTTAACATTTTGAGTGGTTTCAGATAAGAATGACTCAGATTTTGAAGATCTTCCCTTAAACAAAACCCCCACACGTACATGACAGATGGTGTAGGACACATAACACACAGCCTATAGTAGTGTAGCTATATATATATCTTATCTTTGCATAATTTAATAGGTAAGAGGAGGTTGCATTGCTCGTACGGTGAGTCACAAGTCTGGCAGGGGACCTGAAAACTCAGAAAACTTGGGCATACAGCTCACAAGTGCCTGGTGTCAGGAGATTCCCAGGCACCAGAGGTTTGCATCTGAATTGCTGCCTTTATATCCCAAGTTTTTGGAAGGCGGTTCCAACCAAGTCACACTGATAATTCCCAGTTATAAGGCAGCTCCCAGTCTCCAAGCAAAATGGTGCAATGGGGGTCACAGCTAGCGAGGAGCTGGGGCAGCGGCCTGGGGTCAGTGCCTCGTTCAGATCACCCTAAGGCCTTACACCTTACTCCTGATGGACACTTCTCCTACCTCCTCCCTGGGAGCCTCCGGGTCACACACAGACTGAGCCCAGTACCCGAGCACCTGAGACCAGAGTCTGGAGGGAGGTGTGAGGGCGAGTAAATAGGAGATGAATTTTGTTAACGGAGCAGAGATATCCCGCTCCCTGTGAATGGAAGCAGCTGAAATCACATTTTGACTCACTGTCATGTCAATAATTAAATAATGCATATTTTTGAAGACTGACATGAGTATTTGCCTTTCAGCTTTGTCATTTATCTGAAAAAAAAAATCAGTCATACTAAAAGACTGTTCCAGAGAGCAGAAAGTCAGGATCTACCACCTCCCATATGAATTTGGTTCTTTGTAACTGGCTAAGCTTGGCCTGCTTTTAAACATCTGCCTAAAGATTTGCAGATTCCTCAAAGGCTTTCAAAAAGCCAGACTATGTCAGTCCTGGGTAAGCACGGCAGGGGGGACACGGGGTGCAAGGGGCACAACTCCATTACTCACAAACTCCGAGAGGCAGGAGAGGACTCATGGAAAGGGCCAGTCAGTAATTTGGTGTCCCTAACCTCCCAGACAGTTGGTAAACACCTAAAGGAAATTTGGAATTTAATATTAAATAAGGCTGCTATTCCCAGAGTAAATAATAGATAAGTCTCTTAATACATTGGAAAAGCCATTCCAACCTTTTGCACCTGTGTCCTTTGATAAGGGCAAGCAACAAATACAGCGTCTCTCCTCGCACACCTCTGCTGGCACCAGAGATGAGTGTGACCTGCAGCATCTACGTGGGGTTACGAACTCACTCATAAGCTGGTTCCAATCCATTTTTAAGGAACGCAGGGGCTGAAGCAGATGTCACTGACCTTAGCATCAGTCTCAGTAACTGAGTCATTACATTTGGTACAGGATCTGCTTGTATCCCAGCTAAGATTAACTAGAACATGTGGGTACATGGCAGGTGGGTCCTGTTCCACGGATAAAGCCCTGCTTTCCAAACCCCAGCTCTGAGAAACGCCTTCTCCACCAGCTGTGGATCTCAGCCATACAGCTGCAGCACTACAACGAGCACTGAAATCAGTGCTCAATGAAAACAAAGTTTAAAATGCACTTCCCTACCTGTTCTCTAACCAAAGTCTGTGCACAGGAGCATTTCAGAGACAGCTGCCATTTGCCTGTCCATGGGGGGCTCAGTTTAGTGCCAGAGGTACACAGCTATATTGCTGTATACTGGAGGTGCTTCATACTAGTAGAACAAAGATTTCCCTTGAGCTATTAGTTAAAATTGAAGTTACTCCCCTAATCAGCATGTTTTCCCCTGCAAATATGGAGTGCGGGCTACCCTCTGTTTCTTGTGTTTTTCCTTTTTTTTGACTCATCTCACCTCCTGCTGCTGGTAGGGTCTGACTCAGTAACAGAGTGCAGAGCCCCCGGCCAGCCCCGCTGCAGCCAGAGCACCAACCAACCCTTCTGCCTCTCCTTAAGGGACTCCAAGGCACAGCTCCACAGGTACAGAGCTATTCCTGGGGACAGGGCTGGAACAGCAGAGGAGTATTCCCATTTTGGTAAAGTACTCCTACCTACACATGGCCTTGCAATATAAAAATACTTAGCAGGAAAAGCATTGCTAGATATAATGGAGCTTCAGGAGACTGAATTTAAATATGTAAAAAAGCAGCCTGAATAGCAAACTAAAATATCCAGCAGGGAGTGGGGTAGGTTCCCTGTGGAGACTTTCTTTAGTAAACCTGCACGTGTCTGTCAGACACACACGGTGTGGGGCGACCACGCACAGAAATCCCCGTGAGTATCTACCAGTAGTTGTCTGACAAAAGGATCAGATCTTGTCCCTACAATGCAGTCACACTCTTCCAGTACTGGAAGAGTAGAAAAGTTTCTAGAGGTGCTAAAGTAAGGCTGGAGAGGATGTTGGTGAATACATGGAGCTATTCTAAGGTCACACCAGGGCCCAGCTTCCATTCCCAGGCTGTATTTTGGCAGACAGATAACTGTCAGTGGCCCGAGCTGGAGCTTTGCCCTTCCCTGCATCTCCAGAGACCCCAGCAAGGCCCCCACAAAAGGACCCTCACCCACACCAGGCTGTTCACTACACCCTTGCACCCCCGTAACCCCCCTGGACTGGTGAATCACTGCACTGCACAAGCCAGGAGGGCACGTCCCAGGACAGAGGGTACCACAAGCCACTTGGCAACAAACCTCATCTCCTCATTGCTGGGGGGGGCAAAGCCTTCCAAATGTAATTAAAAACGTGTTGCCTTTTACATGACTGCATGATCTTAGAGTGGTTCTGGGAGCATTTAAAATAAGCTGTGCCCCATAAACACAAGACCATGAACTACAACAAACTTGAGAAACATTAATGAGGTACTGTCTAATTAAAGTTAATTTGTCTGGATTAATTAGCGGACTGTTAGATATTTGCTTGCAAAGCTTTGTAGATAAGAGACGGCTTCAGTACTGAGTACGGTTCATTCTGTTGCTACTGAGACTAATCCCAAAACGCTTAACCAGGACTCAAGCTCAACAGGCACATGTGGTTATATAAAAAATTTCCTTTTAAGTTTCCTTTAAAGAAAAATTAGTTCCTAGCTGGGAAGAGACCTCACATAATGGCTAAATGCTGAAAAATCTGAAGGAGGAAACCCTGTAAAAACATTCTATACATATATATAATGTATTTGTACTGTAAACCAAATTTGTCATTTCCTTAGAGTACCTAATGCTGAGACCACAAAAACTGTATATAATCCAAAAGCATTTAACGGTGTTGAATGGCTTTCTCAACATGTCCTAGAAGACATTGCTGAAGGATACACACCAGGACCACGTGCCACTGGGCACAGACTTGTTTGTTGTGCACGTGGTTTCTCCCATAGAGTGCTTTGGATTAGATATTAGTACAAGGACCACAGAAAGGGACTTTCATGTATTAGATCCTGCACAAAAAGCAGTAGCGTATGCCTCCATAAATCTAATTGTCTGACTGGGCTTCCCAAAGAGGACTCCAACTTTTTTTTGCTTTAAAAGGCAAAATTGCCATCAGTGCCGTAACTGCAATGCCTCCAGCATTTCAACAAGCCCTTTTATTTGATTTTCAGAGAGAAGTTGGGACATAACCTAATCCATGGTGTGTTCAAGGTGAAAGCGTCAGAGTCCCAACCTATAGAACCTATGGGAGGTCAGAGCAGATAACCTTTGGAGGTCCCTTCTGGCCTCGACCATTCTATCATTCTATAACCTGCTGAAAACAGCCTGGACACTTCCCAGCACTGATGGCAGTGGGCTCTTTGGGTGTCACAGGAGAGTAGCTGAGGAAAGAAACACCAACCCACAAAAGAGCAAACCTTAACGTGAAGGCTCTCTCTGTGACACAGCAAACCTCTTGGAGTATGAAGCCTGGCCATCACCCAGACAAAAGGTCTGTGTCACCAGGGTGACAGCGGGTGCCACAGCCTGTCCTGCAATGGACAACCTTCCCAGGAAAGTGCAAGCACCCTTGGGGTAGAAAACATCTTTTCCACACGTTTTCTCCATTAGTCTTAAACCAAGAGTAGGCAGAAATCCCACGACGGCGTGAGGCCGATAACCTCCCGTAACCCCAGCCCTGCCCGTGGAGCCGCGCTCAAGGCTTCCCAAAATAGAGCCTGTGAGCAGATGTTTGGGAGAAAAGAACACCAACATCTGTCCTGTTAGAAATGTAAATCCTCCCCGCCCACCCCCTGCCACCCTGCAGCTTGGCACCATCCCACCCCCGTGGGCGCAGGGGGCACAGACCGTCCCCCCAGCAGCCAGCCCCACGCCGCGTTTCGGGGAGCGCTGGGCACCCGCACCCCCAGGCTGGCACCCACAGCCTCTGAGACAGCAGGCACGTGCCGGCTGCGCTGCCCACACGGAGCCTGGCAGGGAGATGAGCATCGTGTGGCACCACACGCGCGTGGAGCGTGGCCGTGGCTCTGCTCACAGACGTGCAGCAGAGCTGAGCCAGGGCAAGGAGGCACGGGACCGCCAGAAGGAAAACCCGAGCTGCTGCTTTAATTGAAAGTGTGCTTGTTTGCTGTGTTCTCTGCTGGCAGCACCAGCACTTTAAATAAAACATAACCAGTAATTTATTTAGCAAGCCAGCCTTTGAAAAGTTCTTTTGCGCAGCTCTTAGTAATTTATGCCACACAAGATTAACCCTCCTTGCACTTGAGGAGACCAGGGGCAAGATCCACGTTAAATATTGCTCTAAAATACTGCATTTGGGCACTTTTCTAGTTCTGTTCCAGCTACCTGTCTGCCTCAAAGAGCTTCAGAAAAAATACATTCCAGCCAAGGATTCACTCACTTGTCCCCGAGATCCAGTGTGATTCGTATCCCAGCCTGTGCTTTTCCTTTTGGAACATCCATTATTCACTCTACACAGGATGGTGCTGATGAAGCGACCGTAGTGCACACACACCTCTATGTCACAGTGCAGCTCCGGCTGCGCAGCGGAAATAAGGTGAGAGATTTTATGCTGTACACATGAAGTTTTCACACGTGCCCAGATGTGAAGGACACGCAGTACCAGAGAACCCACCCACCCAAGGACAGAGCCCTGGGGTACTCACAACTCCCCTGAGAAGTTCAGCCCCAGCCTGCGGAGGGGTCACACAGCCAGAGTGCATTCCAGTAGGTGCCCAATCTCCGTTTCATCACTCCCTCTTCCCACACGCGTGGGGAAGCACATGTGTGTTCCTGTGTATCACAACACCCCACTCCCAGCCAGGACAAGCAGCACTGGGCCACGGTGAAAGAGGTTTTCAGCCAGCCGTACTTCATTATTAGCCTGGGTGTCGATGTGAAACGTTATTTCTCCTAAAAACCTTTAGTAGCAAACACAAGCATACTAAATATTTAAGGCACAGTTACATGATCCATTGCTTCACATAAAGAGCAGCGAGAAAGCCAACACTAATCTGTTGAAGGTACAGCCTGTATCAGCTCTTCGAGTCCCAGCCGAGGCACAGCAGCGCTGGGTTAATCCACAGCAGAGACCGTATTTAACAATAATGAAATAACAAGGAGCCCCATCATTTTTGTGGCTCCAGTTTTATTGCCTTCAATAGCTATTTACAGGGCATAGGTTGTGGAGAACAGGGTTCAGCTGTACGTGAAAGACATTGTGCAAAGCCTCGTTTAGAAAGATTAAATCTCCTTTTTATCCCCCCACCTGGCCAGATAGAGCCTCCCTGAAGGCTTTCCAGCTGCGGGGCACACATCTGGGACTGAGATCAGCAGTAAGGACCACATCAAGGAACGATGACGGAAAGAGGAGGTGAGAAAAGCATCACCCATGTCTTCTGAGGAATCTGTTCGTAAAAACTACCTGATTTTACATTGCAAAACAAGTAGTTAACAACTCAAAATTCTATATTTAAAATGCAGTGTTATTTTAGGCACATTCTATTGCTGAAGTTGGTGGGGATGGAATAAGAAGAGAGAAATTCTTGGATCTGTACCTCCCCCCAGACATTTGAGTGCCCAAAATATACACTGCTTTCTGTGAGTTGATGCCATGGCAGCAACCATTCCTTTTCCATAGCTGCTGCATTCATGGGCAGCAAAATCCCTTGGTTCCCTCCAAGCATCCGGCCCCCACTCTCGCACCACTGATACCCAGAAAATAAACCCACTTCATTGCACCAATATTGATCTCGTAGAGCTAGAACATCTTTGGGAAACAGTCTACAACTCAAATAAAGATGATCTGATTAACTCTGCAATTGTACTTATTGCTGCTAGACCCCTTCTTTCTTCTTAACGGGATTATTGATTTAGAGTTTATAGCAACTTAAACGTAACAACAAGACACACTGCGCACGGAGATGCATTCACTTTTAACAAGGAGGACAAAATAATACTGCTCTGAGCATATGCATGGAGCTGGCACAGCTGTTAAAATAATTGATTCCTCAAGTATCTTCTTGTACAACCCAGGGATGCCTCTGCCTGGCGGTGGCCCAAGGGACAGACAGTGGCTTTTCCTCCCTGAAGGTGCTCCTGTCCCCCCCAAGGTGGGTGGCCACCCCTGGGCACATGTGGGCACAGAGGGGCCTGGCAGGGAGGAGGGATGTGAGAGCAGCCCATGGACCAAGGGTGAGCCTTAGCGCAGGCAGCAGAGCCCCCAATTTACAGCAGCACGGGGAAAACGGGGCAGTCACCTTCCCTGTGCCATAAACAACATCTGTAGAAAATCTGAGGCTTCACAAACAGTGCAGATCAGTGACCGCTGAAATTTTATTTTTTAAATAGATACACACAACAGCACTTAATACAACGGCGTCTGGAGTAAGGGACAACAAGCAGAGAGTACGTGTTGTGGGGGTAGAAAATGCAGCAGGAACCACAAGTTGTCCTTCTCGGTGGAGACACTCAGCAGAACAGTTACCCAACTGCTGCCATTCACGGAGAAAAGGGAAAAAAAAAAAAACAAAACCAAAAAACAAAACCCAAACTGGGAAATCAGGCATTTACCCTAACAAAATACCAGTCTCCAGTCCAACCTGACAGCTAAGGACACACTGAAGCGTTCCCCTGAACTAGGCAGGGGCTACTTACCACAGACACAAAGTGATCCCTCTACTTCAACTCCCACAAAAGACCAAGTCAACACGTACATCACGAGAGCTTCAAGAAAATGGATAGAAAAGTTCAGAGACTTATTAAAGAGGAATTCAATGCTAAAACCCCAGCTTGCTGCAGGAGTCTCAACAGAATGTTAATGTCAAGAGCTACCTATTTGCAGGGAAACGGTCCAGGCTGTATTGAACAGTCTCAGAGATCCAGCCCCTAAATAAAGGGGGGAGGGAGCAATAAAAGAAAGTAGAAGTGAAGGGGCATTGATCAGCTATAGGGGAAGCACTGGGAGGAAAGACCACACACACTAATGAGGCAGCTGAAGACTACTGGGATTTCGATTTTAAGATATTTATTGTACCACTTTGTAGTATCAATTAAAGTCCATGTTAAATGAATTAAGAGCGGGGGAAGTGACAGATCTCCAAAATAGATGTCTACAGGGACGTATCAGCAAATGACTGTATGTTCCATGTGGATTCATAGCAGGCCTGGCATACTCACCACTGCCATTTATGATAGTGAAATAAATATCTATTCTACTAGCAGTGAACCTACAGACTACACAAAGGACAGCGCAGTAGCAAACAAGGATGGAAAGAGGTCAACAGAGCAGCCCAGATGGCTTAATAGATTGGGCTCTTTCCGACAAAAGAGGCTTCAATAGAGCTCAGAGACAAAGCTGTATGTCTAGAACAGCAAGCATTCACCATGAGAAACCACATCCTAGAGAGCAGACTGAATAAAGAGTTTGGACAACATAAAGAACAAGCAATTTGTTAGGCATTCCCAGTGGCAAAGCCATCTAATATCACCCCGGAATACATGAATCCAAGAGCAGCGTCCAGGAGCAGAGATGGTATTTGACTTCTCAACAGGGCACTGGCAATAACCAATTCCCTCTTCAGACCTGATGTGGAAGAAAGACTAGTGATAGCAGAGAAAAAAGCCACAAAAGCATTAAGGGTCACAAGAAACACCCAAAATTGCTCCTAGTTGTTTATGCAACAGGCAGAAGGTGGCCACAGTTGACTTGCAAGGAAGGAAGGTGCCTAAGAGATGCACAGGACAAGGACCACCGATGAAAAACTGAAGCCAGACAAGATCAAATGAGGGAAAAAACCCACACTGTCTTAACCCTGAGAGAACAGACCGGAATACACTGCAAAGAAACGTGGATTCAGTGCCTGCTGACACCTCCAGACCGCTTTCTAGGGAATGTGTTTTATAGAGCAGTTTTCAGGCTCAGAGAAATAACCGGGACCCATGAGGGTCTGCAGAGCTTGTTACTTGGAAGATATTTCAAGCCAAGAAATGCAATTTACTTTTCTTCAGTAGCTGTTGGGAATAAGGAGCTCTTATAGTCCTGTGTGACAGTCTTCAGGATTACCTGGAGCAGAATAAGGAACCCTTCACAGCCCTTCCTCTGCCTGTAATGCCTCAAATCCAGCCCACCCCATGTTAGGTGCCTTCTGTACTGCTGAAGCTGAGAACGTACTCAGAATTGCCTGTCTCAGGAAAATAAAGTTATTTCCAAATAACAGCTCAAATTCCAAAGGCATCTTCAGCACAACTCTCTTTTCCACCCATTAAGGAGAGTTTCTACGATGATGACATCATTAACTTAGATCCTTGAGGAAGAACTGGTTCTAAGGCTACCTACCTGCGGGGGCTACAAGGATGCTCCACTGTGCCCTGGGCCATCCCTGGGCCAGGCTGGTGACCTCACTGAGATTTCCGTAGCCCCAACTTTCTTCTAAGTCTTCTTTTAACTGAAGTCAAATACTTCCTTTTCATTTTTAACCCTTGTGTAATGACATTTTTTCCTCCATAGTGCACCCCTCTGCCTTCTGAATTTCAACACCGGACAGTGTCTGCTATTAAAAATTTCATAATAAATATTATTGCCAAGTGCTGATGAGCAGATGTTAAGCAGCATTTAAAGATTACAGGACCAAGGTAGGTCAAGTTATTTTAGTTCTCTCTAGAATCTAGAAAGCTCTTTTAAGCTGATTTTATGACGAACCCGATTGCCTGCTTTCATTACTAGAAATTCACCATATCTAATCCCCTTGTTTCATGTAGCAGAGTGTGCTGAGTGACACAGGAGCATTTCTCTTCGCTCAGTTTAATCAACCAGCCACAGTTGCATTCCATCACCTTTACTGGAAAATGAGCCCTCGCTCACCATGGCTTCATCCGGAGAATAAATTGGTGTGCACAAGGGGCTGGGACTGCCGCAGCACCGCAGCGCTGATCCAGGCTGTAATAACAGTCTGTTTGCACCAGCCACCCAGGACACACATAACCAGTTCGTGTAAGCCCAAAAATAACGGGCAACAATGCAAACTAATTCAGCTTGAAGCTGAAGGGAGCAGTACGCTATCCGAATGCTGGGGGTTTTGGTGGAGCATCTGATTAAAGCTCCTAAGAGCTTACTCCAGCTTTACGTTTGTCCTGTCAAGAGTCAGAGGGCAGAGAGGGGCAGCCTCTAAAGGACGAGGGGGCAAAGCACCCAGCAAGCTCTTGGCATAGAGCTCTCCATGGGATGCCCAAAACACACAGCCTTCCTGTTTGGAAGTTAATTTTTGTGACCTGCCCCAGAAGTCTCGGTTTCAGGGTGGACTGTAGGTCCATGTCTTGAGCAAGATCTGCCCAAGGTCCTCCTCCTTCCTGCTGTTAGTCTGCGTGCAGCTGCCTCCTAGTCCAAGCCCTTACCCTCTGCTGTGGTTAAAGACTATCATAACACAAATAGCTTCAGTGGGGAGGGAGGGAAAAAGCAGAAACAGGTACCACTACCATGATTTTTGTACCAGGAGGAAGTGTTGGGGTAACAAAGTCTTCCAGGAGGCACAAGACCTCTGGACAGACAAATCCAGAGGGGCTGTTACCTCACCCTCTTGCTCTAGCAGAAGCAATCAACAGTCACAGCAAAGTTTCCTTTTTCCCATCCTCCCTGTGGTTTAAAGGAAGACAGACATTAAACCCAAATTGTGTGCATTAAAATATGACCTCTGCAACAATTACAGCCCCAAAATATAGAGTAAACTAGAGCTTAATGGCTCTATTCAAGTACTTTTTATCTCTTAGGGAGCTAGTTCAGAAACACAGCTGAACTGTGAAGCATGGGCTTTGATTTCTTTCCCCCCACCCTTCCAAGTCAAAAAATAATTTAAATTCCAGGAGTGCTAAATTGACCTTGCATTCTCCTCTGCTTGCCTGCTAATTAGAGTTTAACAAGTGGCACTTCCAGCCCTTCATAGCACATCCAGAACAGAAAGTGATGCAAATGTGAACTGATGGGATCAGAGAGCTTTACCCCACCATCAATTTCTACATAAATCCAGACGGGACATCAACAGGAATTTTGCAGACAAGGGATGGCCCAGAGCCAAGATGAAAGCAGCACCAATAAATCTTACTGCGGTCATGTTGTTTGGTTACACTTCTATCCTTTTTGAGGTTTAAAATGTTACAGCAATTCCCATCTGGGGCAAGGCCCAGAATGTAATTTCATTCTCTTCTAATGCTTTCAGCTGACAAGACTGTCAACAGGCAAGTTTCAGCCTGTGAAACCAACAAAGCTTCAGTCAGCCAGGAACATTTACAGCCTCAGAGGTAAACTAAGCGAATACGATATACCTCAGCATAGCTCTTAATTAAATCAACTTTCACACATCACTTAAGCATTGATAGTGCAACGTATTACAGCGATTTTTCCAGGAAAAAAGTGAGGCTCCCTAGAAATCCCCCACCAGTCTTGATTTTCTGCTCAGCTGGATTTTCAAAGCCGTATTTGGAATTCACCCAGCTCATTATACGATATCCATATAGACTGTTCTTAGAGGTATAATTTCGTTAAACAAAGATTTATGGGGTTTTGTTTTGAATTTGTATTTTTCAAAGCCAAACAGCATACAGAAATGTTTTAATAATGCCTGAAATGCAGCTCAGAATACACTCAAATACCAAAGAGCTCATGTAACTGGATTTGTGCTGTGCTCCATTATAACAGCATCGCTAATGCGAGCGGGTGCAGAGGTATCAAAGGGATCCGAGGAAGCACCACTTCAATGCTCCCGAACCAGGCAGTGTCTGTCAGCTCTTCAAGACACACAATTTATATGCAATTGTCACCAACAGGCTCCTGTGCTCAGAAGGGAAAGGAGAAGGCAGTGCTGCAGAACAGTTTTCTGGGAGTTCTCCCCATAGTAACAGGCCCTTACTGGAAACAGAGAAGCAAGGGGGTGCAGTGTGTACCATGCTGCCTGGGCTCCAGGGAGCAGGGACCCTGTGTCCAGAGTCCAGCAAAGCTGATGGATTGTTCCCAAAGCTTTAACAGATTCCTGGTCAGTCCATGGTACAGTCAATTCCCTGCCTCTCTCAGCTGGAGCAGGCACCTTCTGCTAGTTCTACCCGGGTTTTTGTAGTAGTGAAGAACCGTTTCTCAATGCCACTGAAAAATAAAAATAGCTGAAGTCTTTCTTGCTAACACAGCCCCAGAAGCGCACAAGAACTGTTTGTAAGTCTGACAGGGGTTTCTACAGCAACTCGCTTTCACCTTGGCATTCCATTCAGACCGCTCCAGAGCCCTCCTGGCTGCCTCTGGAAAACAAAATCATCATCTTTCTGGTAATGAAAAGGGATTTGATACAACCTCCACAGGACAGTGGGATGAAAATATGCATATCTGAAGCCAGTCGATGCAGTCCGGCCTCCCGAAACACAAACTTGACTTTTGGGAAAAGTCTGAGGGGAAAATGGTTCTTTCCTTTTCCAGAGCAAACAGACATTATCTCCAACTTCCACTGCTGAATTCAGAGACAACCTTCCCCTTACCACACACAGTGTGATGGTCACAGCTCCCTTCCACTTCTCCCCTCAAATGGCTTAAGCCATTCCACCCTCCTCCCTGTCCTCCTCCAAGGCCAGGGGGTAACGACCAGGGGGACATAACTACATAAAGAGAACTGCCACCTCCTGCCTCAACGAACACCACCAACATCTGCATCCTTCCCCTGAAGAACAGCATGTCAACGACCAGCCTTTGAGTTCAAGCACTGAATGGAAAACCAGGACCCAGTCCAAGAGATGTGAGTAAGATTCTGCTATTATTTACTACAATAAAGGTAGATTATTTTTACTTTCAGTCCCCACCCCAGCTGCAGGGAACTCGCCCCAGGGGCTGGTGCAGGGGGAGAGAAGGAGGGGACAAAGAATCCCCCAACACACCCCACCCACCAAAGAGGTTGCCCCAAGATTTACCAAGCAAATGCCAAGCATCATCCAGTTTCCCACAGAAACAATCAAGGAAGGAAGCAAAGTTAATATTTTAATTAAAGCAATAAATCAACCACCTTCTCTTGCTTTCTGAAATGGCTTGATATAAATTCTCATTTACAATATTTTTGCCGTATCAGAAAAGGGACCTGCTCATTTGGCAAGGATATCTATCATGCTCAGCAAACACTAGCACTTTCCCCCCTTTAACACACATAACCCATCTCTAAAGATTCGTCTTCTCACTGTGTCCTCAAAATTACTGTGTAGAAATAAAAAAAAAATAAAATAAGGACATAACAGACTCCAGTGATTCAGAATGAGCCACTCCAGCTTGTGTTCTTAAAAATAGCTTTAAAGTCACACCAGATTTTTTTGTTTCATTTTTACCAGCATGCTCAGACTTGTCTCAAACAGTTGCTTGTTCTTCTCCCATTCAAGTCTATGGAAATTTTGCCTTCAGTGTAATCAGAAGAGGAAATTCAGTCATATTCGCTTCTCTAGGGTAAAGTAAGCAGAAAAGCATTAAAGGGCACCACTACGCATCGGTTACAGTGATCTTCTCTCAAACCCTGCCCATGGTGCAGTACAGAATGGATCTCACTAGATTTCTGGACCCTAAACACCACCATGTGCCAACTGAGCTCACAGACTTGCTCAGGATCAGAGGATTAAAGTCATGGCTACAGCCCTCCACAGGTCATCCTTGCAGCATCCTCTCTCTTCATCACTTGGAAAACTCCAGCCTCCAGACACAAGGTGGAAACATCCCACCCCTGAGCCATCAGAGGGCAACCTGAAGTCTGAGCATCGCACACCAGCCCCTTCAGAGAATCACAGAATGCTATGGGGTTGGAAGGGACTTCTGGAGATCATCTAGTCCAGGTTGCACAGGAATGTGTCCAGGTGGAGTTTGAATGTCTCCAGAGACAGAGACTCCACCACCTCTCTGGGCAGCCTGTCCCAGGGCTCTGCCACCCTCAAAGGAAGGAAGTTCCTCCTCATATTTAGATGGAACTTCTTTTGTTCAAGTTTGTCCCTGTTACCTCTTGTCCTGCCACTGGGCACCACCGAAAAGGGACTGGACCCATCCCCTTGACACCCACCCTTGCAGTATTCATAGGCACCCCTCCTCTCCCCAAGGCTGGTCAGGTTTGGCCCCTGAGTGTTTGTGGGGGGTGGTGTTGTGGTGGAGCCCCCAGCACCGACAGGGCCATGCCTGGTGTGCAGTGATGCAGCTGAGGATGCTCCACTCGCTGCATCCTCCTGCCACCGCCGCACAGAGCCCCCCCGGCCCCGGGCAGCTCCCAGAACAAACAGAGGGTTTCTATTTTCAGCAGGAGCCACTCTCATTGCTTGGACTCACGTCAAGGCAATACTTCTCTTATGTTTTTTCCAAGTCCCAAGAGGGGAAAAAAGACAGACATTATCCTCTGTGTAACTTGTTCAAACTGATGGGCCAGGCCTTAAATTAAGCAGCGAGAGCTGCGTTCTGTCCCAAATACTTTGTTTAAAGCTCTTCCAAGCTGACCTGTGCAGTCAGCAGTGCCTGAGTAACCATAGCAGCGTGTCTGAACAATGCCAAACACTTGTGAGCAGACACACAAAAATTCAAGAGGTGGAACACACAAAACGTGGATCTTGGTAGGAAGCAGAACAGCCACTAGAAAAAGCACCGGAGCCGCTGAGGAACGGGAGAGCGGAGTCAGAGCTGCTGCTTACCAAGACCAAAATGAGAGTCGGGATGGCTGGGCCAGTGCTAGGGCAGCCTCAGAAGTAAGGTGACAGCACAGATACAAGTAAAACCATGACCAAACCAGCTCTGGGAGCCCCCTGCATTGCCTGGGAGCCCCCTGCATTGCCTGGGAGCCCCCTGCATTGCCTGGGAGCCTGTGGCCACCGTTACCCAACAGGCAGGTTCTGACCCCTTCCTTGTAAAAGCCTTGTAGGTGCTGGTTTCCCCCTTGACAAGAGCCCCCAACCAGCCCCAGGTCCGAAGCACATCTTGACAGCTGTTTTCCAGTTACATTAAATTACACTTGATGCAGACAGGTATTTACCTACTGCAATTATCCCTGGAGCTAGAAGTACCTCCAAGACCTTAGAAGCCTTGAAAAAGCTAATTAATGCACTGCCATAAATAATGTGATCTCTTAGGAGGATATGTACTCGCTACACAGTAAGTAACAGCTTTCTTTAAAGGAGAAAAGGATGATTTGCCAATGCATACCTGTATTTATTATATGCATTCATCAACCATTTCTAATTTGCCATAAAGAAAGCAGAAAAGGGAAAAAGAGGAACCTCAGCCTAAAACACAGCACAATCCTGTGAGCTGCACCATCCCTGGAAGGCAAATCCAGGTCTGTCCTATTTTGTCAGACACGAGCATCTCCCGCGGGGAGGTCTCACAGGAAGCCAAGAGCCAGCACAGATCTCTGCTCCCAGAGCGTCCCGCGGGCGCAGGGAGGGCGGGCGGCTGCAGAGCACGATCCCTTCCCAGCCCTGCAGCAGAGAGGAGACACCGCCTGCCCTGCGCCCTCTGGACCAGGGGACCGATGGCTTCCAGCTGCAGAAACCACGGTGGTGTCTGGGCCTGGAGCACGGCAGCACCACAGGCTTCCCACTGCGGATCCACAGCCGACACCAAGTATAAGGAAAAAAAGTTATAAATCAGCCGCTTGGCTGGTGCTGTTACCCAGGAGGTTTGAGCGTGCTGTTTAACACACAAGGTTGCCCTCCAACCAGGTTTCCGTTTGCCCAGGAGCTCCTGACCATAACCACACGCTGTGGAGAGGAGCCCAGGCGACCAACGTTGCTGCAGCAGCACGAGGACTTTAACATGCTCATATGCTGGTTTAAGTGTTTGGAAAGATACAAAATAAAAGAGCATCCATTACCTTAAAAACCACCTAAACCCTCCTAAGAAACAGTCATTCAGTTACCTGAACCCTTGCTCTCAATGAGTCCTCCAGAATGGCTGGTGGGAACAGCTTAGCGACCTGAATCCAGGACAAAACTCTAGCAAATGTCTTCTGGTGCAGAAGCAAAGCAGACGCCGTGCCACCGGCGCTCGAGCCTGCCCTCTGCGAGGCAAGCTCTGCTCCCTGCCACAGCACAAGCTGAAACAGGCCGCGAGAGAAGAAGTGGGTACCATAAAGATGATGCTCGGCATCCGTCTCATGGGGGGGGCACCTGGGAACAGCCAGGAGCCACCTCAGGTGAAACACCAACGCTTCTTCAATAAATAAAACAATTGCTCTCAGCGGCATCAAGCCATCAGGGAGCTTCAGTATTTGAAGCTCTGCAAAAACATCAGCCCAGCCCTCCTGTGGAGAAGGAAACAGACCCTTCTGCTCCCTGCGTAAATTTATACTTTTCTAAGTGCAGCCTTTTAGAAACAGCTGTAGCCAGGGGTGCAATTAATTCAATTCTTTCCAGTAGATTTTTAGCTCCATAAAACTCATGTATTATTTAAGCCCAGCAGCCAAACCACGAACATCATCAAGGTCCAGCTTTTCCTTTGCGCAAACACAAAAAACCTCACAAGTTTTGGTGAAAGATCTCTGGAAAAATCCCACACCACCTTCAAACCCCACCAATCCGTCGGCTGCCAACAGGGACCTTTCATTCCTGCAGTGTGCCTGGTGGTACCCCACTCTCCATCGACAGGTCCCCATTCCAGGGGGTGCCTGCTGTGCCTGCCCTCAGATCCCTACGGAGCATCCAGGGAGCGTCACCCCCGGGAACAGCCTCCGCCAGGCCGTTGTGCTGGTGCCTGCAGCACTCACAAGGCTCAGGTCCCCCCAAGGAGGACACAGCAGAAGGTGGCACATCCTCCCTCCCAACCCGGGTAACTGAGATCACCTGGGTGAAGAATCCTTACACGGAGACAGGCGCCATGAGCAAACATGACCTACGTCTGATCTGCATTTATGTAAACCTTCCTTTAGAGCAGGAGTTACCCTGGCTGAGACAAACCTTTCTTTGGAGCAGGAGTTACCCTGGCTGAGAAAACCCCAGCATTGGACACCCAGCGCCAGGCCCGGTGCCATCCCACCCCAGGGACCCTGATGGACACGGCTCTGGAGCAAAGCTGAACCCGCTCTCCCCAGCAGCCTCACGTCCTCCAGCACCGGGGAGGTGGGTGTCAAAATGAGAGCAGAGCTTTACTGCAAGGATTTCTGTGCTCTTCCTCGCGTTCCTGAGACCTGAGCTAACCCCTTCGTGGGGAAGGGCCACCCAGCAGAAGGTCACTGCAGGAGGGAGCCCGTCAACCACGCAGAGGGGACCCCACGGGGTCCTCCTCCCTCAGCACCCTTCGGCTCCGGTCAGACAGAGAGTGTGGAGCTAAAGCCTTCTAGCAAATAACAAATGTATGAGATTATACTATATATTCTCTATATATCATATTACATTTTCATTACATTTTCTAAAGGCCAGTCAGCTGAAAAGCTTGTCTTTGAAGAAACAAAGCCTGGATTTAAACAAACCAAATGCTGGATCCTTTGTTGCCCAACAGCCATCAAACGCACCGAGTACGTACAAGCAGAAGAGCACAACACAGAGAGGGACTGACCAGCATCGCTCCGAGCAGTCCCCCAGCCCATGCACAGCTCCCAAGAGGGATCACCGACACCACTTTCGGGAGCCCTACCTCTGCCTGTTCTTAAACAGAAGCAGATTTTCTAGAAATGACACAGAGAGGGACTGAGCAGCATCGCTCCGAGCAGTCCCCCAGCCCGTGCACAGCTCCCGAGAGGGATCACCAACACCACTTTTGGGAGCCCTACCTCTGCCTGTTCTTAAACAGAAGCAGATTTTCTAGAAATCTGCACTTCTGCATGTTCCAAGAGCCGTAGCTGTCAGTCAGCTTTCCACGAGTTATTACTTCTGTGTATTCAGAGCAGTTTGGGAACCGAAGGTTGGCTTGTCGCTTCCACGCTCCATAAACAGTATAGATGCTGGAATATGGTAATATTTACTCCTGTTTTGCCATCTGCTTATATATGCACATAAAAACATGTGACTCCCAGAATGTGGAGCAGCAGAATAACAGCCACGGCTTTTCATCACAAGATAAAGGTAGAAAAATCAATACATGTCTTCTCTCTTTAATGAAAAAGGTACCATTGCACAAAAGAAAGAAGAATATCTGTAGTAAAAAAAACAAAACCAAGCACTTTTCAAGAGAATATACACTCCTTAGCTTTAGCTTTTACTAAAGAGTCAGTGTCTGAAAAAAAAAACCCAAAGCCTCCCCCAAATTCCCACCACTGTGGTTACATAACCTGCAAAAACCAACCCCAAAACCAGGCACCAAGTTGTTTGTCTTTAGAAGCAAAGATCCATCCCAGCTCCAGGTCAGGTTCAACAGCACGAATGCCCCCCAACACCCCGACATACCTTAGAACACCCCACCACCTTCCAGCCGAGGTCCCCGCGCTGAGGAGAAGCCGGGTCCCACCAGCTGAGCCTACTCAGCCCCACACACCCCAGGAAGGGGCTTCACACAGGTGTGTGCTGTTAAATCAGAGCCCATGACAGGCCTCACAGCTTAAATGACTCCAAACAAAGAGCCACACGCCAGCTGAAGGGCAGAGTCCCTCTGCTTCCCCAGCCTCCAGCTGAACCCAATCACTCAATTAGTGTCCAAAGCAGGGGCACCCCTGGCTCCTCCCCGTAGGGGAAAGCCCCCGAGCCAACCTCACAGTGCCCCTTCCACCAACAGAGACACATCTGCAAAAGCCATTTCCTGAAAGGGCAGAGCTCTGCACAGGTAACCCCAGAATTCAGTTTATTGTGAATAAATCTGATAAAGAAAGGTGGGGTGACCAGAGAGCTGCTGTCTCTGCTCCTCTCCAGCCCACGCAATGAGAATTGTGTGTTTAACCTGATCCTAGGAGACAGATTCTTTGGATATTGAGGGGGTTTTGTTTGGTTTAGTTTTTTCTTAGGGCAGGGAAAAGCACTGCTGTGGGTTTGGGGGTGGTGTGTCTGTTTTAAGGGCAAGGAGAACGGGAACATTTGAAATTGAGTTGTGTAACGTTTGACAGAAACCTCGCACTCTCCCTGGCAGAGCCGGGTGAAGGTTCCTGCCCCGCTGGCTCTCTCTCCCAGACAGCACCCCCAGCCCCTGCCTTCACGGGCAGAGCACGGGGTTAGTGCAGCCCCCAGGGACACCAGCACTGGCCCCTGCTACCACACATCCTCACCTCACCGCTGGTGACCAGTGCTTTTCACACGGGTTTGAGACACCCCAGTTACCCACAGCCAGTGCTTCCACCCGGAATTGGTCACACTTCCCATTTCTGACTGTAAAAACAGCCATGAACACACGTTCTGTGTCCCCCCCAGTCCAGTGCCACTGCTGCCCTCCAGCACAGACCAGTGCCACAGTCACACACCCCTGAGCCCCTTGGGGTGAAGAGTGGGACTTAGGACACTGAAGGAATAAAGACAACTTCTTCCAAGACTGCAAGAGAGAGAGTTGTGTGCTCAGAGCAGCTGTGGAAGAATATTCCGTGTCTTCTGTGACTATAAAGGAATCAAAAGACTCATTTTACAGTGCATTTTAATTAAAAGTTCATTATAAGAATTTTCTTTTAAGAACAGCATACTACATATTAATGGAATATGCAACTTTATCCTACAAATGGGACTGTCACCATATAATTCTTACATTTCAAACATATGAAAAATAAAATATGATATTTAGCTTTATAAATTCCCCCTCCCCCCCATAAATCCTTTTTCTTTTAAATAACAAAAGTATTAACTCTTTCCCAGTACAGTGCATTTGCTACCTGCGAGCCACAAACCAAGTAATCACATCAATGCCAAGGAAACAGCTACATCGTTTGCAAAATATTGAGAGAAAATGATAAAAAAATATAGTAGTCAGCCCAGTGCTTACAGAAGAGACAGTCAACAAGAATTGAAAAAACAGCACATTTTCATATTACACAGGACCATCATAGTAACATAGAAAACAGTGCAGAAGACTTATGCTGGAAAATAGATAGCGAGTCTCAGCAAGCAGAAACTGAACTTTGGCACTTGCTCATAAAAAGGCTTTTCAAAGCAAAACAAAACGGAAATTCACTTAATCACAGCTTGTATATTTTAAAAAATAAAAGACATTGACTAAAGCAAGAGAAACAATAGAGAAAAGTTTACAAGCCGGGTCACTAGGAATTCAGTACATTCAGCCTACAGAAAATACAGGTACAATCTGCCCCGTCCGCGCGGGGTCCTGGCGAGCGAAGGCCAGGCTTTGGGACAGGACCCTGCCTGAAGCTTAACGGAGCTGTGCTCCTCACACAGCCCTTCCTCAAGCTGAGCTAGAACAACATCTCGGATCCATCGCCTCCTCAGCGCAAAACAAGGATTTCTAACCTGCAAATTAAAAAGCAAGACCCTTGCACTCGGACAGTGGCTGTTCGGCCCTACCCATAGTTGCACCGTAACCACTGCAGTGTAAGGACTGAGTTCTTTAAAAAGGGCTAGAAAAGAATGGCTTTGATTCAGAGGGGAGATGATAGACTGGGAGGAAGGATTCACATTCAGCCCATTAGTGCCTTGCTGCAGGTTGTAAGAGGAGAACCATGGTTAATGTGCATGGCTTTCCCCTCCCTGCCCGAGGAGCTCAGCCCCAGCCAAAAGGGCCACAGCCCAGAGCAGAGGTCAGGTGGGACCAGGAGAATGGAAGGGCTGCTCTAGCCAAAAGTGCTTCTCTCAGTGCCAGGCTCAAGGCCCCAGACTAGTAGCTATCTTTGCACCCAGGCAGGTTACTCAATTTCTTTATTCTTTTGAGGAATTAGGATTGGGGAAGGGCAGAAAGAAAAAGAAGTGCTTTAGGTTGCACAGAAGATTGTCCTACTAAAGGGGGCACTTGGATGGGAAACGATTGCAGCTATAAATCTAGCAGACGCTCTTCACATGTCTCCACAGGCCATTTTGTAGCACCCCCGAAGACATCGACGTTGTTATCCACCCAAGGTATGATGTTGCCAGGCATGTTGGCGGAGCAGTTAGCAATATTGGAGATGTCTTCAGCTTTTAAGACCCTGTCCCATATATTGAACTGGCTCATCTCTCCAACGAAGGCTTGAGTTGCGTCAAATCTTCCTCCCACAGTGTCCTTTAGGCACACAAGAGTTAGATTAGATGAGAAGGTTAGGTCAGCACTGCCTTCTTCAAACGTCAAGACCCCCCAGCCACACTCCCAGAAGGAGGTGCAGAGCCAGGTCACACAGACCAGCAGCTTCAAGTTTCCAGAAGGGCTACTTTTAACAAGACAGAACAGTTAAATCTCCAATCTGAAGCGTGTCAGAACAACTCAGAACAAAGAGCAGTGACTGTACAGCATCACACAACGGCCATGTGTAACCAACCCTGGCCCCAGCAGCAGAACAGGAAGGCAGCTTTAAATATTGGGGCCGATTTAGGAGCTGCTTTGCAAGCTTGGCACAGGACAACTTCAGCAAGAACTGCAGAGATGAGTGAGATCACCCCAAGAGCTTTATGGCTACAGATTAACCTGTAACTGCAGCCCCTGAGCAGTTGTCGGCAGGGCCTGTAAGGTGCCATCTTTGGATCTCAATACACCAGCAGCTTTTGGCTGTACCAAGTGACTACATCAAACAGTGTTTGCTGGCTCCATCCACTACTCAAGGATGGAAATCATACATTTTGTGTGATCAAACTGACATGAATCTGATGGCACAGGACAGAACCCAGCATGTCCAGGCAAAGGGAGAGAGGGGAACAGAAGAGCTCCAGCCACTCGATACTGAGCTGGAGCATCTGCAATGCAGGGGGTGTTAGGATTCTGAATTTACCACGGATAAGTAATAGAATCAGTATCGGGACAAAACTACTTTCTCACTGCCCCACCATGAACTAGGGTATCCTGGAGAAAGGCTATTTCCTGCTACTCATTACATTTATTTTTTCTGTGTTTCTTTTTTATATGTATAGTCATACAAAGAACAGGTAGAGAAAGAAAAATAAGCAAGACCCCCCCCAATTCATAGGCAATAGTTTAATGAGAGGTTAACTAGAGGAGTGCGACTCAAAATCCTTTGGGTTGTTTTTTGATATTCAAAAAGGACTTGTCCTTAACCTCATGAATGCTTCCTGTTGGCAGTACTAATATTCAAACTTTATTAGCATTTGCATTAAGAAAGTTATTTACCTACAACTCTAATGATAAACCAGATGTCTGATTTGGAGTTTATCCCTTTGACTTCAGGCTCTTCTTTAAAGCAGACAAATTCCAAACAAGTGACAGACTCCACTGCTCTGAAGTCATGTTACATACCTGAAATTCTGCAGAATTCGGTCTGCAGGGAGTTCAACAGAGCAGGGCAAGCTATAACAGATTCTGATACACCCACATGCACTTCAGTGCCCACAGGTGTTGGCCCCTCACCCCATACCCACACTTCCCTTGGTCTGCCCTGGGGCTCAAGGACTAACACCTTTCTGTTCTCAGGATAAAGAAGAAAGGAAGGGGGAAAACCAATAAGCTGCTAAGGGGGACAGTCAATTTGGCTTCAATTTAAAAAAATAAATTGAAATCTAAGCAATTATACTTTGTCCACTTTGAGCAAGCTCCTTTTTGACTGCTCATACGGCAGCACCAATTCTGTCCTCCCCAGGCCACACTGGTAGTTACCTACAATTTGGCTCAAAAGATTTAATTTCAGGGATTACTCAGATCACTGATGAAGCTGCACAGTGTAGAATTAAGAGTGGGAATAGGAATAGCTGCAACATTAATATTCTGAATATTTAATAAATGGAACAAAAAGCACCAATGTGTGATTGCATTATTTGTTGCTTTGTTTTAATCTTTCTGATACTGTGTACACAACAGGACCAAGTGTTTGACAAAGAAATTCTCACAACTGCTGTTTGGGGAGTTTTGATTTTTTATTTTTTTTCAAACCCTGGAACACTGTCGTTCACTCACCTGTTCCTGACCCAGGATCAAGACTCCTCCAGGTTTAATTGGGTGCCAAGGAGCAAGATTCTCCCCAGTGCCAAGCTTCTCTCCATCCTGAAAAGCCTCCCACATTCCATCTCTAGTTGTCCACGTTATACAGATATGATGCCATTTCCCATCACTAATGAAGAGAGGGAGCTGGGCAACCTGCAAACAACACAGAGCAATGCACCTTGCAAACCAAGCCCACCAGTTCTAGCACAACATTTAAAGCAAAGACTTCAAAGGCAGGAGTTAACCCACAGCTCTCTGCTTTGGCCCAGCTCTCCTGTTCTCAGGAATGCAGCCATGCTTTTTATTCTAGATGTGTGCCTTTGCTTCATTTAGTATCAAGCAACACAAGTACCGGAG
Organism: Calidris pugnax; assembly: GCF_001431845.1. Classification (NCBI taxonomy): domain Eukaryota; kingdom Metazoa; phylum Chordata; class Aves; order Charadriiformes; family Scolopacidae; genus Calidris; species Calidris pugnax. Next base: position 983,768 of record NW_015090925.1, read on the forward strand.
TCTAAGCGGCTGTCAATCTGTGTGTATTCATCTAAGGCCTGTTGTTTCAGTCTCAGTGCTTAGTCCTAACTTTCCAGCCAGAGCTCATGTTAAGTTCCTCTTAAAATCTGCCCATTTGCAGTAACAGCTATGACCAACAGATCTGCCTGCTCATCAGAAACCATCAATAATATGAAGTAGTGCAAGACAATCATTGCTTTTTGTACCTAAAGTCTGAAATAAACTGTCTTTAAACTGCTGTTCAGTCACTAGGCATAACAAAGCCAGCCATAACTACATGCTTTTTGCTGTGTTCTGCAAAATTCATTTTAACATATCTGAACTTCTAGGATTAGAAAGATAGACATACTGCAACTGGCTTGGATCTGACAGGTTTTTGCAGTAGTGCGGCTTCAAATATTGCTTCTGTTTCATAAAACAAAAAATACAAGAAGCCAAAATCTGCTTGTAAACTCAGAGGATGTGTGTAAGGGTTTGCACATCTAGACATCATGCTGCTGTGTCTCAACACACACACACATATGTGCCATTTGACTTGGTTTCCAGTGCTTTTATGAACTTGCAACAAGCAGAAGGACAACAGGCAAGGAGACACTACCACCTGAAAGGCTTCTCTCAAAGAGAGAGTTACTAGACAGGTATCAGGGTTCAGGACTTAACCCGATTAAGCAGAAAATTAAAGACGACTTAGTAGATTCTCACCTTATCGTTAATTAGCAGTTCAATGGGATTGTTCCCCCATTCTATGAGGACAATTTCATTAGCCTGCCCAGGAACAGCATAGGAGAAGGGGGTGCCGATGCCAGGGGACGCGCTGGACCTCAGCCACAAGCAGACGGTGAACGCGTACAGCTCGGGCAGCGTCTTCTTGATCTTCCCGTACAAGTAGTTTGTGCGAAGGGGAAGGGAGACTTTGAATTCATCAGGTGACTTAAATGCACTGTTGCCTGGAGTTACATTGAGGAAGAAAACCCTTTAGCATGAAACAAAGCTTTGTATTTGTAATTCAGACTAAGAAACAATATAATTTATATTGACTATCTTTGAAATTTTAATTGCTTCGTGCAGTACGCAAAAGATATATCAAAGTAGTATTACTGAATGTTGATTTTGTAGCACAGAGAAATACTACTAGATTTTATACGTATCATGCTAATTACTTAGTTTATTTTTCCTGCTCATTAGAGCAGAAGAATAGATGGCAGACAACTAACGAGAGGCTGTTAAATATTTTCTTTCTTCATTGCTTAGTTCATGACTGGAGGCATGCCTATTTCAAATAATTCAAACTGGTTTAAAATATATTTACTGTTGACACTAGACGTGGATTCTCTGATATGCTCATTATTAAAGTATCACAGTGCTTCAAATCACAGAATCATCAGAACCAGTGCTGCTTCTCCTACTACTGCTACGCAGAGAGCTGGCAGCAGTACCCCCATTTACAGAGAGCAGCTTGATGATCTCATTTTGGGTGGCCCATCTGAAATCAGTAAAAGCTGACATATTCCAGAAAGCAGAGTTAAATTCAGTAGAACCAGATCTGGAGGAGATCTGAACAACAACATAAAGCTGAAGTTTGAAGTGACCTGAAGAAAATGCAATATTAAGTTATGAACTATGAGAAGATTAGACTTTTTAAAATATAAAACCAGAAATTACTTGGCTTTTTCTAAAAGATGTTATAAAACCCAACAAGATATTCCACAGACATATTTATGAAATTGAGAACTTTTAAGACCAAAGCTTTCTAAAGTTGCAGTACTCTGTATTATATAGTTTGCATATACTTCTGATGTAGTTGCTTACAAGTAATTTTCTGGAATTAAATTTTAAGAGAAAAATCCCACGCGGTGCCACAAGATAAAACACCACAGTTCCATAGTGCAATGACACCCTCAACCTTTTAGCAACCTGTTCTTCCACAGGACACTCATTTCCTTTACTCACATTCCCCAAACAAATGCAATCCCCTTGCCAAATGTCACACTCCAATGCAAATGAAGAGCTGTTGTCACAAAAGGTTGCCACAATTCTTTGTAATTTTTAAACCATTGGTATTCTCTACTTCCCATTCTCAGAAGCAACTGGTGTTTTGACTGCATTTTTCACAGAATGAGGGGGTGGAAGAAAAAGCTTGTCTGATGCTTACATCTGTCTTGAGGAACTTACAGACCAAGAACTGAAATATTCCAAGTTCTAAGCAAAAAACACCGCAGGGCCTTAGGGCTAACATTGGTTGCACCAGCCTAGTGGTGGCTGCTCAATCTCACATATAAAAAAAGAACCATACTCCATTAAGAACATTAGTCACTCTGTGAAAGAACCTAAGGACACAATAATGGGTTGGAAAAGAACAAACAGTATTAATCTTTTTTCTCTTTTTCAGTTTGTTCTCTGACTTTAAAACATCCACAACTCTAAATAACAACATTCTCCTCTTCTGGGCAATGGGCACATGCACAGGGTAAGACAATCCTTTTCCTAAAGAATATGAATTATTTTTTAACAAGGGTGGCAAGAAACATTGTTATTCCCTTTTGGAGATGAAGAAAATACATTTAGACATAGCAAGTTCAGGTCTCCAGCAAAGCCAAAAATCATATTTAAGTCCAGGCACTAATAGTTTCAGGATCATTCCTCCACTCAGTTCTACTTTTTAATGCATCATCTACTGCTGTCAATGGAGACAAGCAGCAAAGGAATTGCCAGAAGACTTTGGGAATCACAACAGTTGTACAAACCTCAAACTCTTCTGCCCCCATTGGTAACTAAAGACAGCTGTCACAACTACAGATAAAAACCCCAAAGCTGTAAGGTTAGGTTTTTCCTCCATTTATTTAGTGTCAGGGCAATGAGGAGCTTATGACACTCCAGCTAGTTGTCAGGAAGAGAGGCTTAACAATATGGCACTTAAGAGCACAATAGCAATACTATTTTCAAAAGAAGCAGACAGTATTTGAAGTCTTTTCACATTTAATCTACAAAATCATTAAGTTCTTAGATCATTGTTACCCTCACTTTGACTTGAGAGTGGAACCAGAGGCACAGACCAGCCAAACTGCACTAAGAGAACAAATCACACAACTAAGACAGCCTGCCTCTTGGTTCCTGGCCCAAGCTCTTCACTTCCCTGCAGACTTAAGACAGCCCTCTCTCCCCACACAAAAAACAAAGGTGGGAACAGGCTATTTTTAACCTAACTAAATTACACATTCTTGTTCTCCCACCACTGCCTCTCTCTTTCTGATGACTTGCCGACATGAGTCACATCTTTCAGAGACAAGGACTAGCAACACTTGCCACATAAGACATTAACAGGCCACTAATTCTCCACAACTTCAGCTGCAGTTCAAGCTTTATCTTGGCTCTCAAGAGATAGTAAATGGCAGAGCCAGTAAAAGATCTCTTCTTCCTCCTTCACTTTTCCACTCCTTCACACTTTTTAAATGAAAAAAATAGATACAATATTACACAAATGGATCCATTAGGCTGCATTTTAAAATTCATGAGATACATATGTTTGCACCATTTTCAAAGCATGTCCATTAAGCTGCTTTTAAGCAAAGCGCCTTTTCACCCTGGAAAATCATTTAAAGATTTGACAGAGATATTTACTGGTACTCTAGTCTGCACAGTCCACTCTGTAGGTGTGTATAGTCAATACAGAAATACAGTCTGTTCTGTAGCTCATTTCCACGGGAATTTGTAATTCAAATAAACAGACTCTACTCAAGCATAGAGATCTCAATAATTAATCTAAGTATCTGAATAAATGACTAGGATTAAGAGAGTGTCCCCCAGTGGCACCATGTGTAGTCTGCTGTAAGCTCCGAAGGCTATACACTTGGGATAGGAAACAACTCAGGTGCCTGCAGGTACCAAAGTCATGGCCAGCAACAAGAGGAATGGCCACCAGCAACACTCCCAAAACAGCAGGAAATGGTTCTGGTATAACATGCCATTCCTTACATCAAAGGCAGTTGTGCTAATTAAATTTAGCCCATATGATTTTCAGTCCAAATAAAGAAAGGCAGCCCTACTTAGATGTGTAGTCAGCATTATCTAGGTATTTACCTGACACCCATGTCATACGTCTCCCTGTTTTCACTTGCCTCCTTATAGATCTTCCCATTCCCCAAACACTAAGGGTTTCATCCTAACCACCCACGTATGCCAAATTAAGAGCTGGGAAGCCAAAGCCATGCAGAGGCCTGTCAAGCAGGAAGCCCGTGACAGAATGAAAAATGGAATCCAAGTGTTTGTGCTGTCACCTACTATTTAGTCCAGCACCTTAATTGGCTTTCCCTCAAGGCCTACACTTAGGGAACTGCACTAGGAGGGAGTAAACAAAATTAATCAGCACGGGGAAGCATTTAGACTCTGTGCAGATTACCTTTTTCTAATTCAGACACTCTTTCTAGCAATGCGTTCAAGGCTGTCTCCGTCTTCTGCCGATGGGCTGATGTCTCATTATGAAGCAAAGACTTTTCATCCTCCAGCTCAGCCACTTTGCTTAGGAGCTGGCGCTCCAGGTCTCCAAGCCTCCGCTGAAGCATCTCCCGAAGGTCACTAGGCAGTGCTGCATAGGACACGTTGGCTCGGAGCTGGTGCTTTAGGGAAAACGAGAAGAAAAAAAGATTGCCATTTCTAAAACAGAAACTGTGAAGTGCAGATATGCTCCTGATTTAAAGGGAAGAAAGCAAGATCACCAAGTTCTGCAGCAGGTACAAAAGAGGCATTGGTTTTTAGCACTCGTCATGTTCAGTGCTTTTATCAGCACTGGAGCTAAACAGGTCCTGAAACAAAAGGGCACTTTTGTTAGAGGCTTCCAGTGTTTCACATGAAGGAGTCTTCACACACTCAAGTTCAATAAAATCAATGTAGGGAGCCAGGTCTGATGCACTGCCATTACTATGGGTACATGTGGCACATTAGTCAATTTTTGCTTTACTTACTAGAAGTGTCATTGCCAATGTAAATGAACAGAAAAACTGTTACTTCTTTTTAGATAAAAAAATAAGCTACTTCAAAAGCAAATTTACCAAATGAAAAGTCTCCTCAGTTTTGATTTGCAGAGTAAGGAAGTCTGATGTTCTTTAGATCAACTGTAAGCATTAGCCAGTGAAAGTACTTTCATTTAAGCTGAAAAAAACCAACCCCATACTCTCTCAAGTAACATTGGTATCTTCAAGAATACAAAGAAACCAACAGTTCCACCTACCCTATTATTTTAGTGGCATCTCTCTTCTACAACCCTAGAAAAAAAATGCCTCAAAAAGAGAGCAACAGAAATAAAAGGATGTTACACCACCAGATCATTCAAAACTGTTCTCAAAAAGCAGTCTACAGTGCTTAGACTTGACTGAATAATCTTTAGGAAGTTCCGTGCCGTCCTCACATCACCACTGATTGCCTGGAGGACAGGCACGTAGCTCTCGGGCTGCAGAACACAAAACAACATCCAGCACCATCCCTGGGGGAATACTCCACGCAATATTTCCATGAGCACCACGCAACCAGGGGTGCTGCCCAAAGGCTCACAGAATTCATTCATCAGTGGGCTTGGACCAAATGCCCTTTCTATTCACGGGCATACAGAATCGGGTTCTTTTTATTCTATGGCAGCTCTAAATACATCATCTTATCTTCACAATCTGCCCAGCACAATCTCCTCATTGCCACCGGTCTGTTCAGCACCATATGCCAAGCTCTCACTACCTAAAACGTCAGCTTTATACCTCAAACCCCACGAAGTCACATTCCCAGAAAGAGAGATTTAGGCACATTAATACAGAAACTAAGCTGGTGACAAGCTGGAAAACCATAATCTCCCCCCCTGCCCCCGCAGGGGGAGGACACACTCACAGAGGAGCCCGTCAGGTTTTTTACCTATAACAGGAGTAGAGAAATCATCAGGAAAAAAGACAAGCCGACCAAGCAACTCCCTCCCAGGGCCGGCCAGTCGGGTTTATCCCCACGGAGACGAAGCCCACCCCGCAGCCCCCGCCACGGCTCCAGAGGCTCCAAGTCCCCGCAGGGAGGCCGCCCACCCCCGGCCCTACCTCCAGGCTCTCCAGCCGGTCCTTCAGGGTCTGCATGGTGCGGCTCAGCTGGTCGATGACCTGCGCCGGATCCCGCGGCAGGTCGCCCATAGTGTCCTTGCCCTTGCCCAGCTCCTTCTTCCAGGTCCCCGGGGCGGACTTGCCGTCGGCGCCCTCGCAGCGGCTCAGCTTGCCGGTGAGCTCCCGGATGGCCTCCCGCTGGCTCCCGATCGTCTCCTTCTGCTGCAGGACGGTCTCCCGCAGCTGCAGCACCGTGGCTCTCAGCTCCTCCTCGGGGGGCAGCGCGCCGCCCTGCATGGGCACCGGGGGCAGCGGGCAGCCCGCGCCGGCGGCCTCCAGCGGCAGCGAGGTGCAGACGAAGCGGCTCCCCGGGGGGCTCTCCTGCTCCCCCGCCGACCCTCGGCCGCCCGCGGCGACGGCCAGCAGGAGCCCGGCGACCACAGGCAACATCCCGGCCGGTGAGCGGGACGAGGGCTGGGAGGGAACGCCGGTCCGGTCCCGCCGCGCCGTCCCGCCACACTCCTCACA
>NW_015090925.1:991356-1026683 GCF_001431845.1 Calidris pugnax
GGCCCCCGCCGCTCCATCTCCCTGACCCGCTGCCCGGCGCGCTCCGGCCCGTCGGTGCCCGTCTCCCGCGGCGGGCCCAGCCCGGGGACGGCACCCGGAGGGGCCCGGCCGGGGTCGCCGCCTCCCGCGGCCGCTCGCCAGAGTCCGGACACCGGCACCGGGGGGAGACTCCGCCGTCACGGGACCGAGAGAGCGGGCAGGCTACGGTACCCGTGTGTGACAGGGGGGACAGCGCGTTTTAAGAAGGAGCTTCAGAAATCAGGTGGAGTGCCGGTGGAGTGCCGTCGGGCGGTTGCGGGACCGTAACCCCGCGGCGGTGTCAGCCGCGTGGCTCGCAGGACCCAATATTTGTAATGCTGGTCACAAGGACTTCACATTCCTAATCCGTAAGGCTGGTCTATTTTTCCAAGTGCCACACAGACATCAGCTGAACAGTTCCCGCAAACTTCTGGCAGATAGGCAATGAAAATGGTTACCTCTGCTGGAAAAAGAGAGAAACGATTTCCTTAGGCAGCAGCAGAGGCTGCTCTTAGAGCTCTAAAACCTTTGGGTAGAATTTCAGATTTTTAGACAGTTTATATATGGACATTAAAGACATCTTACCAGAGGGTGAGTAGCTCTTACTATGAAATGCATAACGTTTTTAATAATAATGAATAAAAAGAGGGAACAAAGAATAGGTGATTGAAAGATTTTTAGCTTGCAGGACCATGCAAGTCCACCAGGAACATCTCCTCTGTCCAGGCCAAGGAACACTAAGGCCTGTATGCAATAATGTACCAAAATGTTTGCTTTACATGCAAGATTATTCAGTCACATCTGTATCACATTGTAGCTCATTTCTCCTGAATGTCATGTGGAGCAGCATGAAAAAACCTAATAAAATAATTGTAGAATGCTGGCATTGCCTGTCCTTAAGGCCTGTCACCCTTCTGTAGGACACCAGCAGTCTATTGCTTTTAGACAGCTTGAGTCCATCCTCTACAATATGAATTGTGATGGTACCCAATGAAAACAAACTTCAAAATTCTAGTTTCAACCTTAAAACCCACTTCACAATTCAGAGCTGTTCCCAAACACATTTTGACTCAATGCATGACAGTGATAAAGGCATTGCTCCTTTTTAAATTCAAACAATGTATAGCTTGAAGGTTTTGCTTAATTATAGATGGATTTTTGTCATAATCTCTCATTCAGGAGGGCTGAGAAGTAATACAAGCAGCAGGAAGCAATAAACATCTGACTCCCAAAGTTCTGTAAGGAATATGGTGGTAAATTGCTCGTGACAACAAAAGTATTGTCCTTTATTACTATACTATTTCTTTTTGACAGGGGAGGTCAGCAAAAGAGGGAAGAATCCCAACAAAGACCCTCAGAAATGTCTGTTCCTGCACAGCGGGGGCATCACTGGCGGACGGGTGGGATGGAGCGAGGCAGGTATCACCTACTGTCCTTAACAGCCTCAATATTTGTCTATGGTACTTCAGTGCTTTCACAAAAAAAACCTCCAAACACCACAAATCACCCCACTTTAACGCAATTGCAGATTCTGAGACCTAAATTAAATGCATGTAATAATTTATTGAAACACTGCTTTTATGACCGTAGGCAGTGTTTTTTCATGTTGAAGGCCATATCCATCTTCATTTTGAGTGACTAACAGCCAGCAGTAACGTTATCATAAATAACAAATCATAAATTGTTAATAAATTGAGAAAGCCTATCATTTTCACACCAATATATTACATGTTAAGGCATAAGCAAGCTTAATACTTTACAATTTGAGATGTTTAAAGAAAGGGTTGCAAGGAGGGGTTTTTCCTTAGGACCAAGAGGGACAGTGGCCAGGCAGTGACTGTGTTTCCCGGCAGCACAGGGGAGAGGGGGAAGCTCAGTGACTGCAATGAACTCACTACTGCATCTGAGAGGTTTGGAAAACTTCTGGCTCTGTGGCTGTCAGGCAGCCTCTGCAGCCCACAGAATGGATTTTTAATTTTTAATTTAACTTTGACAGTTTCTGCTGCCTTCAAAAGGGCTTTATGCTCTTTGGAAGCAGCATTTGCATGCTAGCTGCTATCTGTCTATCTTTGATGCACAACTGTAAGAGCTAATACTGGAACTTCAATGCGTATGTAAAATGCAGTTGGATTCTCAATAATATAAAGGTTTTGTGTTTAGGATGAAGGCCTGGAACGCAGAAGATCTGACATAAAACTTTGCTAACGCACTTCTGTCTGGCCTTTATCACTAAGACAATCTTGCAAAAACTTTTAAATAAATTAAGAGACCCTGCCTCATTTTTAAAGTGTAGCTTAAGAACCTGAAAGGCAGTGTACAAGTGACTTTAGATGAAAGATAGGCTTCTCTATGGTTTGGGTTTTTTTAGTACTTTGGGCTTATTCAACTCATTATTGTCCAGATGTTCAGTGAAACATTGCCCTAATTATCTGAAAGGCTCAACTTAGGCCAGACCTGCAGATGCAGGCTCAGAACCTTTTTATAGGTGACTTAGAAATCCAGGTCTCACTGTAACAGAAGTTAAGCATTTACTGCCTGGAGACATTTCCAAAAGTGCTACCTTTGTCAGTACCTACATTTTACAGCCTGGTCCTGAGGACATTTGGGGACAAGAAATTAATCTTTAATTTCTCTGTGCCTCCTTTCTCTGTTTATATAATGAACATACTATTCCCTTTCCTCTCCAGCCTTTCTCAGACTGTAAACTCTCACCAGGCAGAAACTGTCCGTTCCTGTGCATCCTGGTACTTATTATTTGTTTCAGAGCAGTGTTTATATTAGCTAGGTTAGACTAGGTTATTTAACCCAAGTGCTTATAAGAAAATGGTACTTGGGCTGCCATTTACAACTCCCAGAAGTTGAAAAAAATAATAATTTGAGTAATTCCTTAAGAATGTATCATTTTGTCAAAAAAGACCAATTTCACTTGTATCATAAGAAGTCAGCAAAGCTATAGCACATTCACCAGCAATGCAGCCTGAAATGATGAACTTCATTCAGTGCCATTCTTAGCGTGTTTGCTGAAGCAGTCAGATATGAACAAACTCTACTTACTCTTTAATATCTGCTTCTGACTGCATGAAAGTCTCCTGGCTACCAATTAGAGATGTGCCATCAAACTGAGCTCCAAAATTTTTAAGCAAGTTTCAAGAAACTTGGCATCTGGCAAGTGTTGGTCTCAGGAAATTTGGGGGGGAAGTGAGGCCATGAACCAGTTACAGGGAAAGAAATATGAAACTCGGGTTTACCTGTGGAAGTGAAAAGTCACAGCATCCAGGGATATTGCAGCATGAGGATTTTGTTGAACTTACTTTAGAGGTTCTTAATATTCCCATCTTATATAGCTTTTATGGATAAAGTACAGAAAGAATATTGGAAGAAACCAATCGTTAAGAGGCATACTGCCTTTTTCTTTCCATATCCTAGGCTGTTCTTTGAAAATCATAAATGAAAAATGTATTCCCTTTTAAGTCAACAGGATTTTTGCCATTGATCTGAATAAATTCCAGATTTCTCTAGATCATCTAAATGATACATTACTTTTCTGAGAATCATTAATTAGGATGATCTTCCTTCTGGCAGAAGGAAAACAGAACTTACTGTAGAGGTACTCACTGTAAAAACTAGCTTGGCCAGAGAGGTTCACTGCAGGAGCTTCCAGAGAACATCAGCCCCTCAAACGAGCAGGTGCTGCCCCCGCACCCCCCGTGCTGCTGGTCACCAAAGGCTGGGAACTGGAGACGTCTCCAGAAACTTCTCCTGCTACTCTGCAGGCATTTACCCCAAAATGCCAGGCTTAGAAGCACATTTGAGATGTGAAATAGGTTAGTTGCATGAGGAACTAACCCCAAGACCTTCGCCATCATTACTTGGTTCTAATTAATGCATATCTCCCTGAAGGTGAAAGAATTTTGCCCAATTCCAAGTGCAATTCAAAACACAGCATTTGGCCAGAGATATGCAAAATACATGTCAATACATATTAAAGTCTGCACATATATAAAATATATTGCAATGCATCAAATGCTTTTACATGTTCAGAACTCGATATTTATTGCTCTTTTCAAATCTCTTAGCTCACTTAGATTTGGTGATTTTGCAAAATAAGACGCTACTGTGAAAATACCAAATACTGCACTTTTTTCTGCAGCAAGCATTTCCTCCCCACAGCTCCAGTGGCACCGTTCCCCACGTGGAGCGCAGCTCTCGGGGCAGCGCTGCTCAGAGACAGCGATGAACTCCACGGCAGGAGCCTCGGGCTTGGCACAGGAGCAGGCTCAGTCCCCTCCTGCCACATCTCCTCTTACTGCAGAATGGGTGAGCACTGCAGCTCACGCCTGGGCTCTCTCTGGTGGGTTTCTGGGGTCAATGCATTAAGGGAGCCCCCGGAATTCCTTTCAGTCCTACAAACCTCAAAGTCCAGCAGCAGGCAAACACTTTCCCTGGTGCTGGCTGGGAAATGGTGTCCTTTGAGCAGGTGGTTCCCTCTCATGACAGTGCTGGAAAGTTTGCTCTCTGTCTGTGATACAGCTGCATAAACGGGGAATGCACATTGTTATCAGTCATTTATATTACTGCTTTGCATACTAAACGCACACACTCACATAGATATGTTAAATTAAATATATTTTTGAAGCCACCATGCCAGAAATACATACTTGGATTGGGAACTAGAACTCATAGAACAGAATGTAATGTACCCGCCTTGTGAGAAAGCCAGGAAGAAAAGAATACAGGAGAGCTTGGAAATGCAGGACAAAAGGCAGCACAATGTCCAGAGCCTTTCCATCAGAGAGCAGGGCTATAGAAGCAGCTCAGTCTTTCATGTCGGTGAGTTAGTTTTTCAATTCTGTCAGAAGTGGAGTGATAACCTTGAGTTCTCCCTCCAGGGATTTCCCTCCTCCTTTCACTATTTTCCTGTCTCATTCTGTGGCTGACAATTAGAAATGCTATTATGTCTTGACCCGCATGACATGTGAAATGCCAAAGCACCTGCTGTTCCAAGAGGATGTTAACTCACCTCAATAGGTCTCATCTCAAGTTCTAATGAGTGTGACCAAGTAACGATCCAGGGAGAGGCTCCGTGAGTCCTGGCAGGGCAAGGGGAAAAAATGGCATTGTCTGTGAGAGAGTTTTTGCAAGAAATGAGATTGTGCATAGATAGACTGACACAAGAAAGTGACAAAATGAAGGGTTACGCAATTTTAGCTTGGGATTCTGCACAGCAAATGTTTCAGCCAAAACCCCTGGGGCCAGGCTGTAGGTTTGAGGTGAATCTGGAGATGAGTTTATTTATGCCAGCAGTTGGCTTGTGAAGTATTTTGGCTCCACTGCAATCAGTAGCAGCTCCACCAGTGACCTCGCAGGGTGTTCCATCCCCGGCGCTGGGAGAGGAGTGAACCAGCCCAAACCTCTTCAGATTATACTTGTCAAAAATGCATTTATTTGTCATTGGTCTAACTCTCTTTGGCCAGGCTGCAATTTTGTTTTCCAAGGGGTAGATCTAAATAAACTTACTTGATTTGAATGCTCATAACAGATTTACCCTGCCCTTCCTGCCACTCATCCAGTTCCATTTTGATTTAATCTGTTATCTTTTCAAAGGGATTGTCCATTTTCTGTGTGTTTTATACTACCCAGCCAACTCCCCACTAACATCAAATACAAATGCTCAGTATTGTAACGGTATTACCCCATCTATATGTTCATGTTCTTAGATCTGAATTCACTGGTAATTTTGTATTTAATTGCTTTGGTCAGTATCTTTCGCACAGTATGCCATCAGGAAATGATGGCACAGACTACATTTCTTTCTTTGCAGAACGATGGATGTTCATTAGAAAACATATACCAAAATAGCAGTAATGCAATGTAAAATTTTTCAATACTTAGTATTTAAATGGTTAGCGATATTTTAAGTATTATGAACTGAGTGGCATTAATGGAATTCATTTGTGAAACAGATCTCGCTTCAGTGTTTTCACTCTATAACGCGTGTCAAAAATTTGCAGTTGCAAATTACATAGATTTCATTTTCAAATAAAATAGAAAATATTTTACCCATAAATCCTTAATCTTCAGCCTGTGAAAAATATCCTGGACTATGAAAGAGCACGTTCTACGTCCTTGCTGTGCCTCAGCCAGTCTGAATAAAGGTTTAATGAGTTTGTGAACAGTGTGAACAAATCACTCATTCTCTGAGTAGCGGACGGTAGGCAGGAAAACCTCCTATTCCCCTGGGTTTGATTGAAACCTGAGTTAACTGTCAGTGCCCACACAAACTAGAAAAATAGGATTAAAGGCCAAAGAGATATTAACAGTAGACATGTTGTACATCTGCTTTGACAGATGATTTTCACGCTTCACAGGTTTAACTAAAGATCACTTTTGCAGCAGTTCTTATGAAGCTAAACACCTTCTGAATGAAATCACAGAATGATTAAAAAACAATTGAGGATTAAAGAATAAAAATCTAAGCCTTCATTAAACTATCCAAAATGTTAGTAGTCATGATAAACAAAGATAAAGTAGAGTCTTACATACAAATTTTCAAACTAAATAGATGTCTATACATCAAAATCCAATCAATCCATTTGTACATGCTGAGGCTTAGTCATCTATTTATTTCACTAACTCCATCAATCATTAAGCACACACTAAAGTAATTTTCATCTGTGATTACTGAAGAACAATGTGCTTTCATGGGCTGTTATAATTATAAGGACGAGACTAAGAGAGTCATCTCAGCTTCTTTCTGCCTGTAAAATCACTGCAACAAGGTACCTTCCAAAAACCATGACTTGAAGCCACCCAGCACAGGTGAGCCCAACTCTGTATCAACGGCAAGTCACTCCGTACAGATCCACAGAGCGACCATGGCCAATTAAGTCAAGGAATTGCTTTTCTGTTGTTTGATCTTACAGCACCACAAGGGCTTAGTGTAAGAGCTGTTCAAGGAAATGCTACAAATCCAGAAGGGTACATCCAGGTCCTGCTCCTGGCTGTGCTAAGGCCACACTCGGTCAGGTCCTTCACTCAGACACGCTGTTTAATAACATGTTTATTTACCTACTGATAGTCATTCAAAAGCACTCCAGTCTTCTAAAAATAACTCACTATATTGTATACATTTCTCCACAGACATTGAATGAACCTCCACAGACGCCGTAAGAAAAGCAGAGTAGATCCAAGCTCAGGTGGGCAAAGAGAAAGAGTCCCTCATTTGTCTGAAGCTGACCTGGAGTATCTGGAAGCATTTGTTGAGAAAGGTTTAAAATTTCAGGTATGATTTAAAAATTCACACATGAGAAAGTTCTTTTGGAATAATCTCTTTCACAGGCTGGTGTATCCTGAGTGACTGAACTGTCAGAAAGCACTGAAGGTTTGGCAGTGGCAGCCTCTAATTAATCCAGTGAGCCCCATTAATCCCACTGCTGCTGTGTGTACGTCGCTCGCATCACGAACTCTGGGAACGGCACCTGGCACGGGAGCAGAACGATGTGACTGCACGAGGTTCCTGCTAGGATTGCAAAAGGGCATGGTTACATTCCAAAGCTGATATATGTCATATCGAGGGGGCATATATTTTGCACGTTAGCTTTCTGGGGGACAATTTTCCACATTTAATTGGAACCCCTTTACATTTCTATTTCTGTTCCTTTGTTAACTCTTCCATACAGAAGTTGTACCTGGAACTCGGGCTCCAGCTGCAATGTCTCTTCCTGACCACTCACTGGTCTCTGCAGTATCATTTACCTGTCACCTCTCCTCATCCCCATTGACTTATTCATGAGTCATTTGTAGAATTTTCTTCCAAGTTTTTAGCATCGTAAACTTGACTCCTCTGACTTAATTCTTCAAAGATATGTTTTGTCTTGTTGACAGGATGAAATTTGTAACATCAAATCTTCCATATGGATTTTCCTTCTTACAGAGACTATTGTTGTGCTTACAAATGTTGTGCTGTCATTTTTTGGGTGAACATTCCCACTCATAAATCCTGTTGTCTAGAATATTTATAGGAAGCACATGCAAGAGGCACCAATATGGCTAAAATAAATTCCACTCAACATTCAAACAAACAGTCACAAAACACACTTGTTTGAAGTCTGCTCAGCTGCACGTGAGAGTGCTGAAGCCTGTTGTGTTTCTGTATAGTGCAGTCAATACATTTCATTGTTTAAATCACTTACAAGTTGTAGTTACTCCCCCGTTAAAGCCATATTTCCATAATCTGACCAGTCTGAGCGTGTCCCTTGGCAAACCCACCTGGGTGCCTGTCGACTGCCTGCTTCTATCCCATGGTTGCCCCCTGGGCCAGCCCCTCCTGTGCTGCCTCTTGGCCTCTCCCAGCCCCGGCCCGGGAGGCGGCTGCGTCCCCAGAGCTCCCACGGGGGACACGGCACGGCCCAGCCCCACGTCCTGCCCTGTCCAGCCCCTCTGAGGATTTGGGTGAGTCTGAAGAGGATTTATCTCACGCTGGGGAGACAGGGCCAGAACACTGCACTGCACAAAGCAGACACCAAATGCATCTGCCCTCAAAAGAAGCCCAAGGAATCGTGAGAGGTGCAGGGGATGAACAGCCCCAGGCGCTGCAGGCGGAGAGCAGCAGGGACAGGACAGCCACTCAGTGCCTGCCTCTGCAGCCTCAGCACGGCCACGTTCTCCTGGGACTTCCCTGTGCCTAAAAGAGAGAAGGAAGCTTGCTCTGAATTCATACTGCTCTATATCAAACACCTCCTGGCAGCAGAGGCTCTGTTCATCACAGGAGCTTTGAGAAACTTCCCAACTTTTCCCCAAATCCCACTCCCGGTGACAGGGATAGCTCAGACACCCATTCGCTCTGTGACACCTTTAAGGATCATTATCAGATTTCTATCTGCAGACACTGTTTAACACAGAGTCATATTATATGACACCGCACTCAGGAAACGAAGGCGACTGTCTCTGACTGGAATTTCATCCCTGTGTTAAAGCAGAGACAATTCAGGGGAAAAACTGCAGCCCGTGCTTTAGCAATAGATTTATTCACATTTAAAAGGGAAAACCATGCAAAAGCTAAAGCTTGCTAAGACTTAGTTACTTTGTGACTCCCACAAAATATTCTACAACACACAGCAATTTCTCTTACCTCTTTTCCCTTCATCTAAAGAATAAACAGCATTTCAGCCCAGAAACTTATCATTGGTTTTCTGTGCTTTGCTCTGAGCTATACCTCAGCAGGATGCTGACAGACAATAAATACTGGTTTCTAGCCCTCGACTGCAACTCCCTTCTGAAAAGACTAGTCCTGCAAATCGACTACATTGGGAAAATAATTCTATTTTCAGCCTTTATTAAAATGTGCAAGGCACATGTTTGTATTTTCATACACTGCAGAGCCACCAATCCCATCTTACCTGCAGGCCCTAAGCGGATATCCAGTGGCAGGGACTGGTGCCACTGCCACGAGCACAGAGGAGTTAGTTCTGCCGCTGAGCAGGCCCAGAGCTACACAAGGACAGCGTTCTGCAGCAGCTGCCACGAAATCCAGGTTAACCCAGTCTGTGCTCCTAAGATTTCCCTCTGTGGTTTTCCGATAGGCATTCCCTTTTCCCTAGAATGTGTGTCTCCCAGGTGACAGCTGGAACCTGATCAAGATTCAGGCCGGGATTTTCTAATTCATACCTCTGCCTTGAGCCTGAGCTACACTGAGGTGCCCCTCACACACGAGGGAGGCAAACCCGAGGGGATGAGGGGTTCCTGCAGGAGGAGGAGCCGGTGCCCCAACACCTCTGCCATGGGTGGTGTGGGGAGAAATGCTGGGGCAGGGCTGGAGGGAAGGGATGTGTTTTGATTTCACTTACTGTTGTCATCAGTGTGGATTTAATGTCATAATTACAACTCAGGTAAGAGAAATTCACAAATGTTATCCTAGCAAGAAAACACATAAATACATTCATAATTTAGGCATTTAGAACAAAATCATCTCTTACTTGTCAAGGATTGAGAAACTCCTAAACATCTGCATTGAGCTCGTGCAAAATACTACAAATTGCTAAGAATTCCCTGAATATTTATTTCATTTGTTTGTGTTTAATTTGCAGCATATGATGTTTTATGCTAGTAATTATATAAAATCAACAGCTACGAACACAGATAAAGACCTTCACAGAGTCTAGCAGAAAGCGTAGTACTATAGAACAATGTCATCCATTTAAAACCCCAAAAAAATACTGGCATCATGTCAAAAGTGTAAAGCGCTCGGTACAGCTGGAAGAAGCATTTATTATTTATACTCTGGAGGCTTTTCATTCACATCCACCAACACATTCACCATTTGGAATGAAGATGAATTACCCAGGCAATAGCCAAAGATTTTTTATTTTTTTTCTCCAATAAACTTCAGCCCCAGTAACTCAGGCCAGTTCCTCACATTCTTCCTCTGGCGCCGGACGGAGAGGAGAGAGGCTCATTAAGGTACGGGTGGATCAGAGAGGTGGAAGCTGTGTCACACTCGAACTTCTGGGTTTGGATTTGGATACACACCTGAGGCTAAACACTAGAAATACATTTAAGCTTGTCGAGGCAGGTTGGTGTCACGGATAACGGATTCACTGTACAACAGAGAAGCCACTGTAAACCCTTCAGCCTCTACCCATCTAACTGCTGCTCCATCGCACGGAGCGGGGAACAGTCACACAAAAACCTGCCCCGGGATCTTGGCCATGGACACAGGGTGAGGGGCTGCTCCGAGCTCCTCTGGGCACAGCTCACACCACCCACCCGCAGCAACTGGGAAATCTGAGGGGGCCAAGCCCAGGGCAGTTCAAGACACCCTGTGGCCAGGGAACAACCACTGGGTAAGTTTTTCTTTTAAGATACAGGTGCTTATGTTGATGTGTATTGTAATAGCAGCCTGGAGATCAGAAAACTCTTCTGAGAGGTGGGAGACCTAGATTCAATGTCCTCACGAGCCTGAAAGTCTGCAAACCGCATCCCCTCCCTCCCAGGAATGGCTCCCAGCTGTGATGGGCAACTCTCTCATGACCGGTGATGCTGCCAGAGCCAGCGCTTGGCCCCAGCACCAGCAAACACTGATCTAACTCCTGCCAACAGATACTAACCCAGAGACCCTGATAATGGTGCTGAAGCTTCTAACTTGACAGCAATCTGCCTCCACAAAACCAAAATGCAGATACAAAACATACTGAGTGGGTATGAGAGAGTATCTGTTTACTGATTACTACTGAATAAATTAAAAAAGAAGTAATTGCCCTGTCATGTTCTAGTTTTGATGTACCTCAGAAAAAAACATGTCAACCTTCAGGCAGGAGGAAAAAAAAAAGCCTTAATAAGGTATTTTTTCCCTGAATCTGATAAACACAATCCCAAAGCACCTCCTTAAAAAGTCAGAACTCGTACTTTACAGATATGTATGCTCCTGGCAAAATACCAAATTATACTTAGCTGGAAAGCAAAATCTACACTGGGCATCAGGGACTGGCTTAAAGATGTAACTGAAATACTTCCTTAGGAAAAAACAAAAGGAAGGATGTGTTATAAAGAGAGAACATTCTGTGTTTGGCTTCATTAGCACTCAGAAACATTACCCCTCCATCGCATGGAGAGTGGATGAAGAAGACTGTCTCTGAGTCCAACATGCTGCCAGCAGTGTCTGTAGCTCATACTGTTGGTCTACAAGGGCTCAAGGTGCAGGAAAGGGAGCTCTTTCCGCAGCCAGCACTCCCTTGCTGCAGGGAAGGGCACTGGTGGAGGAGAGGAGGGGAGCTGGTGATCTGGGTCCCTCAGGCACACACCAGGGCCAGCAGACGGGCTGCGGGGAAGGAAGGGGCCGGAGCAGGATGGTTTGTTCTGCAGGAAACACTGAGCTGGCAAAGAACCATGAGAGACAAGTGTTCACCCTCAGCCGCCCCTGGCACAGCAGAGCCCTGGGCAGCACCGTGCCTCGGGCCAGACTTGGAATAGTCTCACCTGGGCACCACCACGCTCCCTCCATGCCCGTGGGCAGCCAGCAAGGACTGACACGCGTAGGGAGGTCAGTATCCCTGTGGCTCCAACCACCATTGACCATCCAGAAGCACAAGAAGACAGTGCCAGTTTTCTTCCCCTTCTACTCCAGATTCTGTTTCCATTGCCTAGAAAAGACACTCTGACAGTTAAGATTACGGTACCATAAACCTCCAACATTCGTACTAGAAATCCATTAACCATTAATATTCCGGTCTGTTCAAAAGGGGAAGAAGCAGCTCTCCTTGCCCTGAGGGCCCAGCTGAACAGGTATCTTCTGCTGCATTTCACAGAGTCACCTCCAAAGGATCAACCTTCCGAGGACTCCCGCACCACTGGTGAACCAACAGTCCTTTCCCAGGGAAACCTATAAGGCCAGATGCAATTCAACCCCCTCACTGGTGCAGAATGCCATCAGGAGACAGACAGCCTTAGACATGTCTCAAGATCTCTTTTTTCCTGTTTATTCAGTTTCAGAAAACAGATATACTTCCCTTGGAATAAATCTATCTTTGCAAAATCCATAGGACTAGAAGAATTTCATTGTTCTGTCAATATTTCAAAAGAGTAAATAGTGTGACTTCCAGTGCTATGAGTCATCCACCTCGCTATTGGTTTCAAGGAAAATCATGCAGTATCTGATTAAAGATTATTACTTACTCGTAAAGGATTAATTCTATTTTATAGTACTCAACAGGTTCTGGGGGAAGATAAGTCTTGTCAGATCAAATACTCCCACCAACAAATGGCAGCAACTGTTAACAACATATTTCTGAACATGTTTTAAGCTCTGAACTCAACACCACACAAGTTTCTGAGTCCAAGAGACAGGACTCTTGGCAGTACTACATTGGAAAATGCTTTCTTGATACTACATTTCTTAATAAGTAATTATCAATTATCTAGGGTGAAAAGGCACCTAGAGAAGTGATTCTTAGACTTAGTCTTAGACTACAAACAGAGAGAAAGCTGATAACGTTTGCAAAAGGAGTAAGGATGGACAGAAGGGAAGAGTGACCAGTAACACCACGCACAGTTTGCCTCGCAAACTGGACTCGAAGGGTTCCTCTAAACAGCCAAACACAAGGCTTGTGATGTCGAAATTAAACACTGTCATCCTGTAAAGGGCCAGGAGAATTTTCCACAGTAAGTACCTGCTCAGGAACTACCGTCTCACAAGCTGAAGCAGCAGCTGAGATGGAGGTCTGTGCTCTGTAGAGCAGCATTTTGGGTGGGCATGATTCCGAATGGCACTACTTGTAAAATCTGTGAGCAACAACTGCTACAGAAATCATTTCTGCTGAGTTTCCCCCATGTAATCTTATAATATATTACATCAATCATAAGGCTGCTGCTGCTGTTATTGACAGATCTGTAAATTGGAGTTCGTTCTTTAATGTTTTTGCAACTCTAACTTTGATACCTGGAGCGTGTCAGAGAAAATCTATAGCAGACAGCTATGGGCTTGTCAAATCTCTCACCTTTGATTTAAAACAAAGCTGCAACGGGTTTGATCAATGATCTACTATGCTGATCCCGGACACAATTATTAACAACATCACCAGCATTTATAGAAATAAACTTTCACAATTTTCCAAGTAAAATTACAAGCCTGTAATAACAAACCCTTAGAGGAGGCATCCAACGCCCGCTCACTTCTCTGTATTTCATGGCTATACGCAGCTCCAGTCACTCCTTGGTAAACACTGCTGGCCTTGATGCACTGTGGCTTTTCACAGCACAACAATAACAACCTTTTTAATTATCACAATGAGAGGCAGAAGTAAGGAAAAACAATGCTATTCAGTAAACCTTCTCTAATTAATTTTTAGACATTTTTTTTTACCCACATAAAAGCTAAGTACGACTATTACTGTTATTCAGTTTTAAGATTACCACATAAGAAAATGTTGCAGAATTTGTATCCAATTGAAGAAGGATTTACAGCTATTTTCTGACACACTTATAGCATAAATAGAAAGAAATACAGATTAAAAGACTAAGCTCTGCAATTTGCAGTTGTAGAACAAAGACAGATAGAAGAACTAGGAAAAAAAAATGCGTTCAAAATCCTCAGGATTACGGTTTGGAAGTATCTTTCTGGTAATATCTCGTATTATAGTAGCTGTTTGTAACAATGATACCAAGCAAGTCTGTTCTTTTTCCTGAGCATGGGATCCAGTGTACAGCAGTAATGTTCAACGAGCAGCTCAGAGTATTCTCATCTTCCCTTTTAGGAAAAGGCTAAAGAGATCTGTTTGTCTCCAATGGCATCTCCACTTGTCCTAATTCTATTACCTGACCTCTGCCAGAAGTGATATATAACAGAGTCCCACTGCTGAGGGGTAAACACTGTCTGCACTAACGCAGCACACGCCATGTCTAGATGATCCTACAGGCCCCTCCAGCCCAGGCAGTTCTGTGACTCTGTGTGCCGGGGGCTCAGAGCACGTTTCCAGGCACGGCGCTGCTGCCCAGCTCCTCCTCACCCCCTCCTGGCTCTGCTCTGTTAAGTGGAAAAACAGACTGACCAGTCAGTTCTTTTCTTTCCTCTGTAACTGGAGTATAATGATTACATTTGTTAAGACCTGATTTCTGAAATAGCAGCATTGTCACTGCCACATGAGGGACACAGTCGGAGGAGGGGACAGGAGAGGTCACTCAGAAGGGCCAGGAGACCCTGCAGAGCTTGGGAAGGTCACTGATGGAGTAACCCTCCCCGGGACAGGGCAAACCAGCCTCAGCAGCTGAACCACTCACCTTCTGCAGCGTGTTTCACACCCATTCTGCTCAAAGTTTACACAGTTTTAAAAGACCAAACGATCACTTGGCTGAGCACACTCCTGTGCAATGAGAAGCGATATTTCAAAGGAGATAGATGAGAACAGGATGGGGTTTTATTAGAACAAGGATGTTGGTCGCTAACTCCTAGCAACAGAGTTACAGAACGGCATCCACTAACACATATTTTTGCCAGGATTAGCTGGGATCTCCAAACTGCCTTAGTCTGCCAACCCTTTTTTTCACTCAGTAAACTAAACCCCAGAAAATGAGGTGAAATGCCCAGACTGGTGACCCCTGTCTCAGTTCAGCAGCCAAACCCTAATTGTGCTCCTTCCTGACAAAGCAGTAACAAAGGCCTTCAAGGGGCTTCCCATGTTCTGTCTCTCTGAACAGGGTTCATTAACACAATGGCTTTTATTTTTAGAAGTATGACCATCTGGTAACAGGCTTAATAATACAAAGTATCTCACAAAATTACTGTATTTTTATTACGTGTTGGTAACCAGTGCTTACATCGATGCCAGAAAACATTCCTTCTTTACATCTTAGTTTTTCTTCTTGTATTCCCACTTCTCCATTATCCCAATGCACCATGTTTCTAGAAAGCCTCAATTCCTAAACTAAAAGCAGTATCCTAAAACATACCTAATAAGAAGTACCTGGCAATTTAATAAAAATTGAATTTTAAGAGTTTACACTAAAATTATTATGAAACAACTTTATTTCTAAAAACAATAACCTTTAAATTCCAACATCCTGTAATTATATTCTGTTCAGTTGATTATTTTAATTGATAAGGAAACTGTAACCCATGAAAATATTAATCTCATGAATTAAAAAAAAAAAAGAAAAGAAAAACTGTATGGCATTAATCTCATGAAGAGATTCTAAATTACACATTTTATTATCCCACGGAGATTTATACTCCCATTATCTCTTACATCCACAGAAGATAAAGGAAGTGTAAATCTGTCACTCTCCATGCAGGGAATTTCACAATGCTGTATCAGAGAGGTGATTATTCTATCCTTACATCTCATGACACTGTTTTCTTAACAACCAGAAGCACTCCCATTTAATACTAAGACAGATGTTTTGGCTGAGAGCAACTATGGATATGTGCTGAAACCAAAAATGAAAAAACCATACGAATAAATATTGAAATGTTCATTAATCCTTATTCTAAGGGTGATCCTCCGCCACTAAGTAAGATGCTTGGCCAAGATTTTCTCTAAATATTTGCAGCAGCCAAAGGGAATACATTTTTATGCAACTTCTATAAATCACATTTACCCAAACTGCAAAACATCCAATTCTTTCTCCTGTCAATGGCCCAGAGGGCAGGGCCACCACCGCCTGTGCCAGCGTCCACGCACCGCAGCGCAGACGTACGGGCTGACTGCATCGACAGGCACAATTCTCAGCAATGCAAATGGTACGAGAAGAACTTTTTGTAAATATGTCAAATTTATGTTGGCTGTGTTTTCCTGTGTCATCCCACCATAGGCCACACATGGTCAGTTCAGCCGCGATGGACCCCTGGCTGAAGTGTCAGCTGCCCCCCATGCACACGGGGCGACCGCCTCCTGGGGCTGTTACAGAGCCCAGCTGTCACACGCTCCCGGGGGGACAGGCTGTGTCTCGGGCGGATCCGTCAGGACTTCAGGGTCATTATAGACGAAATTCATACTATGACTCAGAGATTTAATGGGTAAACCAGCTTCACTGCTAGAAAATAATATGAAGAACTCCTAAACAATGCTATATTGGAAATAGTTGTAGGAATATTATAATAAAACAGCAGTATTCATAATTTGAAACATCCTCGGTTTCTTTCCATACCACTTAAAGGACATTCTTTGTCCTGTAACACTTGTTAGCTCTGCACATTGCACAGTAACTGAATGGTACTGCACCATGGTTATACGTGCCCTTTTATAGCCCTGTCTTACAGGGTTTTCTATGAACTAACATTTTCATGCAAGGGAGCAGAGTTTAATGAATTGCAAAACCGTGTACTTGCAGCAGCAGTAACACACCTTAGAGAATACTCTCATCCTGATGCTTGAGAAGGTTTGCATACAAAACAGTACTCCTCAAAACGAAAATATAAGAATCTGGCTTTTCAAGTAAAAATTACAATTCCCATACTGAATTTTCCCCTGAAGCTGAGCTGTTCCCTGTACAGCTGGGAGAAGAGGAGGCACGTCCCCCCCTCTGCCTACTAACCCCTTGGCCAGCTCGGCCCCAGTGCCACGAAGGCTTTAGGGGTGCTGGGCAGGAGGCAGCCCCCTCACCCCAGCACTGTACCACCCCCGTGCCCAGCCACACGCTGCCCAAAGGCCTCTCGGTTCCTCTCCCTCCAAGCCACCCCCTGGGCTGGTTCTGTCTCTCCCCAGGACAGCCTTCCCCTGGGCACCCCAACCATCTGCTCAGCTCTGCTTCCAGCAGCTCGATCCGACAAAGGGCCTCAAAGCAGTAAGGAGAAAAGACAGACAGAGATGCCTCTCAGCATTTTGCATATATCGAAGCAGATTCTGACCCTAGTTTGACCGATGTAAAGCCAGAACTTCACCAAGGACAGGATACAGGTCAGGGAAAATCATTTTGCTGTTCCATCCAGTATTAAGCACAACTGGTTTTTAAGTAAACAAAGAAAATACCACTGCTGTGCAAGAGACTCGGCTCCTACAAATCAGTGTAGCTTCTCTGAAGTCACCAAGTTATGAACATTTACATCAGCTCCAGACTTCCTCTAGAAAGCACAGAATGGGGCTCTCTCTGCTCCCCTGGGGCTCAGCTCAGGCTCTAGACAAAGACAACAGATTTTTTTTTCCAAAATGAGTATCAGCACATTTTCTCCTGAGCTACATATTCTCAGCTTCTATACACTGCACATTGCCAAGATGACTAAAAATGCTTTTAAAAGTAATTAAATGCTTTTTCAATAAAAAACATCAATGACACAATTTTCTTATATAACTTAGAAAACTCACCTTATTTTGTTGCCACTTATTGTACTAAGATACTAAAAAAGCAATTTGCTATAGAAAATACATCTCCGGATAATATACAGCACAGAATAATATGAAAAAGGAAACTCTGTGAGAGAACAAAGAGCACCTCTGCAAAGGCCACACAAAACAATGGGGTATGACTGATTTTAGCCAGGAACTATATGGAACAAGATACCAATAAACTTGTGATGAAAAAATTAAGAGTCTGAACACGTGTAACTAACTGTGATCTTGGAACCAAAGTTGGTGTTATATTAACTTTATGCATAGAAATTTATATACAAATATTTGGATTTCAGAAAAGGAAATAGACTAAGATCTCCATTAATAAGCAGGACACACTACATCAGACTCCTGAATTCTGAAGCCTGTTTTTCAAAGAAAGTAAAGGTCACATCTGGATGTCAAAAAACATTAGGTTATTATGTTTTTGTAGAGAAAAATTAGCATTAATATCACACAATACATATTTGCAAAGTTCAGGGAAAAGTATGCATTTGAACAAGTCCAGACACTTCTGTGTATCTATTGCACTGTCTCATGGAAAAAAAAACCTTCTAAGCAGACAAAGAACGGCACCTAATTCAACATCCTCTGTCTTGAGGACTTACTGGTCCTCAAGTAGTCCTTAGACTACTTCTGAAGTCAAGTATGTACAAGTCAGAAAGCATCGGAATTAGCTCTGTGTTTATTCAACTGGGCAAACCCCTGTGTGTGTGCTGAAACACGGGGCTGTTCCCTTGCTTTGGACACCATCTCTCCCTTGTAACTCATAATCTGAATCAAAAGGAACACTGGTTTTGTAGAAATAGGGAGGAAAGAAGGTGGGGAGCATCCCATTAGGATTTGGAAGAGATTATGGGATCATTTGCTTAAGAGAACTGAAATTATTTAGCATATACCAGGACTGGTTATGCTGTGCTCTTTTTTGGCTTGGATGCCCAATTATAGACTCTGCTGTCGATCTCCAGTCTAGGCAGAAAGTTACAAACTGCTTTTGGCACAGAACCACCAAACTTGGAACACTCTCTGACCCAAATTTCTTAATTTTCTCTTCCCAGCACGAAACCCATCTCCTCCCCAGAATTCAGCATGACATGGATTTGTAGTGGAGGCCAAAGTCGTGAGAGCTGATGGCAGTTAAGTCATCTCACTGCACTCGTTAAAAATAGAGCTGAAGGATATCTGTTCTCACAACTAACAGTTGTCATTTTGACATAACACTTTTTATGATGTGAAAATGCTCACAGAATTGGGCAACACTTCATTTTTTTAACATGTAGAGAATCAAAAGGTACTTTAATTTCTTCTTTAAAAGGATGAAGAGTTTAAAGTATTTCTAAAAAGCAATTTTATTGTCTTTTAAAAGTGCTTTCAAAGAGGGTGTTAACAGTTGATTTATTTTATTCCTCCTACATTCGTCTGTTTGTCTTCATCATTACACTTTAAGGCAAAGCTGTTCCACTGTTTTAACTTGTGGGCTGTTATTTTTTTTAGACTGACTAGTGTTGTCACATCCAGTTTCTCTGTAAATCGCTCCATAAGGCTCTGTGCCTTTCATGAGCTTTACTTCTGCTACTGCTGTCTGTAAAGTCTGTATCAGAGCAGTGGTCCTGCTCGTCTCCGTTAAACTGGTGTGCCATATGTCACTGACACGGGCCCAAAATACTTCTTGAGCTTCGCATTTCAGATAAATACCCTTGTGTGCTTATTCACAGCAGCAGCTGCTTCAAGAATTCCTGATGTGCTGGGCACCCAGAAATACTCAGCCCCCGACAGCAGGTACTTCCCGTCTATTTGATGGGAAAGGGGCTGTCCCATCGGCAGGTAAGCGGAGCAGTTTCAGAGCATCCCTGTCCACGTGCCCTCCTGCTCTCTGCTGCACGGGACTGCCTCCACGGGGAGGCCTGATTAAAGCAAGACAAGACAGAATTCAGGAGAGCCACATTGCTTGGAAATGGAAGCAACTAATTGGAATGGCAAAGCCCACGGCAGCAGTTCATTAATGAGAGTATCTGCTCAGTGATACACTATCTGAATCAAGTTAAAGAAAAAAATCTAATTTCAGTAAGTTTTACAGGTAGGCTGGTATCGCTGTGTCGCTGTGAAGAGCATCCTACTTAGAAATGCAGTTTTTGTTACATTATTTCATTTGATTCAGGTCTGCTTTTGAAATAAGACAACATTGTCTACATAGACTTTTATCACAAATATGACAAAGGTTTTGCCACATTTAAGCATTAAAAAAAATACTGTTTTCTAAGTGTGATGGAAGACGTTGTCAAGAATTAATAATTTGGATTCACTTTCTCACTCCAACACCAACACTACGCTCTATTCAAGTCACATGACTTCTCTTTGCCAAGCTGGGAAAGAAACAAGCAGTTTCTGCACTTACCACAGAGTACTACTGTAAGGCTGTATTAATTCAGACCTTGTTTTTTCATTCCTTACTACTACTCCCATTAATCCTGGTGAAAATTCCCAGGTACACTTCTATTGCTTTTCGTGCAGGACACAGACAATTTCCCACTAAGCGAGAGCAGTTGCCTTCCCCCCTTCAATGCTTTTTCTAATTGAGAATTCTGGTGCTACTTGAGAGCACCAGCAACAAAATTATGTTCTCCTCAAGTTGCATTTCTTACCTGCCCTTCTTAAAGGGGGAAAAAAACACCTTACAACTAAGTTGAAGCCCTGACAGCAGGAACAGAAACTTTCCTTTCTGCACCACACTTACAAATATATACAAGTTCCCTTTTCTTTGTGCTTTAGCCTTAGGCTGCCAGTATGTAGAAACTTGCTGCCTAAAATGAAACTTATACATTTAATAAGAATTCAAGGCTGTCTGAAGAGAATTGGCTCTTTTATTAACTACATAAGTCTGAAACTCAGTTAGACACTGTTCAGAGTTCTGTAAATATAAGTCTATATTTCAACATGGACACGTTCAGAGACTTAACAGCAATATAAACAGGGTAAATCCCAAATGAACATTGCATCTTTTTCTCAGTGCAGCCATATCCATACCTGTTACTGGGTACTTGACTTTACTATACTTTATTTCTTACAGTGTTCTGGCAGGGTTTTTTGTTTGGTTTTTTTTTTTACAGGAAAAGAAACTTGCAAAGAATAAGCAGCATGTGAATAGCAAAGTTATTGTTCATGTTCTTATACAACATCCAAAATTACAATTAGTATATAGACAATGCTGGTACAACACATTGTTTTGGTTATGAATACAGCTACATTTTTGCAATACCTAAAAATAAAACGAACTTAAAGAGACAGCAAAGGGCAAGAAATTCCTTCCCCGCCTACACTGTAGTGCCATGATGGCTCCAAAGCAGAGTATCACACACATGCCACATCTTATTACACTAGCCCTATCTTCATTTTTTTAAAAAACAAATAGGAAAGAGAAGCTTCTTAAGCCTAATGCTTCAGACAACTGTTGCCATTGGCAAAAACTTTTTGGGTACAAATGCTGAACAATTCTCAACTCTAAAAAACCCTCACAAGATTCTCCTCAGAACCTCAGGGAAAACCATGTATTTTTTCTAGGCATGTTGAACTGGCAAAAGAAAAGCTCTGAATCTGCCTGAATCTGTGAAAGATGCAAGGTCTTGGTGCAGAGACCGTGTCTGTGGAAGATGGAGAGTGTGGAAGCAGCACTGGAAAAACAAGCGTGCAGGCACTGGCACCAGCACCCGACCCAGGCTTTGGTGGGTTCTGCAGCCTCCTTGGAGAACATCTCCTCCCTGGCCTCCTCACAAACACACCAGCAGTTCCAAACTGCCATGGCAATGTGAAGAGGCTGCACCTCCCCATCCCACATACTCATTTCCACCCCCAGGTCCCAAATCTGCCTCTGGCCTGACATAAACTCTGGCAGAACCACACACCAGGCTCTGGCTAACGAGCTGAGCCTGCTCCCCATCCCATTTCTGACCTGAGCGTGGTCCCCACCAGCAGGGAGGGAGAGGTGAACGATTGGGACTGCAGAGCAGAGCAGAACTTCTGTACCAACACGGGAACACGCTGGGGTCAGCAAGGAGAGGAACCGGCTGTAAGACTGATTTGACTGATTTAGGCACAAAAATGATTTCCATAGAGTCTAAACATAAAAAGGATGTCACATGAGCTCTATGCAGCAAATCCAAATGGCATAATCAGGGACCACACGACGTGGAAAACATCTGG
Source organism: Calidris pugnax (assembly GCF_001431845.1). Classification (NCBI taxonomy): domain Eukaryota; kingdom Metazoa; phylum Chordata; class Aves; order Charadriiformes; family Scolopacidae; genus Calidris; species Calidris pugnax. Next base: position 1,013,385 of record NW_015090925.1, read on the forward strand.
GGGCCATGAGATTCACAATGCTGAAGGACAAGGACTGTAGCAACTACAAAAACATACGTTTCCTACTGAATATGTGCAAATAACTGCAAAACGCAGACTGCCCCGGAGAGCGATATCAAAGGATTTCAATTAAAGATAGAAAGGATTTATTGCTCCCATAATTTCACAACAGAGTTATCAAAGACAATGTACAAGGACTGAAATTGTAAAACATTTTAATGCTTCTGAAAACAGATAGAGAGGAAACCTTTTTTCCCCCGACAGCATTAAAACGTGTAATAGTGAGCAGTCCCTGTTAATCCTCTGTCTGGCAAAGCAAAGCTGGTCTTCTATTATTTGGGAGTGACTGACAGACTTAGCTGTGCTGGTGAAACAAGGTACAAAAGCAAAGAATTCCAGCACAATTATGTGAAAAGGCAACCAATGTCATTTAAGACAGCATCAAAACCTTACCTTAAAAACTGTTCCCAATTTTTTCAAATATCCAGAGACAACCAAAAATAGATACTGAACTTATTCAATATAAGGCTCAGGAACTATAGCCAAAATTAACTGCAGTGACTAAGCACACTTCTCTTGCCAGCAATGAAAAAAAAATGGGACATTCTTTATCCATGATGATTTGAGAATCTTTATTATTAACACAGAACTCAAGTGATCAATGTCCTCTCTCTAAAATACAGAATTTTTCATATTTACAGGGGATAAGCATTTGACAAGGTGAGCAATCTCACTGGAGCCCAGGTATAACCGGATACTGAGGGGGAATATTTCACATGGAATGTGAACTGCAAGGACGACACGGAGACTGCTCAGGAGCTCCAGAGAGCAGAAGTCCCAGCCAAGACTTCCACACAGTAGGCAGGGATGGACAACGCAACAGAGAAAACATGGATAATGTCAGAATCACCAACAAACACAACAAAGCAGAACACTACTTCAGCTGGCAGCATAGCAACGTATATACAGGGCTGCATGATTTAAGGGTCACGTTATCAAAGATGCTGTTATCCTTGCTGAAAGGACTGGGGGTTTGGAATACACTGTGGGGACAGAATTACACAAGCATATAGGGAACCTAGGGACCTGAAGGGACATTCTAGTCCAGTCAAATTTGGGGTCTGGGTCATGTAAAAACACTTTCCTCGTTATATAAATATCTAATGTAGCAATCAGCAACAGGCATCATAAATGAGTAACACAAGGCTAAATGCTATCTAAATGTCCTTATACTGTTTTTTTTAAGATAATATCATTCCCCAGACAAGATTTTAAATTGGATTTGCCTTTGCTCTGCAGAGGAGCTACACTATGCACTAGTAGAGAACTCAGAGAAGACCTAGGGTCAAACCTGCAACTACTCAGCTGTAAGCGCTCGTACCGCAGACACTCCAGAGCAGCCACAATAAACAGAAATTTCAATATAACACACAGGAATGTCGCAGGTGACATCCTGTGCTCACCACCTGCTGCAGAGTTTCCAGCGGTTTGAAGAAAGCAGCAGAATTAAACAAGGCTGAAAAATACTGATTTTCATCAGGTGGGCTGAAATTTCCCAGTCTTGGTTTCAGCTTAGAGCTGTTATTTTGAAGCATTCAGAGACATGAATTCAGCCATCCTTCCATTATGGAAAGTGAAAAATGAGGCCTACAGCATGGCCATGAGCTTGTAAGGCTATACCCTGCCCATGCAGCTCGACATGTGGAACTTGCACGACTTTACAGAAACAGCCTCCCCAAGCTTGGTGAAATCCAATACAACTCGGACATCTCTTCTTCAGCAATACTTAAAAAATGTGAGCACCTAAATTTAATCAGTGAGGTAATATACTTTCTGTTTGGCTTTGTAAGAATACAGACTACAAAGTCTAACATCCCCCTCTCCACCTATGGGCCAAGAACTGAGTCCATGTCTGAAATATAATCACAATATAGTTGGGATTTGCAATTTTTTTTCCCTCTGGGGGAATTTACGTTAGCACCTGAACTTTTACATCTCCAACTTGCTGAGCTGCCCACTGTGAATGGGACATCTGTGTTTGTACCGAGCTGCTGGAATCAGGGATGGCCTTGTGCTCCTGGAACACTTCATAGAGTCACCATCAGCAATGATCAATAATCAAGAAGTGCAAGACTACAGCCTATATAATTTCAAGATACCTATGCCTTTATTGCACTTTTTACTATAATCTTTACTTATATAATCAAAACATCATTTCTCAAATAATCCAATATAATATCATGCACTTTTCTTAAGGACTAATTTAGAACTGCACACGCTGAAGTGATTTATGTTTTAATTCCCGTGCATTCATCTAAATTGAATTTAAACTGACATCTTATTACCAAGTTCTATTACATTCTCCTGGAGCTCTTAGTAATCTTTTCTAATATTGCCTAATTTAAATAAATTTATATTACCATGTATTGACACCCTGCTTTTTACCATTACTCTAGGCAGAGAGCAGAATAAAACAGCAGTTGGGGTATAAAGCTCCAGATAACCCCAGTGTTTGACTTCTCTCCAGTCCTTCCCAGTCAGAGACCCTGCTCTTTATGTTTCCCACCTCTTCATGCATTTTGCACGACTGGCAAAACTTTCCCCCTGTCTTAGTTCCTCCAATTTTCCTTAATAATTTTGTATGAGTTACTTTATCAAAAACCTTTCAAATGTTTAAATATAGCTCTCAGTTCTCTTTTATCCTATGTTTCATTAAATCCTTCAAGAATTTGTAGCAGTTGAAAAAACATCATTTAACTTTATAGAAGCTATGCGGATTTGTCCTTTGAATTACTTTATATAATATCACTCATAAATACATATAGAACAGATTTTTGTTATCTTTCATGATCTTCTCAACTGCTTTCCTGGCTCTGAACAACAATTCTTCATATTACCCAGAGAGGAATTGCTAACTTTAAAAGGATGACTACAAACCTGGGTACTCATCAATCTCTGGCACAGACACAACCAGTAATAGGAAGCGATGGTCCTGCTGGAACTGTTACTCTGAAAACTCCTGTAAGATTGCCACCAAAACTTCCACTAGGAATTTACCACAATATAGACTTGAAGCCTTATTTCTTCACTTTTTCCCCTCTTTTCTCTATCTCACTCCCAGCAGAGTAAGTACTATCTTTTATGTTCTTCAAAATGCTTCTTTCCTACTTGCTATGACTTGATGAGCACACGGTCTTCATCTCATGACCAAGCTCGGCCTTGACCGATTACTCTTGAAACCAGCACTAAATTAAACAAGCCTATTGGACCCATTTTTGAAACAACTAAAAACTATGCATTTATTCTAAAATCGCATTGTTAAAGTGAGAACAAACTGCCTTCTACTGCCATTTTTAATTAACACATCTTAAAGTTATCTTCTAAATGACAAATTTCCTTAGCTAGAACACAACGTATGTCAACATTACATAAAAAGCCTCTAAAAGCATATCACTGGTATCGTTACTACTGTGGTTATTGGTTAACACTTCAATGAACAGAATAATGCTGCTACAGAGCTTTGAAGATGAAAAAGAATTTCATTCGTAGAATACTGAGGCAATAAATGTTTTATACATATCTGGAAAAAATCTTATTTAAAGCCTACCTGCTTGAGAAGGATAAAAATACTAGCAATTCAGAGACAAACTCTAGGTAACACCATATGCAAATGCTATTTTATTCTGCTAGACACTGGATGGCTTGATGAAAGCCAAAGGTATTGCAGGTTAATAAAGGAAGAAAACACGTTAGTGGAGAAGGACAGCAATCCAAACCATATGCAGCTTCTTCTAATCTGTACAGCACAAAAGAATTTTCTTTTGAATTACATAACTAACATGTTACATTACTAAACATGAGATGATCCCACATAAATAGAATAAATTATTGAAGATCAAGGACTTACAAGTTCCTTTTCTTGTTTTTGACTTTGCAATAAACTTTGTACGAGTTGTGCAAGTTGCTTAAAATAAGCTTTAAATTTCCTATCTTCACAAAGGCCTTGAGAGGCCGGATTTTGATTGAAAACATCTGCGTTTGTAGTTAAGAGATATTACAGGAGTGCAAAGAATCACTTTACTGTGTCCATCGGTGATAACACAGTGTTCCTGAATTAATACAAATAAATGGATTGGGAACAAAGCTGTCCTACAAATTCCATTGAGAGAGGACAATAATTTCTTACCTAAAATATAGTCTTTTAATGAATTACAGTGTACTTTTACCAGCAGTCATAAGAGTTTTGGCCCAAAGAACAACTGTATTACCTGCCTCAACAGATCTCTTGTAGACACAGCAACACGTTGTCATTAACTGAAACACAAGCTATCCTCAAATAAATCCTACATTTCTGTAACAGATCATGCTGGGTTTTTTAAAACTTTTAAATGAAAATGCAAATAAATAGGGAAAGACAAAACACTCTCTTCCTAGAAAAGAGTGTGCCTGCAATACAGCTAAGATTCTCCCACGACACAGGGCAGATGCCCACACGTGCTGGTCAGCACTGAAAAACACATTTCCTTGGCTTTTAACACTCCAGAAGCCTGTTAGAGGAATGATTCCTCAGAACAACAAATAATCAGAATACGCAAATACACACACACACATGTTTTGCAATAAAACAAAGAACTTCAGCTGGATTTTCACTACAGATTTGGGGGATTAAAATGCCTGTTTCCATAGTGAAACAAGACAAAAAGACTAAAATTAAGAAAAAAAAAATATCAGGAACTGATAGTTCTGTTCCCAGCCGAACAGAACTGTATCAAGCAAAAAAAATTTGATGTAACATAAAATGTTTCCAAATATTTGTTTCAGATTTTTATCTTCTTTTAAACAATATGGAGAAATCTGAACATCAACAGGTTTTGTTTCATGGTAATAAATGACATCTAAGCAATTTCAGGACTAAAAAAACTATTGTGGGTTTTTTTCCCCAAAATTAAACTATCTCTCATATAAAAGGTCAATTTCAATTAATTAGTGTTTCTAAGGAAAAAAAGGAAAGGTAATCAGAAAAATAATGAAGCGTTGCAGCTCTCAGTAGCTGATACACAATTGATACACAAAGCTGATACACAGGTGGCTTTCTTGGCCAAGACACCGGGAACTTCAAGTGCATCCACCAGTGGCCGAGCGCTACACGGGCTCTTCTGGAGCTGCCTTCTCACACTAGTTCCTTCAACCAGAGACTGGATTCTATTACCTGCTTTGCTGCTGGCTGTATTTGGTTATTATTCTCACTTTCTTTGCAATAACCGTACTTAAGCTGAACCAACTTGCCTTCCCCAGGAGCAGCTGCTACTCCAAGCCAGTCACAGATGAAGTTCCTGCCTCACTCCAGAAACCCCAGTGATGGCACAGGATTTATCACCCCAACCCCAAAGTCTGCAGTTATATACAGCACTAGCACTGCTGCACTGACCTCCCATCATTACTTCTAATATATAGACAGGTTAGTCCTTTTTCACCTTCTGGTCTTGTTTAAGAATATAACAACACAGCAACCTTGACAAAATTGGAATCAACTGTTAATTAGTATTCTATTTAATGGAGATGAAAGCCAAAGCGTTCTGACTAAGAGGATACCGCACAAGGCATTCTGACTAAGAGGAGGCTGCACTTATTACATTACATTAAGCTATATATAACTGCATCAAATGGAATATTTAAGCATTTTAACTTGAGCATTTTATGCGTTAGTAATTCACTTAATTATTTTCTCTAGAGAGTAAGTGGTAAAATATCACACTGATGCATGGGGAGTTATATGAATAAATCTTCAGGCATCAGGATGGGATCAGATACCCAAGAGCCCCACTTAAATCAATAAAAGCAGGAGGCAGGAGTGGGAAGGATGCCCCTTCCAGCTTATTTCATACCACTGTATGTACAGCCAGTACACAAATCATGCTGGACACCTACTTGTCTTAACTTAATAAAAATGTAGCTCACATTTTCACACTTTCATAAAAATAAAGAGCTACCTATTTGTGTTAGGTTATCATTTAGAATGTATCAGCTAGCCCTCTTGCTTCGTCATAATCATGGTCTAAAGAATTTGAGCTACTTAGGTTACATTATATTTCTACACGGTCACTAGAATCTCAGAAAACAGGTGAGAATGAATCAGCAGAAAGAGTGAAAGGGCATAAACAAGAAAACTTCACTAAGGGTTCCCTGCAGATAAATAAATTAATGTGTCACTATTCTCCAACATATAACCTCACTAACTCAACTAAACCAGCCCCTCTCTGGAATATTTTCTGCGCTGTGGCCTGTTTTTATAGCTCTGAATTTGATATGGGGAATATTACATCTGTAATCAATGGCTGCAGAGAGAAATTGAAATGGGAAAGAGCTATAAAATGAGCAGGAAAGGCAAGGAGAAAGGGAATATAATGTTAGCAGTCCTGTTCCCCCTTTTCAGATACCTGTTATTTTGTGTGTATGTGGTTTATTTTATACAATATGTTCATTTTATTATACTGGCAAGTAGTACCTGCAGGTGGGACAGAAGAAATAGAAAATTAAAAAAACAGAGTAAGAAACTGACTCAAAATTGGCAAGACAAAAGGAGCTCAGAATGTGGGGTGTACCTGATCCCAGCTGCAGCCATGCTCCAGGCTGGGCAGCAGACAGGGAGCTCCGTCTTCAGACCCAGAACTCCGGGGCAGCTGCAGTGAAGGCTGGATCACAGCGTGAGTCACACCAGCCTCAACATCAAACAGAATCCAAGCTCCGGCGCTGCCCCGATTCCTCTGCTGCTCCCCACCGCCTCGGGGGACGGTGCCCACAGCTCTGACTAACTCAGGAGCAAACTTAGGGCTCTTGTTTTGCTCAGGAATTTCAACAGATTGGATGCTGAAGAAAAGTTTCCATGAAGCTGCGGTGGGATTTGTCCGTTATCGAGGGATTCATCCTGTGTAAGTGGAATTCTTCTCTAGCCACTTTCTGGTCTTTTCAACTACTTTGTGCTGCTGCTGAAGAAGAGATGTGATTTTGGCCCACATTGTCTAGAAACTAAGAGCTAACAAAATATTACACATTTTTACATTAACCCATTAGCATTACCCAAACAGCACAAACAGTTGGCTGCACTTAGCAAGCTGAGTATTTCTGAATATTTTGGGAAAAATATCCAGCTGCTAGCTGGTGAATCATCATAACAGGATGTTCATTTCTCTTTTTAAGTTGTCCATCAATGTAGACAATGCGTGGATTTAAATTCCCAATTACACAGCCCATTTGACTTGGTCATTTTGACATCGCTCCTGACATGACGCTAGGCAGTTGCCATAGTTCTCTTGAAGTCTTGGAAAATTCCCCACAATGAAAGAAATTAACTATTTTTCCCTCATTGCCTGCACTTATTCCAGTAATTAGTTTCATTGTTGCTACTAATGAAGGTGTTCAAGATCTCCTTGTCCACTGGCTACAATGCTGCCTATCTTTCACCTTTTTGTTTTCCCCAAGTACAGATTTTTGGTCCTTGGCTGTCAAGGGTGCTTTTATTCTTTTGATAAGCGTTATTCCATTATGAATCCATAGCCAACCATAATGAACCCAGATGTCAGCCCTCCCCTTAGCAGTCCTTGTAACGCTGTCATTGTTGCACTGTTACAGCTCTTCTCTTACCTTTAGAATTAGCAATATCCTTTTTTTGCCTGAAGAGCCATCCACAGGATACAGACAGACCTAAACTGGTCATGCTCCCCAGTGAAGCTCTTGCAGTGAAGTTGTTCTGTGGCTGAAAGAACACAGGGTATATAATAAAGTTTGGGGAAAAAAAGGTTGTAAATACTCTCCCTGTGCATTTCCCCTGCAGTGCTGAAGAAGTACTACTGATTGATACTTTCACTGTCAGTATCAACACCACATGCTGTCCCACCCTTTAGAAATTTCCAGAAAAATCAACAAAACAGGTTAATACTTGAAGAGTTACTTGAAATGTTAGCCATGAAGCTGAGAGTTAAAATGTACCAGAGGTACAGAACTTCTTGAAAAAAAGACCTATCCCTGGTTCCTCAGTGTGGATTTTGAAGGCTTCAGAAACTGTAGGAGATGGATGAACCATCTGTTCTGTCAACTGGGGGTGGAACTGGACTTAGTATAGTCATCTGGAATAAGCTCCCAGTAAAATACTACATTTTCTCTGGCTATTCCAAAGGAGGGAACAATCATAATTGGCTTTTTTTACTTCATTACTATATATGGTAATATTTGTGTTTCATCTTTGTGTCTTGGTCTGTAAATGCTATATACAGAACACGCAAAACCAGAACCAGGTCACTCTGGTGACTTTTCACACTTAAAAGTATAAAACCCACATCAGATCCCTGAAATTCTGGAAATTTCAGATCCAAACAGTAGTCTGAATTTTCAAGCTTAGGCCCTTATCTCCATTGAATTTTTTCTCCATTGTTGTATTTTGGTTTACTGTTAGTTGCTAAGCAGTATTACAATAGTAACAACGTGGGCAGAGAGATAAAACTTTATATAAGGCTTTAGCTGCAAAGTGTGTATATTCCTTGATATTAATAAAAAACAGCTTCAAAAAGAAACTCCATCTCCATACACAGCCCAACCAACTGACTGATGAAGAGCAGGCAATAAAAATGTCGCATGTACAACAGCTATCTGCTGATATTTTAAGAATCCAAGGAGGAGGAAATAGTACCAAATTATTTTTCACAAATCCTATCCATGTAAGAGTTTCTGAGGAATTGTTTTCTCTCTTAAAAGTTCACGTAACTCAAAGTTTAACACAAATCAAGAGAATAAAAATGAAAACTGGGCTTCACTGAAATAAATCAAAAACTCCGATTGATTCTGGTTCAACCAAAATTTTGTCCTAAATTTAACAGACACGTGAATCTCATAAACACAATTGGTCAAAAGAAGACCACTGCATGCCTGCCTTCCTAGCTTGGGCAAGCAGCTTTGTACAGGCTTTCTGTACGAAACAAAGCTTCAAAATTTAACATGTCATCCACTCAGAAACCCGTGAGGTTAAAGAGAATCTTAATATTCAATTTGGTGAATTCTAGGGTAGAGTGGCACGAATAAGCAGCATAGAAGCCACTCCCTTTCTCTCCTGCACCCAGACACAAGGTTCTCTGGTTCCAGGACAGAGTTAGCTCTTAAAGATCTCCAGGAGTCCCTGAAACTATAGTCCTTATGCAAAAAGGAAAAGAAATAGTAGAATCATAGAATGGTTAAAGTTGGAAGGGACCTTAGAAATCATCAAGTTGTAACCCCCCTGCCCTGGGCAGGGATACCTCCACCAGACCAGGTTGCTCAAAGCCCCATCCAGCCTGGCCTTGAACATTTCCAGGGATGGGTTCACAGTGCCACAGGAGGAGCCCAGCAGTGACCCAAACCAAGCGTCACCCAGCCTGTGTGCATTCATTATGCCCCAGAGTAAACCCACCCAGAACCAGGTGGATTTGAGCCATCCCACACCACTTTGCCTTGAGGTGAGGAAATCGCTCCTTCTGATAAAACCAACAGTTTTAACCTTCCAATTAGACAATGAGCAGAAATCACGAACATCAAGCCAAGCTCTTCAGCAAATCCACAGGAACTGCACTAATTTCATTGAAGACACTTAATCGGTTGCTGAAAAGCCACCCATAATCACTCTAACTTCCCTAAACAGGCTATTTCCCCAATCTCAACGTGACTGGAAGTGAGGTAGTTTGACCCTGGAGCTACCACCTTTCAGCCAGCCAGATTAATCATGCTCTTTACACCTGGTGGGTGTTTAGTTCCCAGCCCAGCAGCAGGACCACATCCCAGCTGAGGTCGTTATGTTCTACCCCATAACAAACATTAGTAACTCCTGCTCTGGCTACATCTGTGGATGCAACTGGGACCAGCAATGTGCAGATGCCATGTTCAGCTGCAGTCCTCTGCCTTGGGCAAAACCAGTTTACCCATTTGGAACAGAGCACACCTGTTGTTAGTTAATCCCCTGTTGACAAATTACAAAAGAGAGAATAACAAATACATAGTTATTTAAAATACCGTGGTTTTGGCATGACTTACCTCATAAAATCCTGGAACCTAAATGGATTAGAAGTTTATACCAAGAGTTTCACCAGGATGTTGGTTTGCTACTAGTGCTGACTTCCAAAATAAACATACGGATCCCAAGGCATATTTAGATTTCAGAGACATGAACATCCTCACAGCACTCACACTCTTGAGAAAAAAAAATCCAAGGCTGGGTATGAGCAATATAAAGGCTGTTCCATTTGCTTACCACTAATATCGATCTTGTTACATTAGAAAGCACTTTGAGAAAGCCTTGAGCATACAGATTATGCAAATTTATTTTGTTCCCTCATGCATAGCTTGCTTGCCATCTAGTGGGCGCAGCAGATGAATTCAAGTACGCATACCTACTTTCAGCAAGAAATGAGCAGTCACAAAACGTGTGGGTATAACAGTTTTGAATTAAATATTTCAATTAGCAGCAGAAAAAGATTAGGATTGCTAATAATACTGCCAATTAGATTCCCCTGAATGCCAAATTTTGTCTAAATCCTAGGTAATCTCAGAAAAAAGCTTTTAAAAAAATGCATTCTTCTATAGCATACATTCTTTCCAGTCTCAAAAAAATAAACCACAATTAAGAAATCAGACTATAAGTTATCTTATAAACATTGCCAAAATAATTTGCAACATGAGACAATTGAGATACAAAATACAAACATCCAAAGCATTCATCTCTGAGACAAAACCACCCTCCTGGTTTTAGGCTGAAGAAAAAAAAAAGAGTTTATAAAAAGTATTTTGCATCTCCTTGATTCCCCCTCCCATCAAGTACAGTGAATTAATTACACGTTTAAATTAAGCATTTGATTAAACATCTTCCTTGATCAAAGAGCTCAGTATCTTCTGTGGCTCTGAGTTACAGCTCATTTGATCTGAAACCAGCTCAGGACAACGAAGAGCAGGGAACAACGTGATTTTGTGCTTGCTTGCACCAGTTTCAAAATGGAGTCAATCCATTTAAGTAACCAGAGCTGAACCAGACCGAAGGGTTCAGTAAGCCTTCAAAAGCTGTATATACTTCTTTCAAATGACACTTTGTGTGAGTTTGAATGCACTTTTGTATCGTCAGCTTGAAGGGAATTAAAATACTTGAAAAATTCCTTATAACTGTCAAAAAACAAAACAAAAAAATATCTACCGATCAGAAAAACAAGCTGGTAGAGTCGCTTTCATTTCCTATGCAGAAAATTCTATTCTGGCTCTAAATGTTGTTTGATACCACTAAATAACACACTGTGTACATGGTTTTTTTCTTAATCAAGTTAAATGTTTGCTAATGACCACAGGGAAGGAAAAAGGCCACAGCTGGCTACATCATGCATATGCGATTGTTGCTCAGCCGCAATTTATGTAATTAGTTACAGTCATATTAAGCTATTTAAAACACATGCTAAAGATCTAATGATGAGCTGACATTAATGGGTCATTACAGCATGCTTAAATGGTTTCCAAGAATATTTGAATATGCTGCTGACATGCAAATAGCACACTTTCAGAAAACAATCACGCATAAAAACGTTATTGATTTTAAAGAAATACTTATATTCACCCAAAGGAATATTTCTGGGTATATACTTCTCAAATACTGTCTCCTACAATGCTCTAGAGGATTTTCTTCACTTGCCCAGTTACAGGTTGTTTCAAACAGAACTTGAAAATTGAAAAAAAAAATCGTTAATTTTTTAACTTCATTTTACTTTAAAAGAAAACTTCCTTTGGGCACCTGCTCCCTCAAATTCAAATGCCAGCCTGTTAGGGAGGAACATCCTTTTCATGCCTCAGCATAAGGTAAGACAAAAGCAGTAGTACCCGGGCACAGCCTGTCTCCACAGTTGCAAAAGGCCCTTCAGACAAAAGACTTGGGAATAAACAGTGAGATTCCTCATCCCGTGCTCAGGCAAGCAGCCACATCACATTTGAGAGGACTGTTTGTATGAGGAAACACAGCTTAGTGAGAGAATAAATTGTGGACTTGGGCCCCAAATAACTCACTATGCCTATAGGATAACGTTAGAAATTGGATTCTTACAGAAAGGCGATTAATACCATAAATACCAGAAGTCTGCAAAACTTTACCTGGGAGTATGAAGTCTCATAAAACCCCCTCTCTACCCAGCATTTTAGCTGTATTCAAGAGAACACTCTAAGTGCCCACTTTTCTTCCCCAGAAGGTAAATTATAGTTCCAAAGGTATAAACACCTCCACGTGCTTGAATGAAAACAATTTTACAGCCCTCAAAAGCTGATAACAACCTCCTCCCACACCAGAGTCCAAGATCTAGGGTTCTGGTCCAAGTCCAGTTTTTGTTGCAGGCCTGCCAAGACTTTATTGCTGCAGTAAAGTGGGGGAAGCGGAGGGAGAGACAGCCACCAGGAGGGTGTCCGATGTGTAAGGATGGCGATTGGCCTCACGCACTCGATACCTACCGCTGTGTCTGAGTTTTAAACACCCAAGATTATGAAATTCCCACAAAGTCCTTCAAGATAGTGCAGGCATTACGTTATCAGAAAGATATCCCAACTAGCGTACTTTAAATTAATCGCACAATCTCTGGACAGTTTATGGTCCGCAAAAATTTACAGCTCAGCCCAGCTTCCTCGCCCTCCCCCTGCCACGCAGGCCTCCGAATCCCTTCACAGAGGAAAGATGACTAGGGGCACTGTTATTGACGTGTATTTAAAGGAAATAGAAAGCTCGAGCGCCTGGCAGGAAGCTCAGGTGGTGCCCTGACCAGCACTGAGGAGAAAGAGACGTTTGTCCCCGACTGAGGGGCCCTGAGGAAACCCCCGCCTCTCCCTGCGCGGGGTGCTGCGGGAGGGAGCGACGGGACGGCCCCGGCCGCACCAGCACCGCCGGGGCCGCGCTAATTAATTCTGACAAGACGAATCAATTAGTTCTTACAGAACCCTCGCTTAATTGCTGGGAGGAAGAGTTTACCTCACACTTCGCTGGGCACCCACAGCAGAGCTGCCTCCAGCAAAGGCTGCCGCGGCCGGGGAGCAAAGGCCCGGCAGGGCTCGGCCGGAGGAAGAGGCGGCGGCGGCAGCTGCCCAGGTAGGGAGGCGCGGCCGCCCGCCCTCCCCGCCGAGGCGCGGCGCGGTGAGGTGCGGTGAGGCGGCCCGCGCCCGCCCAGCCAGTCCTGCCGCGTCAGGAGCCGGAGCCGCGGCCGCGGAGGCTCCGCCCCGGCCCGGCCCGGCCGGTTCCACAAGTTTTTGACAGTTTCTCGGCGGCGG
>NW_015090925.1:1027028-1066184 GCF_001431845.1 Calidris pugnax
AGCCGTCCGGCGAGCCGTGGTTCCGCCGTGTGTTTTGGCGATAAGGTGTTGGAGATCTTGGGGCTTGTGGTCTTGGGCTCAAACCGCTCCTTCCTGCGGGCCGGAGCCCCGGCGCGGCTGGGCCCCGAGCGGGGAGCCGTGCCCCCCCGGCTGCTCCCCGCGCTGCCCCCGGACCCGGCTGCCGAGGGCTCACTCTGCTCCGGGGCTTGTAAACTTTCCAGAAACCCTCGTTATTTGTAGATCTAAAAATATTTTGTGTATGGGCACTAGCCACTTGTTTAACTTTCTCTCCCTCTGAACTCCGCCCTTCCAAAACACACCGGTTCGAGGTGGGCAAAATTCCCTTAAGAGTCAGGCTTTGGGTTGGGCGGCAGCGGCAGCGTTGGATCTGTGATCTTCGTTCTGTACAGTGTGTTGTACTCGAAAAAGCACTTAAACTTGCAAATGCATTTAATCACACAAATGAACATAGTTGCAATGCGTTTGTAGCTCTGAGCCCAAAGGAAGGCTTTTGGGGGAATTGTTCTATCTTACTATTTACTAAATCTTACTGGCTTTCTATCAAATGTTTTCATATTTTTGAAGATGATGTTATCATTTAAAGGTCTCTAAAAACATTTACTGGAGTATTTTGCTGTTAGTTTTGTTGTTCCCACACACACAACTTCTCTACATAGTCCAGTTATATTGATGTCATACTGTATTTGCTGTTTGCTTTTTTTGGACTTAGATATCCAATTCATACAAAATTAGTGGGGAAAAAAAAAAGAGATCCCTTGGCTATAAATTTTGTCCTCTGGAATCGGTGCAGGTCATCTTAAACGGTCTGGTGCTTTTTGCTATCAGTTACGTTCATGGCAAGGTCAAAAGCAAACATAAAGTCCTTTTTCTCTGAAGAGCAGCCTGTAAATACGGGCTGGCAGAAGAGAAACCTGGGAAGTTGACTGTTCAGGGCTGTGCTGACAAAGGAATGTCCTACCCTGCCTATTGACTTCCAGAACGTAGCTAAAACAGTTTTACAGAGGAGAGAGAAGAAAATCTCCTGTGTATTTTAGTGGATATAATATAAAACAGGCTTTAAAGGAACGACAGGGAAAGCACTGCTTTCCCTGTTATTCAATACTTACTTGCTGGGAAAGTTTACCCTTTTGTTTTTTAAACTAATTCAAAGGGATACTTAGGATTGAAACAACTAGCAAAACACAGAAATGTGAAGTTAATGTTGACAGTGTGATGAAATGTCTTCTGGGTGGGTATTTTGGGAGCTCTGGTGTGTTGCATCACACAGCTGGTACTGGCGGGCCTGGAAACACTCTTGCCCTGCCCTCATTAAATATTGAAACTTTATCCGGATAAGGTAAAAAGGCTGCTTCAGCTAGAGAATGCATTCTGGGTCTACTTTAAAGTAGGTATTTCTATATCAGTTAAAAATTAGTTCTTTACCTCTCCAGGGCAGAGGGCAGTAGCCTGTGTATCCAGTGTCTGGTGTGACTAATCACAGCTCCCTCTTCCCAGCCCAGGGAGCACCCTTTGGTGCTGTGCTTCCCGCTGAGCACCCTCGCCTTGGTGTGACTGCTCCTGTCACCGCTGCGCTTGCTGTGTGCCATCCTCCCAACACAGCTCCCAACAACAGAGACAGTCGGAAGCGGTGTTTGTGTGTCTCCTAGCAGTCAGGAGAAAGGCCTGGTTTGGGGAAGCGCGTTGAGTGTCGTGGAGTGGTGGCATCTGTGTGCTGCAGGACCAAACGCAGGCTTTCCGCTTCTCAGAAAAAAGAAAAAAAAAAATCAACTTTTGGGTGACCTGGAAAAATGAGAGAAAATGAAATTGAATGCCTTGCTTGTCTGTTTTCCTTTTTATTTTTTTTATTTTCTTACAGTGCTAATCCATTGGATTTATTAAATACATAGTAACCTGTGTTATACAAAGCTTCAAAATATACTTACAGAAGTCATCAGGTGGCTAAGTAATGCCCTTGTATTTTTATCTTACTCATCCTTTTTGTTGGCAACAACATCGGAAAGTGAATACCTCAACATTTTTTAGGTGGCCTGACTAAATAAACAACATAATCCACAAATACGTGCATGTGTGCACACAAAAATCAAGGCTGACATTTACTCTTTATGTAATACCTGAAGAATCACTTTAATGCACGACAGGAATGGCACATGCTGAATGAAGCCTGAGGGTGTGGGAGCCCATGAGTAAAGGGCCAGAGCCCTGGTGGGACACTGCCCTGTCACCGTGTGACCCCCCTCACACCCACCGTGTCCATGGGGAACCCCTGGAAGGTTGTTCTCACTGCAGCTCGTGCAGTTGAATTTCATCTGCTGTGTGTGGGGAGGCTTTGTCACCCGGCCGCAGTGCGGGGGAAAGGGGAGAGAAGAGGAAGGAGCCGCCTGACAGAGCTGTGGTCCCTCTGTGGGCTGGGGGCCAGGCAGCAGCTCCCACGCTGCTCCTGAGGCTTCCGCAGCTCTCCGTAATAGCGTGATGGCTCTAATTCATTGCTCTCGGTAATCTGGGGTTTTAAAGACACATTTCTCTGTATTTGAGAAAATCTTACCCAGAAATTTTGATTATTAACCAAAGTGTAATTTAAAAATACCCCACAGCTTTGTTCCATGGAGTGTTGTATTCTCCTGAGGGGCATGTAGAATTCTTTTATTAGGCTATATTGTTTTATCATGGAAATATATCTCATAAATTCCATTTTAAAGCCCTAAATTCCATGTTTCTGTATTTTAAAAAGACGTACAATTAGATTAAACTAGCAGACCTATGTACCAAAATTAAAGTTGACCTACAGTCCTAGCCCATGCTGCACTAAGGCTGTTGTTTTGCATCACTGAAATATAAATCTGATTTGGTGGAAGAGGAGCCTTCGGAAGTTTGTGTGTGTATAAAGTCCAGTTCTATCTTAGTGCAAATTATCTATTCTGAGCTTACTCAGAGTTAAGCGTGGAGTCTATCCTGGGTCATGTGTTCATAACCTGAAAAAGTTTGTGTTTGAAACACACTGATGGATGATGTATTAATGTTTCTCTCAAACAAGAAATGTTCCATCAAGGTGACTAATAATTAGTCATAAGAATTAGTCTTTTTGACTGAACACTGGCATCCTGATTTATTTTTTCCATTTTGTTAAACCTGGTTTAAAACAATTTTAAGCTGAGTTACAACTGAGAGAGCCTAACGTGAGCTGTGTTGAGGGCTTAATCGTGCTCTTCTGAGAACTGCAGTGTGGATTTCAGAAGCTGAAATGCGGTAATGTACAAAATGCTTCAAGTAGAGAGGAGCACGGAATGACTTGCTTTCTGTGCAGCTTTTTGAATCTTCTCAAGTGGGTTCTCAGACACAGTGTGGCAACACTGAAGATTTTTTCCAAAAACCTAATTTTACTGTTTTCCAAATTGAGGAATAACAGTCTAAGTTATTAGTAGCTGTGCAAAGGTTAGGTATGATTAGCCACAGTGATGGTGACATAAGTAGTGTTAGACATCGGGGTCTACTTTTCTGTGCTAGTTTTATAATTTCAGCTTTCCACCCAAATACATTGTTATCCACTCTTGCAAGAGTGCCTGCAGGATGTAAACTCGAAACTACAGGGAGTCTGTGCATTGCTGAGTTTATTCATACCTGCTGAGCTATTGTTTTGTGAGGTGTGTCTTTAAGTAAAAGGCAAAGCGAGCATTTACAGGAAGGCACTTTTACAATGGCTGTCATTTGTTTTGAAGATTAAGGTTGTTTATATGACTATCAGGAACTGCGGAAGATATAATACCTGTAGACAACAAGGGGAAATACACGGCTTGTTCCTCTTCACTCAGCTCCTCGCTGGTTAACTCTCAGTGGTTTCCTGGGGTGAAAGGCAGACAGCAACTTTCTTACTGGGTTTATAGGGGGATTTAAGGACTTGAATGACTAGAATAGGTTTTTCTTACGGTTTTCTTTGGAAGGTCACTTTTGCCAACTCTAGATTTCTCTTCATAAAAAGATGTTTCCAGTTGCCTATTTTGAAACTGCTTCCCTTTATTTCCATTCATCCTAAATAATAGAAAGCTGTAGGATCTGATCATGTGCCTCCTCTTCTCTTCCAGTTAATTATTCTGTTCATGAGAGGTAGTGTGTCACTAGAATATAGGACACTAGATTGACAATTAGGAGGCCTGGTTTGTGTTCCTCACTGCACAGGCAGATGATGTGTCGTTGTGAACTACTTTGACTCTCCCAGCTTTTGTCTTGCTTTGTGATGTCTATTGGGAATAAGACAAAAGTTTTATTCCCATGTCTTTGTACAGCATGGCAGAGAAAAAGTTTGATATTTTCTGAGACTTTTGACAATTTTAAATTAGTGGTTCTCTTGATCAGAAATTCTTTTTTCATTCCTCTGTCACTGTTTTTGTAGAAGTTTTGAGATCTGGCTTTAATGTATGACTTCACAAACCATTCCAAAAATCAATACTGCAAGACCAATAATTATAATGTTACCGTTAGAATTTTTGAGTAGGTGGCAGTCAGGTTTCACTCCCTGCTCCTTGCAGCAAGAACTTAGGGTAAGCAGGGACAGGATCTGTCTTCCAAGAAAATAATTTTCAGTATATGGTGGCAGTTCAAGGTGACATTGGGATTCTTTCCTGCCACACACATACACAGCTTCTAGGTCAGGTACATCTTTCTTCTCCCCCATATCCCTGGAATGCAGGATCAATAGCCCAAGACAAGACTCCACCTGTTTTTCCTTGTGATTCACTGGCTCCTTAACATGCCAAGAGACATCTTCAGCACGGCACTGGGAAGAAAGGGCAAAAAGCTAGAATAGAAGAAGCCAATTTACCCCCTGGACCAAACGGCTGAGAGCTGCACTGCCCGAGCTGGGGGGCAGCGGGGGCACGGGGCGTTTGGAGTGGGAAATGAAAGAGCTGGGGTGGAAGGAGGGATGTTCCCAGGCTCCAGAGCTTGAGAATCCCTACTGTGAGGCTGCTGGAGTAGCCCTGGGCACTGTTGGCCCAGCCTGAAACACAGTTTCCAAATGATTTCTGGATGTGGTTTGGAAGTTAACACAAATCAAGGGCCTGGGGACAGTAGGTAATTTGCTTGCAGTGATGGTGTTTAGGTGGGTGAGAGTTTACTGGTAGAGACCAGAAACCAATCCCAGTTGCATTTAATTTGTGCAGATAAAGGCAGCAGGGCTAGGTATTGTTCTGTGTCTGCTGCTGCTACTGTGTATACTATACCAGTATCAAAACCTAATAGTTTTGGGGGTTTTTTCATGCCTTTTACTCAATATGACTGTTAAAGTATTATTGGTGAAATCTGAAGTTAATTCTTTTCTTCGTGTTTAAAATTGATTGGAGTTCAGGTATAGCACTATGTTTGAAAAATGATGATAAAGTCCTGTCTGAATGACCTTGCCTGAAAATGAGACAATGTGATAGTATTCCTGTTTTTTCTGAGTCCATGTAGGTACTAAATATAAATATTTTCATTCTGTTAGTAGTGTAACAGAGGTAAACTTGATACTATTTCACTCATCCTGTATTTCTTGTAAACAGAACGTGTATGTTTTGAATTCCTTGAACTTGAAAGTTCTGCTGTGTGAGCAGTGTCTAGAAATATGTAAGTTGTGTCATAAAAATAGTAAGAGTAACAGAATGATGTCTTCAGGTATCTCATGATCCTCCTTCTGTGACAATAAAATTTTACAGAGTCCTGTCACAGCTGTAGTTTTGTGAGGAAGATTCTGGGAAAAGGTGGTCTAGAATCTGCAAAAACTTCTAAGGTTCTCCTCTATGGAAATATGGAGCTTGTATTAAATTTATTTTTAAAAGAAAATATTCATTACCAAATTGTTCCTGAGACTTAGCAGCTGGTGTTATATGAAATTGTATTTTGTAGGGAAGAGAGAAAAGAAAGGATTAGGACATTGTGGTTACTTGACTATTAAATGACCAGGCACATGGGGCCAGTTTAGAGTACTTGTTCAGAGGTAGTTATTTACATACACACAGAGGGGGGTTGTTAAACAAATGCTGTGTCTGTAATTCAGATGGTGATTCTACCTGAAGAAACCAAGCAGCCACCAAATAAGTGAAGCTCCGAGGGCTCTCTTTCTAACTTACTTAGCGTTCTTCAAAAGTTAATTTCAACAGCCAGTGTTTATGCTACAAGTATTTGAGACATCTGAAAGGGCATGGTGCTGGAGAGTGAAGAACTACTGTGCTTACAGCAGCACGCCAGCTTTGCTTTGCTTTTGTTTTTTTGTCAGTGCTCATAACAAGATAAAAGTAATTTTGGAATATTGATGGGGGGTAGAGGGGAAAGTTGTTGTCTTTGATCAGAAAAAGGGAAACTGAAGCTTTCCTATGAGCAGGGACAACTCAAACTTAGTGGGTCACTTTCCTTTTTGGACTGGGCAGAAGCTTTTTTTCCTTTTTTTCTTCACCCTACAACTTTGAGAACATTCAAATTTGAATTCATACTCTATCGTTTAACTTATTTTCTACCTTTTGCAAAAAGACTTGAAACTTTTGTGTTTAATGCTGTAGCTATTTTCTTGCACTGTGGAACTGCCAGTCCCAATTTCCACCACTTCATCAGCTTACAGAATTTGCTAGGTATGAGGGTAGTCATGCTTGGAGCTGCTGGAGTTCAGATTCTGGTGGTTTCAGCCAATAATTGTATTAAACAGCCAAAGCTGCTGCAGTGGATCTTTTTTTTTTTTTTTTTTTTCCCCCTCCTCCTATTTAAATAGCGTCTTCATTCTCATTTTCTTTCTGAAAGAACTACAGCTTTGTACAATAAAATGCAGCATTTTTCTAACTTAGAAAAAGACCAAAACCCAAACCCCAACTAACTTCCCTGAATGCCTTCCCTAAATCCACAATAAAGTGCTCACTCGTCCCCTGATCAGGTATCTGGTGAATTTCTTTTCTGTTTTAATTTTTCCCAGCATTGTTTTTTTCCGGCACAGGGCAGTGGGGAAGAACTCAAACCTTGAACCATTGTCAGAAAGTTTGTGTTACTGTCGGTCTTTATAAAACAATTAGTGGATAAAGGTTTTTCTCTTTCTCATTTCACCATCACCCACCAGAAAAGAAGGACCTGTGCAAACTCTGATCACGTACTTGACATCTGCATTATAAACATCCAGATTCCTTTTTACCCCTACTGAAATAGTTTACCTTTTTCCTATTTGTTGATCTTAAATGCTTGGTTTCTTCTCCCTTCCATCCTTTGCTCCCCTCTTCCTCCCAAGTCGTCTATTTCTCGTCCATGTGTGGACTTTCCAGTTGTACGTGTGACACACAAGGTAGAGCTGAGTGACACTCACACACATGCTTCATCCACAGCTGAGCTGTCTTGTTTGTAACACCGATTCTGTTTTCTGTTCTCTAGAATGTTATGGAACAGTTCAATCCAGGACTGAGGAATTTGATAAATCTGGGGAAGAATTATGAAAAAGCTGTTAATGGTAAGTGTTCTGGGTGCTAACTTTAGAAAGAATATTTCATTTTCATTTAAATATACATATTGGGTATGAGGGTTGTGTACAAGCTTAATTTCAAAGTTGAACTTTGGATGTGTTTAATTGGGGGGTGGGGGGAGGCAAACCAAACAAAAAAGTGCTAACACCCAAATGTATGTACTTTCTCCCCTTTTGTGTGTTTTTGGGTGGTTTTGTTTGTTTTTGACTGTCCTGCATAAGTTGCATTGCAGCCACTCATAAACAGAGTGGCAAGATAAACTGAACATAAATTGTAAATAATCCACATTAGAATAGTAATGTAAATAGGAAAAAAAACCCAGTTATGTAAATTAGGTGTTCTCTTTTTGCCCCGGCACTATCTTCCAAGGAGATTTTGGGTTCTTAGATCTGTTGGATCTGTTCTGCTCACCCCTACACATCACTACCCGCATCACCCTGCCAACAGAACTGCTTGCATGAGTGCAGGAGTGCAATAATACTTTTTTTTTCTTATCCATACTAAACCTGATGGTATCTTTTTAATGGAGTCAAAATTGGAATGACTAAATCTGAATCTAAGGATTCAAAGATCTCAAACTTTTTAAAATGTGGTTGGTTGCTTCCATGCTGGACTTCACAGGACTCTCGGAGACTGGGCTCCAGTTCCCAAAGGGTATGTGGCAGGACCTGTTAGAGCCTGCTCCATCTCACCTCCACAGACCTGCTGAGCTGCTTGATACCATATTAAAGCAATGTAAAATCCCTCTCATTTTGCCTCCTTCAAGTCTGTGGCATATCTTTCCCCTGCATGTAATCGAGTCCTCTGAGAAATGGGATACTGCAGAGGCAGTGCATAGCCAAATAGACCTTGAAATCTCTCTTCATGCAAATTTTAGACCGGGCCTGAGAAAAAAGATAAACCCAAGGCCTGCTTGAGATTAAAATAAGGAAATGTTGATTTATTTGCAGCAGTAATGCCTAACCTGATGGATTAACACTGTGGTTACCTAGTACCTGACCTTAGGGATTATAGGTAGTACCAGAAGTAATAGCACGTTTTCATGCTTGGCTGAAAGATTTTTATACCGGTTTCTGAGGGTTCTGCTTTTCACGTACTTTACTGTTGATACGTTACATTGTGCCTCTTCTCTTTTAATTCAATTTGTCGTCAGTAACTCACAATATAACTGTGCACAGCAACACTGGAGAGGCCGAGAGGTATTGTGTTCGAGCTAGTTTGCCTTTGAAGAGTGGCTGATAAAGTGTGTCTAGTGTGAATGCTTAATTTCAAATGAATAAATGTTTACAGTCTTGCAACAACTGTTGAGAAACTACATTAAAATCATATTTGGGCTCTCATAAATTGTTAATCTTTTCTCCATAAGTTCTGAGAGGTATAAATAGATCTATAAAAGGAGTAAATACTCCGTGACTAAACAAATCCTTTGCAGCTTTCCAAACAAGTCAGAGCAGGCTGACAAAGAACATAAAACTTACAAGAACTTCTGATAGATTTATAATGTATTTGTATACTTTTTGAGGATAAAAGGTCAGAACTCCTTTTCTGCAGAAGCAGTTTACTAGCTATAGTGCTGGTGAAGAGACTGTATGAGTGAAGATCCTGCTGTAGCTTGAGTAGCGCAGGAGAAATAACAAGTTTTCTTCCTTTTTTTTAGTGCCTGTATTAGGATAAAAGATTGAGTCGGGGCCATCTGGGGAAAACGTTGGTGTTGGAATGGCATAAAATGTTTGTGTGCGGGTGCTCCAGGGGCAGCACCAGGAGAATTGATTGCGCTGTTGAGAAGGTTTGAGTGTCCAGCAGCCATGAGACCCAGCTTAGACAGAAATTACTCTTCTCTAGTGCAGCACAGCCTCAGGAAGAACCTTTGTTTCATTTGGAGGAGTTTCAGGCTTCTCAGTGAACACAGTGTTAGGTAACCAAAGATGTCACCTTTGCTAGTAAAAACTATAAAATACAGACATAAAATATGGTAATTGGCAGTTATATTCCTCTCAGAAAAAAACTATTCTAAAGGCAATGGGGCGAGTCTGCTTGGCTTCTGCATCAGGTTAAAAATGTACTACTTAAAAAACTATGAAGACTTACTTCAAAAAGTATTTTTCACTGCCCTTAGCAACAAAAACTTGCCACTTTGTCCCTTTTTCTTTTCTTTGAGGGTGCAGGTCAGTTCTAGGTGCTGTGAAGACTTGAGGCAGCCACTGCATGGTGGGTGTGGATCGACTACAGGCATCATTTTTTTGTCACTGCTGGCTCCCCCCGGTCTGAATCTTGACTTTTCCGTGTTCATTCCAGGAAAAATGGCTTTGCTCTTTAAATCAGCTCTAACTAGGAAATGATTAACTGAGAATAACTGAAACCTCAGTGATGTATTTTAAGATTTTATTGGTTCCTGTAAGACTGGAATTTTGACTAGAAA
This sequence comes from Calidris pugnax, assembly GCF_001431845.1. NCBI lineage: Eukaryota > Metazoa > Chordata > Aves > Charadriiformes > Scolopacidae > Calidris > Calidris pugnax. The sequence continues at coordinate 1,036,932 of NW_015090925.1, forward strand.
TCGTATCTGTCATTGCAGAGTATGGTGGCTGTAGAGTGTTATCCATAAGGGTAACTGTGTCCTGAGCAGTGGCTTACAGCTCAGCCTGCCCGCTGGGGGCCAATTGCTCTCAGATACGCAGGAAAGTTGGACCTAAATCACAGACAGAGACTTCACTCATTCTCTGGTGTCCTCTCTTTGTCACCAGGTTCACAAAGCGGCAGGTGGCACAGAGACTTGTGTCAGTTTCCTTATTGCCGTGTACTCCCACTGTGTGCCCTGAATTACAAAATTTCACAGGATCATAGATTAATGAAAATGGAAAATACTTTGGGGGCTTTTTTAACACTTATTTTCTCTTCTCCTCCTTCCCCCAAGCTATGGTAGTGGCTGGAAGAGCATATTATGATAGCCTTGCAAAGATTGGGGATATATCAGCTGATTCACCAGTTTCTAAAGAATTAGGTAAGTGAAATCTTTTTTTTTTTAAATTCCTTCAAAATATAAATTTTATGTTTATTTCCTGCTGGCAGTTTTCAGTACTAATATGAAGTAGAGAAGAATTGTGAAAAGTGTGTTTTACCCTTAAGTAACGCATAGATGGAAGGGATTAGATTCCCTTAAGGTTAATTATTTCTTAAGATGCTTATAATGTTTTGAAAAAATCACTTTTTTTTTCTACTTTTGTGAATATATTTCTGCCTGTGTATTCAAAAGCATGTGTTTTTTTTAAGTTCACGTAATTTTATAATAAATAAACATGAAAAATATGTAGCTTGAGTTTTAGTACAGAAATAAATGCTGAAATATACCTGCAACAGAATATCAGTATGAGGAGTCCTGGTGTTCGACAGCAATTCTAAACTAAAACAAGTTTCTGGGTGAGTTCCATTGTGAAGAGTTTAGCTCTACTTCACTATTTTTGAAGTATATAACTAAAAGTTCTCAGCTGCATTATCTTTATTTTCTAGTTGAGTTTTTGAAAGAGAAGCTGTAGAGTCAAAGATGCAGTACACTTAGATTAATGTAAAAATAACCCAAGTTCTGTCCTTTCCTGAAAATAATTTCTGAATTTCTGGAAGCCCATCGCCAGCCCTGGGCTCTGCTTTGGCTGACGTTGAAATGACACCGCTCAGTCTACAACAGCCAACTTGCCATCCCGGGTTCTGTAACCTTTCTGACAAAGATTCTAACAGCACTACAAAAAAAGGAAGTGGGAACTATACTGTAAAAGAGGAAACATTTGTTTAAAATCTTCATTTGCTTTTTTGACAAAAATAACTTTTTATAAAGTGTCTGTCTCTGAGCTTTTGGTTATGGGCAATGGAGGACTCTTTCGGTGACTTAATGTGCGTTTGCTCCTGTAACTCAGTGCGTTAATTCTGCTGATTAGAAAGGATGGGTTCAGTAAATGTGTTCTTAACGATTCTGCCGAAGCAGAATGGAGGAGGAGGCCTCCTGAGGGGTGTCTGTGGGTTTCCACCTTCCCGGAGCGTGTTGTGCCGTGCGGGAGCGCTCCCGCCGGGCAGAGGGCTGGGAGCGGCGGGACAGCAAACAGTGCTCAGGCAGGCTGTGTTTGCTCTGCTGCCCGCGCCACACCGGGCACAGCACTCCCAGACAGTCACAATAATGGCCGTGCAGAGTCCTGTAAACATATCAACAGATGCACAATTAAAACTTCTGCAGTCAAACGGTTGGTCGAATGCATGGAAGTAATCTGTTTATTGAACTTCATATGACTGTGGGATATTGTCTCCTTGTTTGCAAGTGTTGTCATTGGGGAGTCTCGAGCTGAATTCCAAGAGTGACTTTTCCCCTCTTTTTGGGGACAATACAGAATTATGATTGAAAATATATTTTTTTGTTTAACTAAGAATTCTGTTACTGCAGAAAAACTTTGCAAGTGCTGTCATTGGGTAGTCTCGAGCTGAATTCCAAGAGTAACTTTTCCCTTGTTTTTGGGGACAATACAGAATTATGATTGAAAATATATTTTTTTGTTTAACTAAGAATTCTGTTACTGCAGAAAAACCTTTTCTTCTTAAGCAAAACAGCAAGTCTGAATTTCTTCCAGCACACTCTCTGATAGAATACTAAAGTTAGAGATAACGAAAGCCAGTGAACATTGGAAAAGGCAGGATAATGTGGTTTGGAGTCTGAGAGACATCATTTGCATTTTCTTGAGAAAGTCTTAACAGTTTTGAAGCTGGGCTACAATACTGAGCTATTTAGCAAAGAAACATTATATGCCCCAGATGTCTCTAGAAGTATCTTTGCTTAAAAAGCAAATAAAGAATTTACTGCACCTTTTAGTATTTTTAAAACATTGAAATGCATGCTGAGCAGTATTGGATGCGTAAGGAATCGATGGAGCTTTGCTGTCATCTGCTCCTTTGTGGTCCTGTTAACCCCAGTGGAGTTACCGCAGGCTCAGCCCCTGCCGAATTCTCCTCTGTGAGCTCCTTCAGACTTGCCAAAGAACATGTCATTGGCCACTAACAGCTCTATCGTGCATAATACTGGTGTTATCTTTGCCAAAAAAGAGGTCAGTAGTCATCAGATAGTCTGTGATATGCCTGAGAACTGCTTTGCTGGATTGTATCTGGAGCACGGAGAGGGCTGGCACACTTGTTCCGAGAGCAGTGCTCTGAAGGGGACCGGCACAGACACAGAGAGGAGCAGCTTCCATCATCTTATGTGGGCCTTCATCTGTATCCAGCTCTGATGTTTGGAATGTTTCTGTGACTTTTTACTTTTTCCTTGTTTGAAAATGTATTTAAGGCCTCTTCCTGTATTCAGTATCAACTGAAATCAATAGCCACATTCCCACAGATACCAGTAGGAAATCATAATATTTTTAATATTTAAGACTATCCTGGGTTTTCCCAATGAATTGGATAAACCAACAATGATGGAGTGCTAAAGTGTTTTGGAGTGCTTTAATATTTGAGAGCTAATTGAAGTGCAGTGGTCTGCATTTCCAGTGTTTAGGTCTATGGACAACCAAAAAATGTTAATGTTTTTATTTGAGTAATAAAAAATCGAAACATCCAGAGTAAATATTTAAAGTAATACTTGAAACTAATCTGCTTAAAAACAAACAAGTTGTTCCCGCCCCCCTAGCCCTAACCCTTCTCAGTTTCACCACAATCAGGATGACTGACCTATGGATAGCAAGATTTTATAGAAGTCAGAAATCCACGGTGCTGTTTTTTTTACCTCATCCTGTCCTCTACAGCAGAAGTGAAGGGAAAGCATACCTGCTGATTAATTATCTTTGACTCATCTAAAGTGTAGGTGCCTTTGTGTTTCACATCAGCCACTAAGTAGTTTTTGGCTGTAAAAGGAGGTGTCAGAGGAAGGTTCCCCCTTTCTCCAATAATAAGCATAGCGAGCTGTAACTTTTGCAGATACAGTTCCTACTGAAATCAGTTTTCTGAATAATGAATAGGAAAATGAGGCAGGAACTGAGCTTTTAGGGCTTTTCTCTAGCAACTTCACCTTTAGTAGTGGCAGATGAAAAACAATGTATTATTCTAATTAAGTTGTGTTGTATTAAACTTTTTACACGTAATTATAAAAGCACTACAAGGCTCAAATGGCTAAAACACAATATTCTGTACAATTTCTGGAGAGTCTTTACTGAAATATTGCACTGAGTCATTTTAAAATTCAAACCCAAACCTGCTGGGTGACCTAGAGCGTATTTACTGCCAAGTGTGATGTAAAGATTTGTATCAAAAACACAGTCAGTCTTTCCTTCTCACAAGGAAACGCAGAACATGGTCTTCCTGTAAAATGGATATCAGCCCCCAGCAGGGCAGAAACAGAAATGGAAAAGAAATAGGGAAGGAAGTTTTAGAAGTAGAGAGTAAAATGCTTAGAGGGCAGGGAAGAAATGGAGCAAAAAGGCAAGTAAAAAACTCCAGAAAGTGCTTGCTTCTGTCGAATGAGATTGGAGCAGAAGAAGGTAACAAGAATGAAACTGAAGTCTGGATATTCCGGCTGATTCAGGGCTTTTGTAATAAGTACCTCTATCTTTCAAGTCTGGCTGAAGCTCTCTGAAATATTTTAATACGGAATAACTTAATATGAGTCAGTTGAGGAAGCAGAATAACACACTGCATTAAGAATGCAATCCCTATGAATAAGGAATAAGTTGATTTAGGTTAACATCCTTTCTCATTTTTTATTTCCCTAAATTTCTAAGCTTATAGTCCCTCAGACTTGGCTATGGGCATTTAGGAACATAACCTGAATTTCCATAGTTCAGGTTATTCTGCCATATGGAATTTGCATATCTTCCTTTCGTAGGCACCGTTTGGAAATCCCACTGGGAAGAAAAGATAGGAAACAAGAAACTGCACGTTTTAAAATGTTAAGATTTCATACTGTTCAAATCTCAGCATGCCACATCAGCACAATGAAACTTGGTGTTTCAGTAATGCACTAAACATAATTTCCCGTAGATACTATACCACTGATAGAGCATTGAAATAGTAACTTTCATGGTGTCTTGCTCATCTTGTCTTGCCCAAAATATGGGTCTATGAGGCTCTGTCTTACTGATTTTTAATGTTATGATGTTAATAAACTCTCTCTTCTAGTGACAGGCAGCCTTTGCAGCCCTCGCTTGCCCGAGGAACCAGGGAGTTCTTTCCTGCTCCCTCATCGACTGCTGCTTCTCGGATCTTCCCGCTCTCCAGCACCTGCAGTTACTGGAACTGCAGCTCAGTTATTATATTGGGTTGTAAATTCCAATTTGTCTGTTGTGTGGCAACGGTATCTACAGCAGTCACCCGCAATTTAGATTATGGGCCTGTACCTAGTGCTTGTTGCTCAAGAACTGTAAATGTAAACTATTCCTTGCTCGTCCAACTGGAAAAAGCCAAATTGCAACAATAATATTACGTTGCATGGTCTTGACCAGTGGAACTAAATTGCAGAAGTCCAGCAGGTTAAAAGGAGAATCAGAGGACACGAAATCTCTTCCCTACTCTAAGCAATACTGATACTTTATTTAAAGATTACTCTGTGTTCTAGGCTTTTAGGCGGTGTCCTCGCTTCTGCCTGTCTCTGTTCTGTGTTAGGAGCAGGCTCTGTTGGAGAGAAAGGCTTGCTTTGGGTGTGCTTTTCTTATTTTTTTTTATTATTTTTTTTTTGGACACTGCTAAGACTGGGAAACTCGATGGCAGTAAACTGCTCTAGTGAAAATTGCAGTGATTCCGTGCATTTTATTGAATATCACGTAACACTTATAACTTAAATATTTATCCTCTCTAGTACTGAATGCCCATAAAGAACTTCAGTTCTTGCTGTTCAGCATGATTTGTTTGTTCCAGTCCTGCTGAAACCCCTGGATTAGCTCAGCTGTGTGATCTCCCCGCAGCAGGGCTCCCCCCGGGCAAGCCCAGACCGGTGCCTGGGTCGTAGCTTGTCCCCTGCCGCTGCCCGGGTGGGGATTAGGAGCAATGGATCAACCCTGCTGCAGCTCAGCTATGAACAGCTATTGTATAGACAGCTTTCCAGGCACTACCAAACACCAGTCTCTGACATACATACCTTGATGTATTGTGGTTTTGGGTGTTTGGGTGAAAAACTAAATGCCTGCAGCAACCTTCCTGGGTGTTAGCAATGGAGGAACAGGTGGAAAAACAAGCTTGCCATTTTTCATGCATTATTTATGTATCATACGCTTTTCCTTTTCTTTTTTTTAACATTAAAATTTAGTTACTATGCTTACCGATCATCTGAAACAAGGCGAATGTTTCATGTTAGTTAACATCTGTTCAATGATGCAACAGGTTGAGAAAAATTCTCATCTCTGAATTTTTTTTGACTAAGATCGAAACACCTCGGGAGAGAAAGGGGGGTTAGACCAGCAGACTGGACTTTGCTGAAGCTGTAAAAAAGTCACGTTCAAACCCTTTCAAATATCATGTAAGCTAATATTTTTATTCTGTAAAATAGGAGCATCACACCAAGAACAAACTCAGAGTAACTGGAAATTGTAATGGCCTTGATAATCTCTTCGGTATTCACTCCTGTAAAATCTGATGTGGGAATAGCTCATTTACGAGCAGTTCATTGCCCGCTTCATAGCACGTAGGGCGTGCTATGAATTTTGTAGTACTTCTTAAAATCACTTGTGTCAACCTGAAAGAATTTGGCATTGATTTTAGTCTAAGTAAAGCACATCTAAAAAGTTGATCTTTTGGTTTAACTGTCTGTTTGGAGGTGCTGCTTTGGGGCACTAAGTCTAGCATGTATAGTGGACTCTATTATTCTCTGAAATCTCTTATTTGCTCCAGCGTAGGCTTGAATCTTTTTCTATTCTTTCCCTTCACCTCCTGCAGTCACCTTCAAAAAATGGCATCGAATGGTCATGTGTCAATGCCATTTTATAAAATGAACTGCAGAGATTTACTCCTTGCTTCCTATTTCCTGTTCATTCATGCAGTAAGGGAAGGCAGACTTGACCTAGTCCTGTTGATTTATGTGCATATTAATATTAATTCTACAGATTGTGGGGTTTTTTAAGCATTGTGGACAAATTGTATTAGAAGCACGGTACAGGTAGAGCCTGGGAAGCTTCATATTACTCTGTGCTTTTTTTAGGATTTTGTTCTTTCAGATTGAATTCCAGTAAGGCTTTTTGCCACCTTTGAAGCGTCTGTTGCACAATTAAATCCTTCTGCAATAAACACTTCCTATGAAAGAATGATAGATCTAATCCATTTCAGGCTTAGTTTTGTTTTGTTCAATCGTACTTATTTGTTATACTGCATTCCTTCGGAACTTGCTATTTTACTACCTTTCAGGGGCTACTGGCTTCAAAGGACTTTGTTTCTAGCTTTCCCTTGTCATAAACACCTTCCCTCTGGGCAGAGAAGGGGACCTGGGCAGAAATGGCATCCCATAATACACTGGAGCTGTGCTGGCTGCACGGGCGGCTCTGACTCAGCCTCTTGCTCTCTCAGTTAATGTAAATAATTCTGTGGTTTCATCTCTAAGACATGGAGTTACCAGACCTGCCCTGAATGGAAAATAGGCCAACAGGAGATAAACCAGTGATACAGTTAAGCACTTTATCCCTTCCCAAACACCTAAGTGAAGAGCCTTGACATTTTTCAAGAGCAACCTTCTCTAAATAAAATGATATTGAAGTATATTTTAAGTAAGATGATGCAATTAATACTTTCATTGATTCTAATATAGCTATTTAGTCTTTTAAAAGTTTAAATGATTTTGTTGGTAGCTGATAATGTTGCTTGTATTTTTAAGTTCTTGAATGTGTTGGAGATGTTCCCCCAAAATCCCAATCTGTTTCTTCTCTTCCCTGTAGTGCACTTATCAGGTAATAGCAACACGACAGAACAAGTTATCTGTAAACCTTTACAGCTGTGCTTTTGGTTTCTAAAACAGCTGTAGGGATATTTAATGTACCTCTGTTCTAGTCACACAGATTTCAGGGTGTGGGGGAATGGAGAGCAGAAAGAAGTAGCTTTGAAAGGCAAGTATTTTAATAGTTATGCTTATCATCAAGATGGGTGGTTTTGGTTTATTAATGGATTGCATAATCTGATGCCTACAAGCGGCTGAAGTTTCCGGGGTTTGCCCCAGACTGGACACGGGGTGCGTTACCCTCGCTCTGCTCGCACCCGTACCTTCCGGGGTCTGGGGTTTGCCAGTGGGTGATGACAAGGGCAGTGTTGGGTTATGGTGTGCTGTAGCTCTCCTGTATAAAACCCAGTCCTGAGCAGCTCTAATACATAGCAAAATATTCTTAGTTGATGTGAGAAATACATGTTAGTCTTCACTTTTAAGTCATTTTCTGAACCTCTCTATGAGATGAATAATTACTGAACATTAGAGCTTGGCCTCAGGTTATGCCGTTATTAATTCAGAGTAACCTGTTGTCTTTATTAGAGCTATTCTATAATTAACCATTGTAATTAAAATCAAGATATTATATTGAAGGCGCTCAATTTCCATTCCACTCGGACACTCTTACATGTAGGCCAGGGGTGGTTTTGCCTTTCCTGAATTAGTGTCTCCTTGTGTAAATCTTATTTGGGAGGGCCATCAAAAGGTGGCTAACCCATTGTCTTAAACTGGCAATTATAAAACATGGGATGCGTTCACTGTAAAAATGTTCTGTATTTATTGAAAGTGCAGAATCTGACCTATAATTTACATGATAATTTAAATCTTAATAAGTCAGAATGTGCTTACTGTGGGTCCTTTTCAAAATGTTGATTCAAAACATGCAAGAGGAGATGAAATGGGTGAGGCAGGACACAGAGTGCTGCGGGTCACTGGTGCCAGCCAGGAGGTTCCAGCACGGAAGGGCTTTCTAATCCGCATACTTAAAACCAAACAGACTTCGTAACTTTATTTCTCTTCTCCTAATTACTCTTAACTACGTTTTTTAAGTTGCAGTTACAAGTTTGCAAAACTCTTCTAATTTTAAAAGCCTGTTACAGTCTAAAAATGTATCTTTTCAGTTGATTTCGCTGAAACATAAACCGGGTGGACTGAAGTGCCTTCACTTCTGCAGCCTTAAAATAACAAGGTGCTTACTCAGGGCCCTGACTCTGTTTATTTAACTACATTGTAGTTACTGTTCTGTTGCCTGTGAGCAACTAATTCCTATAGCTCCTCCTATTTCTATTTCTGTAGTCACCAGAAGCTTTAACTAAGAACAAAAAAGCACAGTTCTGTAGAGGAGTCCGAAAAACTATATATATTAATAAAAAAATAAATAACACCTCTCTGTCTCTCCCCCATTGACCATCCTGAGTGGGCATTCCTTTTCCTTGTTGCTGAAGGGTTTGACTGTTCCCATTGTGTTCCAATTCCCCCCTCCAGGCTGTTGTGCAGAGCCGTAGCAGTGGGGATGGGGCACGGGAGGGATTCCTGGAAAGTCAGGAGATGGGTGTTGTTCCTCCTGAACTGCCTCAGGTTCCCCATAGGCAGTACCACAGACACGCGTTTGACGTGATTCAGTTAAAGATCTGCTGTGTCATGTTGCTTCACAGGACAGGAGATACAGTTCTCGTTCCAAGGAAACTGAACCACTGGGATGTGGTAGTGTGAGGTGACAGCTAAGGAGGGAGATGGCCACAGCACAAACCTGGGTGCTGAGGGAAGGCACCCGTGTTACAGGGGAGGTACTAAATCACTGCATGTGCTGTGGGGAGATGGGCTTTGGTGGCTGGGGAGATGCTGAGAAAGGAGGAGATGAGAAGGATCTCATAAAAAGCTCTGTCATTCATTTTATTTAGCCAAATGTTCTAATGCTCTGCACCTTTTGGGAGCTTTGGTGTGACCTGCAGGATGTGAAGGATCATTACAGGACAAGTCTCTGCTGACTAACTCGGGAGGGGTTCTCAAAGAACAGGGATGGCAGAAAACCAGATTTGTAAAGCGGCATCTTGAACGGTTCATGCATCGTTTTTTTTCCCCTTGGAAAAAGGGAACTGAGAATTGCATCAGGGACCAAACAGGAGGGGACACGGGGCGGTCCCGTGCAGTGACTGCCGGTGCCAGGGAGCAGGTTGTGTGGGGGCTGCCCAGGGCAGCACCGGGGGGTCTGGCACTGCCGGCACCCAGGTGGGCACCGCTTCTCGGTGGGGTGACGGCGCGGCTGGCTGCGGGGGAGCTGGAGTACGGGGGAGGTGATGGCAGGGAACCCGCCGTGGGACTGACCTGTGGTTCCTGCCGTGGCAGGGGGGTGACAGGGAAACACACCTCCAGGTGGGACAGTGTGCGAATCCCAGTGTGGCCCTGGCACTTCTCAGCGTTTGTAAGGGCTCCTGGCTGAGAGCTGTAGCTGTCTGGGGGTTGGGGTTGGGTGAAGCCAGGCTGGGCACATCAGGACACTTCCTGCTCCTCTCCTGGCAAACTGGGCTAGGGGAGGTGTCCCTGCCCAGGGCACTGGGCTGGAACTGGATGGGCTTTAAGGTCCCTTCCAACCCAAACCCTTCCGTGCTTCTCAGCAGTGTGTTGCAATCACCCAGAGTGGCCTGGCATGAACGTGGTGCATCGGTGCCAGCGCAGAGTGGGGAGGGGGGATGGTGTGGCTGGCTGTATCCCAGGTGGGGTGATGTGTCTGGCTGTATCCCCATCAGGGTGATGTGGCTGCTGGCTGTATCCCCATCAGGGTGATGTGGCTGGCTGTATCCTCAGCAGGGTGATGTGTCTGGCTGTATCCCGGGCAGGGTGATGTGTCTGGCTGTATCCCAGGCAGGGTGATGTGTCTGGCTGTATCCTCAGCAGGGTGATGTGGCTGGCTGTATCCCGGGCAGGGTGATGTGGCTGGCTGTATCCTCAACAGGGTGATGTGTCTGGCTGTATCCCAGGCAGGGTGATGTGGCTGCCGGCAGGGCAGGACCGCGGCAGGCACGGTTTAGGTTGGTTTGCACATGGAACCGCACCCAAGGACTGAGGTGTTTTTCCTCTCTACCCTCCTAAAGCAAATGACACAGTGCAGCTTTTCAGCGCTGGCGGCTGAAGCACACTGTGTGACTGTGCTGGAGACAGGGAGCACACGGGGTGTGTGTAGGAACTGGTGATGCTGAGAAATCTGCTGCTGGCTGTTGGCTGATGCTGTACCGACGGGCTGCACGCGCCGATAAAAGAGCATGGGAAATTAATCAGCACACGTACCCGTCTGGTTTAGTGTGACTGGGACTGCGTGTGAAAGGTTGCTGTCAAAATTCTGAAGGCAGAGTCAGTTAATAAACATTAACGTTTAATTTTCAGACTACAAACCGGATAGCAGCTATTTGGATGGTAACAAAGATCTCTAGTTCTTGTGTGCTATTCTCTACTTGGCAAGAAAAGCAGCTGTTACTAAATCACTCTGGGCTATTTTGGAGAGAAGGAAGTGTTTATTTTGTCTGGCACTCCATGTCCCTTTTGCATAATAACGTGTGATTAATTATTCTTCTATCACTTATGAGCTTCTTGGTTTGTCTGTGGCCACATCTAGTTATTTATTTAAGCTGGCTGTGATAAGCAACAGCAAGAAATTTCCTATCCCTCTGAAATGCATTCTAGTTAATAAATCTGTTAGTTAAATATTTTTCATTACTGGTCTGTGTTAACTAACTTCAGAACTCCATGAAAGAAACAAACACGGTTGTGTGTTTATCAACAGGCCAAGTTCTCATTGAAATTTCAAGAACACACAAGAAACTTAATGACAGTCTAGAGGAGAGTGTAAGTTAAACAATTTCTTTTTTAGTTTACTTTCTTTTGAAAACATAAATTACTTGTGCCAATTTTTAATAACTCTTCATTCATTTGCTTTTAAAGTTCAAAAAATTTCATAAGGAAATTATATCTGAACTGGAGAAGAAAACAGACCTGGATGTAAAATACATGACTGTGAGTACATTCACTTCTGAAAGTCCTACTTTATTGATCTAGTCCTGCTCAGAGAATTTTTCAGAAACTGTTCCCTAACAATTAATCAATATGTTAGAATTGGGTTTCAGATAAATAACCATGGCAAAAATGTTCATGCTTATTTTGAGTTAAAAGGGGCACCACTGCATGGCTTAATCGCATTTTAAACTACAGCTGAGAGAGGCAATTTCGGAACTCATTTGATGTGTATTGGTGCCATCTCCCAGGTGAGGGTAACGAGGGTCAGTCCCTGCCAGCCTTACCAGGTGTGGGAAATGTTTCCTTTGCAGGCAACTTTAAAGAGGTACCAAACTGAACACAGAAGCAAATTAGACTCTTTAGAGAAGTCTCAAGCTGAGCTGAAGAAAATCAGAAGGAAAAGCCAAGGAGCCCGCAATGTGCTGAAGTATGAGCACAAAGAAATGGAGGTCAGTGGGTTGTCTCATGTTTGTTTCTTTCTGTCTGTGAGAACTGCTCAGCAGAGAACATTCAGCTGTTCCAGGGCACATCCAGGGCTGGTTTAACATTTGATTTCTGAAGCTTCCCACAATTTTTGAACATGCAGTTATTAGTTAATGCACTTAACCCCTCTGTAAGTTGGTTGGCAACAGTTAAACTCAACAATTTCAAAGAAAGTGGATTTTTGGTTCCTTAGAGTTGGTTTCTGTGAAACACACCCCCAGAGCAGGTGTTCCTGTTGAGTCGAGCTCTGACTGCTCTGCTCTTCCTGGTCAGGCTCCCGCTCCTTTCCAGGTTTCACCCCCTGACCGCTACTTGATTTTTATTTATTTTTTTAAATACCTCTGTAACTACACCTTTATGCAGAGGTTTGCACAGGGAGTCAGCTGTGCTATGCAAATTCAGTAGTAATTTGCTATGAATTAACTTCCCAAAGTAGGCACATGCCAACTCCCGTTACCCCCCATGATCCGTTCCTGGTGCTCCTAAGCCAGCAGCGCCATCCTGAGGCCAACGGAGACATGGCAAACATGAGGAGGAACCGCTTTAAATACCCAGTCATGCTCTGGTTGTCATGGAGCTTTCAAAAAATACTTGCCGTTGATATCTTTATCTGCACGATAACTTTATTTTGTGGTAGCTTATGTATTTTTTCTCTTTCTATTTTAATTTTCAAATAAAGCCTTGTTTATACAAGGCACAGTAAACATAAATAGCACTAGCACCTCTTTCTTTCTACTGGTCTTTTCATCTGCATTCATAAAAGTTTGGGTTTTTTAAGGTGTGGGAATTCAAGGGTCGGCATCTAATCACAGTTTAGCCATGAATCCTCATAACCTCAGACAAATCTAGTTTAGTCTTTTTAATAACTCGTTTTCCCTTCTCTGAGAAGGAGTAGAGATTCATCGTAGTTCTGTGAGAGTAAATGTAACTGCGATGGAGCAGGTGAAGGTAATTAGTGTAATTAGAACACCTGTGGCCTTACACCTGCTCAGCACAGTTGCTGCTTTGGTGCCATATTCTTACTTGATGCAGCATTTTATCTGGAGGCTAAAAGACTGTTCCCTGTTTGGCCTCACTTCCTCGCACCCCCTGACCAGCTCATCGACTGCCTGGAATGAGGAGCACCTTTCCCCAGGGTGCGGGGGAGCAGGTGTGTGTGAGAGACAGAGATTGGATGCAGAGCCACCCCCTGCCACCCCCCTGCCACCCCCCTGCCACGCCACACGCTTTTCTGGGGCTTTTGGAGTTTGCTTCAGGAATTGGACAGAGTATCAAGTGGAACTCAGAGACTGTGATTTATTTTTTTCCTTAGTATTTGGAAACAGTGAGCTCTCGCCAGAGTGACATCCAGAGATTCATTGCAGAAGGTTGCAGGGAGGCTCTCCTTGAAGAGAAGAGGAGGTTCTGCTTCCTGGTGGACAAGCACTGCAGCTTCACCCAGCACATGCACTTCTACCACGGCCAGGTCAGTGGTGGGGGGCGGACAAACCAATGCAGTCCCAGGAGATCTCCTGCCTGGGACACGCTCTGGCCCAGGAGTGCTGTCAGCAGTTCACAGTATTTGCAGTGCCATGCTCTCTTACATGGATTGTAGCAACAATCAAGGGTTACTGGGACTTTAAAAAATCGCATATTAAGGAAAAAAAGTATGGACTGGTCTGGCATTTCCGGTGTCTGGTCCTGAAAAAGGACAGTCCCTTCCTACAACATATTGTTTGTTTCAAAGAGCTATGACTTATGAATATCACTGGAAAGACTTCCATTTTGCCGGTGTTCTCACTTTAGTATAGTGAAAATTAACAAATAGGTCTCACAGTATTATGATAAAGTGTGTCTCTGACAAGTGCCTGTTACACTCGGCTGCAGTGTGCGGACTTCCTGAAATCCAAGCTGCCTGGGTGGCAGGAGATCTGCAGTGATGCCACCAAAGTGCCTGAGAAAGTCCAAATGATGATCGAGGAGATAAGGACACCTGGTTCCACGCCGCAGCCGTCACCCATGATAGAGAGAAACACTATGGTAGGTTGGTCCTCAGTGGCTCTTATTTTTTATTTTCTTTCCTTCTTTCCTTCTTCCCTTCATGATTCTTATTAGCATATTAGAGTACAACATCTAAATTCTACCTATTTGTTATGTCGTATCACCATTAGTTGTTGAATTTCTAAATGATATTAATAAACTTCTAAGAAAAATCTGGAGATTACCTAGGTGTAACTGTGCTATTTGTGGAAAAAAAGAGCTATCACAGCATTCCCACTAACAAACATTTATCAAGGGACAGAAGCCTCTTACAAACTCTTCTATCAGCCATTTCACAGCAACATGAGGACTTTCTGGTGGCTCTAGATATGTATCATTTGGGAATATTTAAGCATTGTTTTCTAGAATTGAATGTTGCAAATAGGCTGTGGCTGTCTCCTCAGTGTTGTGGTACTGTTGTTGTTGTTGTGACTCCAGATTGGAAATGATTTTTATCCTCACTATGAAAACGCATCCAAGGTGCCCCCTGCTCCTGCGGGGAGGGCGTACACCAGCCCCCTTGTCGACATGTTCAACAACCCTGCGGCAGCTCCAAAGACCTCTTCTGAAAAGCTGAGCAGCTCAGGAGGTGAGTGTGGCTTTGCTGCAAACTGGGCAAGTGTAAATGACACTATAGTGTTCACAATTATCTCAGGACTCCTGGACTGCCGTGATAACATGGGTTCCAGGAGGTAGAGAGGCGCAGAGAATGGTCTTTACAAAGCATTTACCTAGGTCACCTAACAGGAGAAATCAGTGTTGCAAGAGAAGAACTGCCTGCAGCAAAACACGGGTCAGGATGGGTAGATTCTTACTTCAGTCACTTCCCGTGTGTCCCTGATTAACCCAGTGTAACTGCTCCTGACTTCAGTCTTATCAGAGGACACGTTCTGTAATTTTGACCCATCGGGGAGATTATTTCAGTGCTCACAAATGAACATGGGCTGCTCTTTTGGCTGGCTCTGGTGTCCTTGAGGACACATGGCATCAGGGAAGAATGGACACGGGAGGGAATGAGGACAGGCCTGGTGTTCTTTGCTGACACGTAAAACCTATAACTGAGGTGTGTAAGTGGAACCAAAGCAGCACAAAGTCTCAGAGCTTGGTTTGCACTTGAGTATTTTTATCTACATTTTTTTTTGCCACTAGACTACTAATTGTATTTAATTTTGTTAGTGTGCGGCTAATTTTGCTTCTTTTGCTTTGTTTTTCTTTTTTTGACAGAGAATTCAGATGACGCCAGTTTATCGCGCTCAACTTCTGTCGCGACAGGACTAAACATAATGAAAAGGCAAAAAGTGAAGACCATATTCCCCCACACTGCGGGAAGTAACAAGACCCTGCTCAGCTTCGCACAGGGGGACGTCATCACGCTGCTGGTGGCTGAGGAGAAGGACGGCTGGCTCTACGGGGAGCACGACTCCACCAAAGTGTGAGACACTCGATGCATGACCCAGTGCCAACAGGCAGGAGGAAGGGCTCTGCTGTCAGACCCAGCCCGTGGTTCTCTGCCTGTCACTGGGGGGGAGCTGGGCTCTGTGAGGGGAACCACGGCCCTTTCTGTAGGGACATCCTGAACACTAATTTGGTATCATCAGAAACGGGGTCTCTCACAGTTAAATCTCAGTTCACTGAGTACTGGTTTGTCCTCAGGTGTGTTTTGAAAGATATCTCATGTTCTATAGGCTATGAACTGAAACACCTTTCCCATTACAGAAAAGGATGGTTTCCATCGTCGTACACCAGACCACTAGAAGAATCCACAGAAGAAAAGGCCTTTGTTCCAGAGCCAAGGTAACATTTTGGGTGGGAAATGCAGAAACACCCAAACATTCTCTAACATTTATTAAAAATGTTATTTTTGTGCTGGTGTTGGATTCAGTAACACATACAGTAAATACTTTCTAACAGTCTGCAGTGTGGCCCCGTGGTAACAGTAACATCTTCTAACGGTTGCACAATGACCCAGGAACTAACTTCACCCCAACTTTACCATGTAGAGTCCCACTGACTTCAGTTAATTGTAGGCCTTTATTAACTTTCAGCTCATGCTCTTTTGTGCTTTCCTGGAGCTAAAGATAGATGTGTTATAGGAACTGGAATTGTTTCTGGGTTCTGTCTCGCAGCCCTGCTCCGATCCGAAGTATTAGTTCTGTAAATCTTGTGGAGAAGGGTGATGTTGTCCTCCCACCGCCGGACTATCTGGGGTCTGTACAAACGGATAAAAGAGTGGAGCCTTCCAAAGGTGCTGCTGGTAAAACACCACCCGACAGAGCAGACAGCGCAGGCCCGGTGAGTGACCCACACCACGAACCACATGTGCTGCCCTGCTCCTCTCCCCCAGCTTCACTGAGCTCCTAAACCAGGCCCTGGAGTGTTCCACCTTAAAACGTTCTACCTTAGGAAGTTCCACCTGGATGCAGCTGCCTTTGGGGCAGCCTGGGCTTTGGGATTTCATTTGTCTGTGGTATCAGGAAGGGAGAAGTGGTCAGGGGTGTAACACGGGGTACAGGGGGGTCACTCTGCTTGGCAAACTGCGGGACTTAAATGCCAGGGTCTCCCTTCCCCGGCAGGACCAAGAGCCCTGCAGCAGGTTTGTGTCACTCTATGTCAATATCTTATTTTTCTTTTTCAGAAACCTGATGTGAATGGCATTATAAAACCACCTTTTCTAAGGTATATTTTTAAAGCTTTCACACTAATTTAGTTGATTTTTGTGTTGATTTTTATAGTGGCTTATATTATTGTATTGATTGTGAGGAGAAATAAGGATGTTTCTCCTTAATTACCCCGTGACTCCTCCTAGGCACTGGTCAAACATTATGGCTAGAATTGGTAGCACTTTTCTTAAGAGGGGCATCAAGTAAAATACACCATGTAGGCCTTCCCAGAACAGTCAGTGTTCCTCCAGGGGTGTGAGCAGGGAGCAGGACTTCAACTATGTCTTTGAGGGTAAAAAGCAAAAATCTTTGAAGACTGGGAGCTGTTTAAAGAACTATCCAGATCTAACTGGGCATTAACTTCCCAGATTTTGGATCACTGCGAAGTGAGTCTTCAAATGTAAGCTTGCTTTAAAAATTCCCATTAAACTAAGAATTGCACAGACTCTTTAAGTCTAAAACTGTAAGTCTGTCTTCAGACAACTTGGATGAGGAAACTGCTCGACCTGCAGCCAGTCAGGCAGTAACTCTGTGCTTCTCTTTGCAGTGGAGAAAATCCGTTTGCAACCGTGAAGCTCAGACCCACAGTAACCAACGACAGATCAGCACCCATTATTCGATGAACACGCGCTCCGCACACCCGCACCTCCTCCTCACAAACACCCTCTGCAGCAATGACAGTTACTCGCTCAACTTGGTCTAAACATGTATTTAATTACTGTACAATAGAATCATACCCGAATGGATCCTGATTTTTTTAAAAACTTAAAACTTTCTAATGAGTTAATGCTTCGGGCTAACGTTTGAGCACTTTGATTTTACAGCATGCCTTTTTCTGTAGTAGTAATTGTGAGACTCCTGGCGCTAGTTTGGATGCTGTAGTGACCCAGTGTAACTGCTAGCTCTCAGCTCTGAGCCTCTGGAAACACAGTGGTAAGTTCTAGAATACAAGCCTGCCTATGCCACTTACCAAATAAGAAAAAAGATGATTATTTTTTTTTCCAAACAGAATAACGTAACAACTGCCTTATTCCAGAATAGAGAATTGCCTGTATAAAGTGATTATACATTATTTTGTTTAAGACAGACACCCTAGGTTATAAATAAATATTTATCCTTTAAGAATAGACAATCTGTAATGCTTTGCTTAACATTGACATAGAAATTTTCAAGTGTTAACACAAACCTTTTTTAAGTCTCATGTTGTACTCTCAGCACATTCTTCAATGATAATTTTTTCTTTAAAACACACTGTTGAGCTTTAGTCTTATAAAATGTCATAATAAAACAGTGCCATGATTTTTTTCTCCCATGCTAACACAAAAAGCTGCCTTTGAAGTCACTGCGTTGCTGCAGCCTTCCCCAACAAGAACAGCAGGTGAAGTTTGACAATTTTTGGCTAAGGAGCCCCCAATGGCATAAATGCTGGGACAGCCCTGTCTGTGTGCAGTGAGAGCCAGCTCTTCATGCCAGTGAGGAGCAGGGCTGCACCGCTGGCTTCTCTGCAGGACTCTCCCAGTTCAGAACAGTCACTGTGTCGGGGTGGGCACTGTGTCCCCACACAGCTCAGGTGCCATTTCCCACCTGCTGTAGGAACTCTGTACTGTCACCACCGCCAGGGATTACATATTTGTTTGGTTGTGCCTGCTTCTACTGCTATAAACAGTGAATTCAAGTCATGTGAAATGCCTTTCAGCTACTTAATATCAGAAAATAGTACACGAGCATGTGATGGATGGCTGCAGAGGTAGAGCCCGCTCATTCCACCGCCTTTCAAGTTCAAGGCTGAGGACACTTTTGCTGTGGAGCTGTGTAAGTATCCGCTATCCCAGCTCTTCAGAAGCAGACCCTACACCCAAGCCCACTCCCTAAAGCACATTAGAGGCAAGTCAGTCTAGACGGTGTAAGCTTTCAGTTACTCATTGTCAGAATTATATACCCTCTGATGCAAGACTCTTTCCTCAGGGCACTCAGAGGTGGCAGTGCCACAGCCCCTTCCCCTGTCCTGCCCCAGGCAGAGGTTACTGCTCTCTGGGAACTAACACCAGTTCCTCAGGGGCAGGAAGCTGCTGGGACACCACTGCCCTTGGTGTGTCCCTGTGAGCAAAACCTTCACTAATTGAAATAGGGCTCTTCCTCTCACAGAAGACTGGGGGTCCATGAGCATAGTGGTGGCACACACAACACTTGCATCTGATGTGCTCAAACAACAGCCCTAAACCGTGGCTCTAGCGTAAGGGTCGTGGCACCTCTTTATCCCTCCTTGTAGCCAGATCACTACCTCCACTGCCAGACTGCACCTCATCAGCCACATCAGTCACACACTTAATAATCCAGCCACAAGTTGAGGATTGCAAAAGGAAAAGCAGTTTTATTTAGTTGTCAACAGGTGCCACTAAACATGGAAAACAAGTTGGGTTTTCATGTTTTGCAATGCACATGCTCATAAAAGATTTAAGTTTAAATTACATGCAAGAGGCTAAATTTCTTCACACTTTACAAAACAGGTCTGAAGCAAATAAAATGATTGTACATGACATTTACATTAGAAAGAGTATGCTAACAGTTGTAGCTTCCAGAAGCACGTCCATGGTCACTCCCTTAGCCAAAAGCTGCCCCACAATTAGGGCATCTTCTCTGCCTCAGTGCAAGACAGAAGAGAATCCCAATAGGAAAGAACACAATGGCACACAGAACACCGAGACAGGTGAAGGTGTCCTCCAACACGCCAACCCTGCGAAAAGGGAAAACACACACAGTCAGGGACACCCACCAAGTCTGCCCCAAGTTACCACTCTCATCTGGCAGTCACTAAACCCACACCATTTTACAGAGCAAGGTAAGGCTCAGAGTTGGATGGGGGGTTCCCCTTTAAAAGCTGTTACTCTCAAAGCTTGGAGCAGGTTTTGAATTATACCATGTAAAGAAAAGCAGGAAATCTGCAGGTGATCAGACTGTAGCAAAGGAGTCTGAAAGGTTTAGTTCAAACGTGCTGCTTAGTTCCAGGCAGCAACAATTGCTCAGTCCCTGCACTCTGGGACTGTACCTGGTCATCAGCTCCACTTACCAGTGATGTGAGTACAGAACACAGCGTGCCGGGGGACGAGTGACAGCACTCTCCCTGCAGAAAGCTCACAGAGAGCCTGAGCCCCTGCAGCCCTCTGTGTTCTTGCACCCCAGCTCCACCAACCTCCCCAGTGACTGCATGGGAACAGGACCTCACATTCGGGATGGAGACTGCAGCATCAAGCTTCACTCCTTGCTTAGCCCTTCTTGGGGTCAAGTGCTTCTCTCCAGGTGAGGATAAAATTCTCTAGAACTAAACCTTAGCAACACTGAAGCTTACTCTCAAAGTGAAAAGCAGCCTAGAAATGTGAGCAGCTGTACTAAATAGTCAAAACTTTGGAGTTTAGCAAAACACTTGAAGAAGATGCATCCTCTGAGAGTCCCTGGTAGGGTGCAAGTCTACAGAAACAGAGCTGAGTGACCTTGACACAGACACCAGGAGCGGGTGCCAAGGCCAACACACTGTTGTTTCCCTCCAGAGCAGTCCCAGACCGACTGTACACATAAACAGAGCAAAGGCAGGCAGATGAGACTCAGAGAGTTCCTTCCTGCACTTGGCTAAAACATCACAACTGATTAAACTTAACAACCATTCTCCTTCCCCTCAACCGCCATAAGAAGTCAAAGGCTCTTCAAAGTCTTCTTAACGTTCTGCTGCTTACACAGCTTCGTGTTCAGCTTAAGCTTTCAACATCAGTCCCCTCCTTGTGATGAACTAACTTTGTTTCTGTTGAGAGAGCTCGTGACAGACGTGGACTTTCTATTTGGTATGAAGGTCTGTCAGGGTACAGCTGATCCCAGCCGTAGCTTTATAGTTTCATGACAAACTGCATGGTGTGCCAGCAGATGGGGGAGCCAGGCCCTGCTCTTCTCTGGGCCCATCAGTCACTGACTCACCACACTCACCCCACACCACCTCAGCAAACAGCACCCAGAGATGCGACGGGCTCTCGGTGGTTAATATCTCTTTTCAGGCTGTGTCTAGTTGTGATGTTCTACTACAAAGGACTGCAGCCCAGCAGATAGTGAGAGCGGTGCCAGCCTCCCTTCCCTCTCAGCAGAGCCCTCCCCAAAGGAGGACAGGCAGCAGGGAGAGCGCTGCCAGGGAAGGGGTACCAGAGGAGTTACAGCAGAACAGCAGTCACTGTCACCAGCAGAAAAAAGGCAAATGTCATAGAGGTACATAATGAAGTAAACTTTTTCCATGGACTCTGGATTATTAATGCTTCATCCAGATGACTATGTAGGACTTTGGTCCTCATTTGAACAAAAAAGATGTGGATTAATCAGAGAAAGTCAAAAAGGAAAGAAAAAATAGTAAAGAAAACGTAGCTCCCATCAACTCACTCTTGCTACCCAACTTTCAAGTCCTAATCCCAAAACAGTTGTTACACCATTAGCCTGTGCCAGGAAACATCAAAATCTTGCTAGGTGGAGTTCAGAGCACACCAAACCCAGCAGAGGTGCTTTTATTAGACGGACTTTGAAAGCAGAGTTGAAGAGCCTCCTATTAAGCCTTGCTTCCAGAGATTTCTAACTGGCTGTCCCACCTGAGGGACATTATGGTGTATGGGGGGGGTTATATATCATAGCTTAAGGCTAACAGCAAAACTTGGGCATAATTTTTTTTGCTTAGGGTGTATCTGGACACTGGAACTGCCTTACACTAACACCATCTTTTTCATTCACCCAGACTGAGCGTTCCCTTCCTGCAGGCATCCAGCTCTTGCTTTGTTAGTGCTTCTAAATCTTCTCCTTGTCTCTTCATAATGCCAGATCCAGTTCCTGCCCTGAAGTCCACCTTTGTGACAAGTAGCCAGTGTTCAGTTAGGAATAGAAGCAGCTTAATTTTGATCTGACCTTAAAGAATAAACACACTAATTAAACATTAAGGGTACTTCTGGCCAGCCCCAAGTAGCTGCAAACCCAACTGTAGATGACGGCTGTCTAACCCATTACAATCAAGCCTCCTAATCAGCTT
This sequence comes from Calidris pugnax, assembly GCF_001431845.1. NCBI lineage: Eukaryota > Metazoa > Chordata > Aves > Charadriiformes > Scolopacidae > Calidris > Calidris pugnax. The sequence continues at coordinate 1,058,514 of NW_015090925.1, forward strand.
GCAAGACCCAAGTCTATTGGTCAGCAGATGTTCCTGACACTTGAAATAGAATTTATTTTAAACTCCCTTCCCCCTAAACAGAGTTACTCAGGAAGTGTTTTATGGCAATGCAAAATGCCATTAAAGAAAAAAAGGGAAAAAATAAACCTCACAGATGGCCATCCGTATCCAACAGCAGCCCGTGCGGGAAGCGCTGCTGGGTCAGGGAGAGGGGAAGCCCAGAGGGGCTGAGCTGCAGGGAGAGCTCTCCTGAGCCCGACCTCCCACCACCAGGACATCCCTGTGCTCCAGAGCCAGCTCCCGGCACAGCTAGAGCCCTGCCATCACTACTACAGCATGAACTACAACAGCACCTCTTGGCTTCTCTTGGTTTGTGTCACCACCTAATTTTAGATGAACACTTATCCAATCGCTGCTTAGCCAGTTACTAAATTTAGAACAAAAAAAAATCTGACCTTTTTATAACAGAGAATTAGTATTTTGAGGTTTTGTGCTTGTATGCCTTACCTGAGCTGCAGAGTAATTAGAGACTCCAGGTTCAAACTGTAGATTCACTAATGTAACCAAACATAAATTTTGTTCTACAACATAAACCACATAAAAGCTGATTAAAACTGCACCACTCCCAATCTAAAAATAAAGCCGAAAGGTTTATTTATACTGCAAGCAGCGTCTTGGATTTAAGCTGTAACTGCAGCTGCCAACTCCATAAAGTAAGGTCAATTATTCACACTGACAAGTATTTAGAACAAAATTACTTTTCAGACAACCCCCTTCTTGAAAATAAGTCTTAAAACAATAATATCTTAAGTCAAACGCTCAGAACCAGAGGGCCAACAGTGAGATCTGCAAACACAGCATCAGTACAATTTAACACGTGCGTTTTTAGACTTAACACTACATCACAGTATTTAAATGTGTGCTTATCACCATCTTCCATCCCTTACAAATAAAGCTGAAGGATGATCCCAGGTAATCAGAGACAGTGTGGTTGTATGACAAGCTCCGCAAGACCTGAAAAGAAACTGCACTTCACTTGAGGGTGTCTCTGGGAGTATCTACACAGCTCCCCCTCACTGATCAGCAGGTGGGAGTTTCACATCAGTGTCCCCTCCCTCCTGCCACCGAGGCTGGTGGAGTCTCTAGATTTCAGTGGAAGCATCAGACTAGTGACAAGCATGGACTTTGGAACCTGCATGCCAAATCTTTAATTTTGAACGTTAAAACAAACATAGCTTTTCTCTGTCTGCCCTGCCTAATACAACAGCAGCAGCCAGGCTGAGCACGCTTAATTTCACCTGCAAGCAGCAGCAGAGTTGACAATTACATATACAACTCCTGAGTAAGCATGCCATGGTCAGAGTATTCCATCCCACGAGGAGAGGAGCCAGCTCCTCCAGCCTCAGCTCGGAGGCATATCGAAGAGTTGTTGATCCATGTTCACAGAAAGGAGCCTCAATCTATCCGTAGCCGCTGGCTTGCCCTCCTCAACACAAGCTGTACGTATATGTAAATTCAATTATCCGTAAAAGTCACCTTCAAGTAAGAGACATCACAGTATTTGCAGATTTATCTGAACTTCCTTATGCTTTAGGCCCCAGTTCCTACACGGAGGGCAGGCTGCAGAGACAGAGAAATTCTGGCAAGGGTAGAGCTGCTGGACTGGGGAGAAGTTACTGCCACCCCGGTGAGTGATGCCAAACAGCAGCTCCACGGCGCCTGCTCCAGCCTGCTGTACTGCTTTCTTCTTTGCCATCACGTGCCCAAGTCACTGCTGAATTTCATGCCCCGACTGCTCCAGCCACCGAATGACAGCACAGCAGGACGAACGCCCCGCTCTGCCTGAACAGCACACGGCTACACAAAGCTGCAGGCTGCAATACAAGGGAGCTGCACTGACTCCCAGCACAGCCTGACCACCTCTGTGATACAAACCAGTGCCAGGAGCTGCTGCACTATTACAACTATTCCTCTTCAGAGCACTCTTCAAACAGTATCTCAAAGTTGGCTTTGCTCACAAGATTCAAAAGGATACCTAGCATGTCAGCCTGCTGTCAGAAACTGAACCTCCGCTGGTTTCCTCACAGTATCAGACATGCTCTCTAAATAGTTAGGGTTTGGCTTTTTTTTTTTAATTACTTGTATGTTTAACCAGTACATATTATGAAATTCTATTAAGAATATTTACATAAGGTTTAAATATAGCTGTTGAGAAAGGCTATAGAAAGCCCGTATCCTGAACGGCCTTCTATCAAAGTGCATATGGAGTTTGTGATGGAAAGAATCAAAGAAAAAACAGAAGACTGAAATTTTGAAAGACTTTATCACCCAAGTGCAACTTTCCCAGAGTCTGTTCTCTCAGGAGATATGCAGTTAATTGAAGAAAACAAAATTTCAATCAAAACCTGAGAACTTACTGCTTTGTCAAGTAAAAAACCCAACCAAAACAAAACACCATGGCAGGGAGAATAGCTTAAATCAAGTTTGTCCCATCCTCCGATCTTGGAAGAAGCCTCAGTGTTGTTGTAATTTGGGACCCACTACAGATATAGAGCAGATCTTTTGTAATTGTCAGAAGAGAGAGAAGAGAAAGCTGCCACAATGCAGCAGTGTTGTGTCCTTATGTCTGAACACTTGTTCAACAGGAAAATAAAAACCCAGCAGGACTCGGGCAAACCAGGGCCCAGGTCCCAGATTTTGAAAGAACCAGCTTTTGCAAACATCACATCAAGAGAATGTTTTCACAATTTTTAAAAGGATCTTTCTTCTGTTGAGTAACAGGAAAGCAAACATTCCTTTGCAGTTTGTTCTACCCAACAACACAAGACAGAGAAAGAGAAAATGAAAGTGACCACAAGAGAAGCAACCAGACTGCATTCTCCAAGCTAAAATGATAATTACACGGCTGGATTTCTAAAGTTAGTGGCTGTAATGACTCAATCTGCACTTGGGAACATAAAATAGTTTAACAGCAGGACTTGGCTGATCCTTAGATGTCAACTACAAGCAATGAAGCTGACCGTATTCTGCAACTCAGTTTAATTCTCTGTACATCGGGGCTGGGAGAACTCCTCCCACTAAGACAACAGGACTACAACCACCCAAGACATTTTAATAATGCAAGGAAGGATGGAACACGGATTAATACTGAAGTCTGTAATTAGAAAGCAACACTGACCAATGATGAATGAGGATGATCTGACTAATGAATAACTCTAAGCAAGAGGCACAGCTGGCAGGACAGCAGAGTCATCCCTCAGATGCAGCAATGCTTCAGTCAGAAGAAAAAAATAAATGCAGTTTCATGGGGAGCAGGAGCACACCACCTACGTGTAGAGAGGCTGCTGCTGCTGGACACACTTTGTACTTTTTATTACTCCATACCATAAATCAAGCCTGAAGATCATGTGCTGTAGCTAACTTATTAACCCCAAGATCACTCGTGACTGCAGTAAAATAGACTCCTACCCAAATAACAGCCCAGCAGTGCACATTTCTCCTCACCACCACACATTTTAAGCTGGAAATAGTTTTGATTTCAATTAGCAACATTCAGACATTCCACAGTGCAAAAAGCCGGTTTGTATTTCTGATGGTAGAAATCCTCTCGATGGCCTTTAGCCTACGCTATCCGTTACATTATTCCACAGCCACAAACCAGGCTTTTTCCTCATCAGCCAAAGCTGATGGACTTCCCTAATGACCATGCACAGCATCACATCACAAGAGTGGCAGGACGACTGACTCAGCCGTTTAATAACAAAACAAAGTTTTTCTATGCACCATTAATAGCTTTTTATGTTTATCAGTGCTCTTTCAAGAACTCTTCTGTTCACTGGTGTATTCAGAGTGTAGCTGCATTTGCATTCTTCATAAAATAGGTTTCCAGGCCAAGGAAGTAAGCTAGAACTATGTTTAAGGTCTTGAGAAGTCCAAGAGGATTATGAGCTCTTTCCCTAAGAGATGCTGCCAGCGTGACCTTCCAGCACGTGAGCCCTGGCCCTTCAGGTCCCTGGAATATTTCGAATATTGTGCTTCCCACCCAGCTCCTCTGCCCGTTCTCTCCAAGTGCCAGACTATCAATTCCTTAACCAGTCAAGAGACAAGCAATCTTAGATTTTTCCCTCCTACACTGACACCTTGACTCTTCCTCTAAAGACAATTAGGAAAACACATACTGAAACTGCAAACATGACTATGGCACACCGTTCCTAATACAGCTACTCATCCCTGATCCAGAGGATTTCAGAAGCCCAAGAAGAGCCCTACAATTTAAGCAGTGCACTACTATGCCTCATTGTAATCAACGTGTCATGGTTCTCCTCACAACCTCCCTACCCAGTCTAAAACAAAACCTGGAGATCCCAGAGTAAACGAGGTTTTCGTGAAGGGTATTTTGGTTTAGGAAAGAGTCCACAACGTACAGAGCAGCAGGTACCCTCCAGCAGAGCAAGTCTGATGACTTGCTAAAGAAAACTATTCAAGTGAGGTCATTTAAAAACACCTCACAAAAGATAGCTCATTTTCCCAAATTTGGCTAAAGTTAGATATTATACTTGCAAATGATTATTTCAAAGGTGTCTCCTAGAAGATCCCAGGATACCTTCCAGCAAAAAAGGGAAAAAAAATAACCCCAAGAATAGCAGCAAGAGCCTACCAATCTGAAGTTATCACAAAGACCACTTCCATAGTAAAACATTTTGAGATTTATTTGGTTTGGGGCCAGGAGGTCTGTATAAACACACTGCCTGCTTTTTGCCAAGCAGCACGTAACATCTTTCCTGTCTTCTGGTTGAGCTAAAGCATAAGCATTTTAATGTAATTACTTAGGTGGCAGGATCTACCACATCCTCTGAGCAGCTCAGTGGTTACTCTCCCTCACTGTTCAAAACACACAACTTTGAGATCAATAGCTCCAGCTGGTACAGGTTTTTCAGCCTGAACGAGTGGCATTTCAGCAGGCACCTGGTTTTACATACCACCACAAGATACTTCTTGTTTGAATCCACCTTTGAAGGCAAGTACTGACTCTCAGATAAACACCAATTCTGACAAAATCAAGAGGCATTTGGGGACAGCCTCTGCCACTACAATCGCACTGACCACACTGAAACCTGGTGTCATTTCTGCTATTCCAGCACATCTGTTTCCTACCTATTTTTTTGAAAGGGATAAGCAAGGGCTCAGACTTGCAGAATACTAAGTGCCTCCTCACAAGATGCCACAAGGGCAACTCCCATACATTTTACCAGAAAAGGCATGATGCTGCATTTGAGTCAGAGTTGGCCAGGCGCAGCAGTGCCCGAGCTGCACCAGCAGCAATCTGCCTGTCCTCGCCCAGCATTTTATGTCCTGGGACGGGAGGAACAGAGACGTGCAAAGGGACTACAGCTGACTGACAGCACTAACGTGGAAGCAGAGTGCCTCCTTCCCTTTTTTTATGGCTGTTGATCTTGGAAGGGGAAGTTGTTCTTTTGTTGCAACTCCAACAGCTGACCACTTTTTTCTGGTTTTCACCACTTCATCAGATTAACACTTTGAATCAGATCTATTAATCTCCCTGTTTTTCTGCAGTAAGAAGAATTTTAAGGTAAGAGATCTTTTAAAGCCTCAAGATACTGATGTTTTCAACCAATACCACCCTGCCTGGTTCTGCATGGTCTGGGTGTCAGGAACGGGGACACACAGCACAGCAGTGGAAGCCCTTCCACAGGACTGCCAGATAACCAGAAGTGACTATGGTCAAAGATTTCAGAAAGTTTCACAATAAAATCATGCTACTCACTATCACCAGACATAAACACATCAGGAAGGACTTCCCGTCATCCTCTCCCCCAAGAACTGCCCCTTTACATCTGTGACTGAACTGCCTTCTCACTAGAAACACGAGCCCATCAGGAGAAGCTCACACTACATAAATTAAAGCACTCCACTGCTAAATTTTAGAGCTTTTTCAATTATTTAAATTCTAATACACACATGCAAATAGAAACTGTTGAAAACCAATAACTATATGGATATCTGTAATTTAAAAAATAAAACCCAAGACTTAAGTTTATTTCTCATCTAGAGGGCCGTTTTACCTGCAAGCAGGACAGCCACCAACTACTACTACAGAAGTGGTGGTAGCAGGCTGTTGGATAATGGTGTACGTGCTCGAATAGGCTGGCTGTGATGTTGGTGGAGGAACAGCATACCCTAAAAATAAGAAAAAGAAAAAAAACCTTCAATCACCACATATAAGGCAGAAAGAACAATGATAATTTAGAAGTATGGAAACACAACGTGGAAAAAAATAAATAGAAATGGAGTCTTGATTGAGCAGTTTAAGAAGCTCTATCAAAATCAGAATTGGAACACACTACTCAAAGCAAAGCCACTTCATAAACCCAAGTATCTAGCACAACTTAACCATCTAAAGAGGACGCTGAGCTAATAATTAACTTTGAGAAATCAGTTCAACGCTGTTTGAGCACTAGGGAAAAACGGTTTAAACAAACGATCACAGCTTTCACTGCTGGACATTATGTATCAGGTATGTCCTAACCCAGTGGACAAACTAGCTGAAACAGAGTAAATATTTCCCTGGTTCCAACTTAACTTCCATATATTAAGTCTATAACCAGAGAGAGATGTAGGAGTGATAGGATGCAAGTGGAAAGGAAGCAGGATGCATAGCACAGAAAAAAGCCCCAAACTTTCAGAAAACCCATGTTGTTAGCTAGTGTGTCATTTTAACAGCTGCAGTTGGAAAACACAAGCTCTTAACTACTGCATTAACACTAAAAAGTTAAAAAAAAAAACGAACCTTTTTAAAGGGATGGTGGGATGTATGCAGTGTAATCATACAGTCTAGGTATGTTTGCCCAAGTACAATTCATTTTGAGCCTGTCTCCCAGGGCACAGATCTCAGATTTTCACCAAGTTATGCATCGGTAAAGTCCACCAGCCTCACTACTTAAAATTAAACTGAAAATAATCAGTTATATTTGTATTGTAGGAAAATAAGCTCCAAGTTATTAGCAAGAAATCAACCTACAGCCCCAAGATTCAACCCAATGCTTGATGACTGGGGGTCCGCCTGCTGCATGCGGCTTATTCCCTGTAACTTCTGAAACATTCCCTGAACTCCACAGAGCCCTTCCCGAGAGACCACTTCTTTCTTTGACGGCGGTCGGCATTACTTCAGTTAACAGGAGCACTCTATCTACTCACCTGCTTGAGTCTCTCCAAGACCACTGAAGTGTGTCAGAAAAAACAAACATTAACCAGACACGGCGAAGCGCCCGCAAAGAGCGGTGCGGGGCCGGGGTCTGCCACCGCGGGCGCAGCTGGGCCTCCCCGCCATTGTTTTGAGGCGGAAGCCCCGCACCCCGCGGAGTGCGTGCCACGGCAGCCGCTGCTTCGGGGAGGGCGAAGCACCAACACGTTACACCCGGGAGGCCCCTGGGGAGGAGGCGCTTCCCAACACCGGGATCCCCCGCTCGGCCCCTCCCTGCGCTGGAGACCGCGGCGGCCCCACCGCCCCCCGGGCCGGAGGCTCCAGGCTCCCCGCTCCCGCCGCTGCTGCCGGGCGGTCGCTCTGCGGCGCAGGCCACGGCCCTCAGCCGCCGCCCCCGCCGCTCCGGTCACCGGGGCCGAGCCTCTCCACGGCCTCCGGTCACCGGGGGG
>NW_015090925.1:1067222-1068975 GCF_001431845.1 Calidris pugnax
CCGGCGGCCCGAGCGGCTGCGGGCCCGGTCCCGGGCGGCACGGCAGGGGGTCCGCTCCCCCGGGGGCTGCAACGGAGCGGGAGGGCGTCAGTGCTGTCCCTGCGCCGAGAGCTGCCTCGACTCAGGGCTGCAGCTGCGCCCCGGGACCAGGGGAGGTGGAGGGAGCCTCGGGGTGCGCCCATGGCCGTGTCGGTGGGTACACACACACACAGAGACACACAGCCACCCCATACGCACACAGACACAGCACCGCTTGCCCTCCCCAGAGACCTTTAAAGGCCGCTCCTGCGCGGAGGAAAGCGTGTGCTTACTGTAACTGTACTGCCATTAATATTACACCAGCTTCTCGACAGAAAAATCTGACAGCACAAATGCAAGGCAGTACTTCCTCGTTAGGGGGAAGGTGCTTCCCTAAAATGAATGTCAAGTGACGAGGGAAAAGCCCCCTTTTGAAGAAGTGGGATCTGGGATGGCGTGGGAGAGCCGGCAGAGGGAAGCTGCCTGTGTGAACCACCCCCGGCTGCGTTAGCACAACGGCCACAGAACAGTGCCACGGGATTGAAAATGTCTGACTATGCTTTGGACAGAGCACAGGATATTAAAAAACCTCACAAAGTGGATTTTGGAGTGCTGTGGCCTCACCTAGGGCAGGGATGGTGTCCCCAGTGGTGGGGTGCAGACCTCCCCTAACTTGTCTCAATACCAACCCTGCCCCTGCTGTGATGCACTGCAAGTCATTGTCACTGCTCCTGAGGGTGAAACAGGGAAATCTCCACAGCCAACAGGGCAAGCGACCTCAACTGCACGAGACTTCCCTCCTCCCAGGTCACGCTGTAATCACAAGACTGAAGAGCAGAAGTAGGAAAGAGTTTCTGGGTGTTTTCTCTCTTTTGCAAGGCCTCGGAGCCCATCCAGGGAAGACGTGAGGTTCTCCTAAATAAGCCTAAGAAAACTGTACTGGTTGTAAATGACTTATCATGAACTGCTTGCAGGATCAGTCATCCACGCTGCCACCCTGTAAGGTTACAGGACTGTGGTTCAAAATCCAAAGGGTGAGAAAATCTCAGAAAATGCTCTTTAAATTCTTCAGCAGTCCAGTTCCCACAGGAAACAAGAGAAGTCTTGTTTCCACCTGCTCAAAACGGCAACTGGGTTGAATACACATCAAATGTATCAGTCACAACTGCTACAAATCTCGCAAAATTTATTTCCTAGGATCTAAACGGACTTCATAAAGATGCTTTACCACAATGATGGAATCATCAAAACACTACCAGGGAGCACAAGTTCTGTGTTGAGGCGGGCACCAGCCTGCCCAAGGGAGCACGCCGCAGCAGCGGGAGCCCCGCGTCCCTGTGTCCTCGGGAGAGCGCCCCGGCAGGGATGGTTCTGCCTCGCCTGGACACCACGCTGAGGGCCTGACGCCTGCACCGACCCTGCGAGCCACGGCCTCTGCCCACCGCCGCCCGCCCGGCCTGCGGGGCACAGGAGCCAGGCGGGCGGATCCCCTTCAGCCCCGGGCCCCCTTCGGCCCAACTCTCGGCCTGCGGGTCCCGCTGGCAAAGGCCTGCGGTGGCAGACGGACGCTGGCGGGTCCCCGGTGCGCGGCAGAGCGCCCGGAGGGGCTGGGCGGGGCGGGCCACGCCCAGCTGTCAGGCCCGTCAGGCTCCGGGCCGAGCCGGGGTGTCGCGGCCGCGCCGTCCCTCCCGGCCGTGACCCGCGCGGTGCGGGCCGTGGCCGCACGAGCCGCCCC
>NW_015090925.1:1069212-1095300 GCF_001431845.1 Calidris pugnax
GAGGGTGCGGTGCCGGCGGGAGGAGCGAGCGGGGTTGTGGGGAGGGGCCGGGGGGCCCGCGGGGCGTTCCGAGCAGCGGGTCCGCGCCGCCGCCACCGGAGACCCTCTCCCGCCCGGAGGCCTGCCTGCCTGAGGGGGGTTCCCTCACCGGCCGCCATGTCGGGCCCTCGGGCCTTAGCGCTGCCCGGAGCAACGCGCGCCGCCCCCGGGGCCGGCCGGGCCGCGCTGAGGAGATCCGTGCGGCGCCCGGGCTCCGCGGGGTGACGGCAGCGCACCGGGCGCTCCGGAGGGCGGGGATGGCGGCTCGTCCCGCGGGAGGGACGGGCACAGGGCGCGGGGCCGCACGGCTGGGTGGTGTGCACGGAGCGGGGCTGGTTTCGGTGAGTGCCGCAGCACTCACGGTACCCTCGGCAGCCGGGAATGCCCAGGGACAGTGCGGTCCCGTCGGGAATGGCCCGGCGGGGCGGCGGAGGGGGGCGGGGCCGGGGTGGTCTCTGCCGGTCCCCGGAGGGTACCAGGCCGCTTCCGCGTCCACCCGAATCAGGCAACGTGCTTCTTCATCCTCTGCAGCACAGCCAGAGCAAAGGGGCCTAAATTGAAGTTTTAAAAGTAATTTATGATCCCAGATGCTCCAACTGAAAGGTGCGGCGGTTGGTTTTGCAGGGGCTCTTTTAAACGGACTATTCTTTACATCTTTATTTAGTTTGGCTGATGACGCCCTAGAGCAGAACTGATCTACCATAGGTTCAAGATCCATTTTTTTAAAACGGTCATTGTCTTTGACAGCTCCTTTTTGCCTTTCAGACATGGCCATGCCCAGTTCCCTCCTGTGGGCTGTTGACATTTTCGGGAGGGTTTACACTCTCTCCACTGTTAGCCAGTACTGGGAGCTCTGTAAGGACACGCAGCTGGAGTTCAAACGGGTCTCTGCTGCCAAACAGTGCTGCTGGGGAATAGCCTGCGACCACCAGGTCTACACCTACGTCTTCTCGGGTGATGTTCCCATTAGATACCAGGAGGAGACCTATGAGAATCAGGTATGAAGTGTCACGGGGGCCTCTGTCACACTGCCACATACGCAGCAGAAAAGAGTGACAGGAAATCCTTCTCTAAGTGTGTTTCTCACAGGAAGATAGCTTGGGTTTATTTGGTTTCATTTTTTACCCGTTGTTTCTGAGGAGTATATGTGTGCCAAATAGCAGGTTATTCTTTTAATATTTTAATTCCCAAAGGAAGGTTATACTTCCCTGCCGTTACCAGAGGCAAGGCCAGTGTGCACTATGGCCTGTTTTGCGTGAGCCATTTCAGTCTGGAATATTCATCCTTTTCACTTGATGTTTTCCTTTCCTTACTGACAAATACCCAATCCTCGTAAGAAAATGTCCAGTGTAACTTTTAGGCAACAGAAGTACATTATCATGTTCTTTAAAAAATGCAAAACTTTAAAATTTCTTCTATTTGTTATTTTAAAACCTTTTTGTTTCATAGCCTTCTAGGCTATGAAAAAATGGAAACCAAAATACTAGAAAGCACAAAAGGAAATACTCTGTAAGAGCTAACAGTAACAAAATTAAACTCCGATACTTTACAGATAGTGTGCAAAGAAATTTAGCCAGATTCCTAGTAAAAGTAAATAATATTTTGTATAAAAATTATAGAAAGATTTCGAACAACTCATTTTCCACATGCCCTAAAATGTGAGACAATATTACATGACAGATTTTGCCAATATTTCTGTAGTAGGTAAGAGCACAGGGCCGGGGTTGGGGGGGAGGAAGAAAAATCGCAGCTGCACTGGCAAAAGGCTAGTGAGTTACTTGTTCTGTAACTGATTTAAGACAGATTTGGAAAAAAACCCCTCTTGATAACATAAGGTACAAGGAAGATTTACTGGTGTTATTGAAGGTAACTTGACAGTTTCTGGCACAGAAATCATGCTATTTTTCTAGTGCAGGCAAGATCTTGTCATCTTTCTGGTGGAGAGCAGACCAGCGATCCCAAGGCCACCTGTGCAGCGTTACCCTAATGCTGCAGTGTCATGGTGCCACACAGCACCAAAGGAAAAGGCACCGTTAGTACTAAAACATATCAGATGTTCCTGTTCCTGCAGCTGGAAATGGCTTGGTTGGGACTAGCTCTGCAGCCAGCCCTTCCTCCGTACTTGGAAAAGCTTCCTCCACGGACGGTGTGAGCCAGGGGCTTGCAGGGTGAACACTTTCTTGTTCACCCCAGGAATTTACTCTTCTTCTTCAGAAAAGAAGTATCATTTATGACTCCCTAGAACTCTGTAGATGTACCATGAGGTAATGTGATCTCAAACAAAATATGTCATTTATTCTTTCTGGCAGCGCTGGAATCCAGTTGGTGGGTTTTGTGAGAAATTGCTGCCCAGTGACCGCTGGCAGTGGAGTGATGTGAGCGGGCTAAAACACCAGCAGCTTGATAGTTTCACACTGCCTTCACCACACTGGGAGTGGGAGTCTGACTGGTATGTGGATGAAAATATTGGAGGAGAACCAACAGAGAAAGGGGTAGGTGAACAATACCGAAAAGAGATCTATTCTGGGAATGCTTAGTCTGTAAAATAAAAGGCACTTTTATAGAAGTGAAAATGTCTGTAAAAACAAAAGGCGCTTAACTTCCCATAGCTGCTTCTTTCTGGGAAACAGTCTAACTAATACAAGGTAAGGAAGGATCTTGTCTGAAGGCTTTTGAAGTCTATAGGAGCTCCTATAGAAGCTTTTTTCTTTTGATCAGGTCACAAAATGCTGGCAACTGGATGCCATTGTTACTTAAGACCTTTACTATGAAGAAAGTAAAATGTGTCCTGTTTGTTCTATGTATATTATCCAGAGGAATTTGGACATGGTTTGTAAATCATTCATGGAATTAGCTGATCTGTTAATCGGGGCTGTTGAGACATGCACAGTGGCTTGTATTGTATTTGGAGGAGCGACTCTTGTGCAGAATTGCTCTGAGTTATGATTTCAAACTGTCCCTAAGTCCTGATTTTTAACAAAAGAAAACCTCTGTTCGCAGGGCTGGACTTACGCCATAGACTTCCCCAGCACCTACACAAAGGATAAGAAATGGAATTCTTGTGTCAGACGCAGGAGGTGGATCAGATACAGGAGATACAAAGCACGGGACGTTTGGGCAAAGGTTCTGGATATCTTTTAAATCTTGAATAAACTGATTTTCTGAAATAATCAACTATAGGTGCAGGGAAATTGATTTTTTTATCACTGTTCTGGGGGCTGGACCTGGATTTCTTGACTTCCAATTTATAATTCTTGCAAGTATAAATGGAAAGCTGGGATTTTTTTTAGAAACCTGTGGTAATAAGTTGCAAAATCTCCTGGTAATGCAGTTGGAGATAGCTGCTCCGCTCCTTTGCAGATTTCAAACCAACTCTTTAACTTCCTTTGGTGGTTTGACAAAGCACTCTCTTTCGAGGTGGCACCTGTCTAGCATCATTCACCAGCTCTGTTCTTTGTCTGTACGCAGAATTCTTTAGTAATTGTTGTTCCATTCTAAGAATGTATAAAAATTGTAATTTGTGACATTGCAGCTTTTCAGTTCAAAGAGTATCTGTGCGCACAGTTCTGTGAGTAAAAATTTCCTTTAGTTAGGGGATGAAGCACAGACTTGTTCGTGCTGCTTCGGCAGTGTTTCCCCTCTCCCTGCTTATAGCAGCCTGGAACGAGAGGAAGAATCTCTACGCTTGGCCACTTTAGTAAGCAACACGCAAACCAATCTGCAAGAAACAAGCCAGGCCACCAGCCAGATCACCTCTCTGTTCGTGCTGTCTCTTCTCTTCCCAACCATCCTTCTCTTGGCTCCAGATCGTGTCCCAGGATGAGCCAGAGCAGCTGCCAGACCCTTTCAGTGACATCTCCATCGGAGGATGGGAAATCACCGATGAGCCCCCGGGCCGTTTATCCGTGTGGGCGGTTTCTTTACAAGGAAGGGTAAGTGCATGTTTTCTAAGGTAAAGCTTTCTAAGTTTTCTAATATAATTTACTACTGAAAAGGAGGTAAATGCTTGTAAAACAAGGTGGTTTGTGATTGTCTTATGTTGGTAAGGAAAGATGCTGTTTGTGCATCTGGCAGAGGACGTAGAAGCTGCTTTGGGACTACATTACAATAACTTGTGTTGAAAATGGAAAGGCTTAGAATCTCTCTGGGTTGCTGTTTCATGGAAGCCTAAACTTCTATAATCAGGTAAATCTTAAAAACATGGGCTGAGTACTGTCTTATATCCCGAAAAATACCCAGAATACAGACTATGGCACTGGTAGCAAAGAGAAGGGGCCTTAAAACCTGATGAAGAAGAAGATAATACTTTAACAGATGGCCTAAAATTTCAGTCAGCTTGCCTGGAGAGGCAAGCAATCTTGGTTAAATTGCTTAAAATAAAATTCCCTATGCCTCATACTTTCCAGTACTAAGTGACAAGCACCCCGCTCCACAGGCTTATTTTAATGACATTGTAAAATGCTTTCATTTCCCAGGTAAAAGTCCCTAGAGAAATAAAGTATTTCTAAATATGAGGATTTAGCACTGGGCAGTCATGTTTTGGAGCACTTATACAACCACCACGGAATGCTTTCTGTGTTTGACCTTCCTCTTTTGGCTGTGATCTGTAGGGAGGTGCACTGATGGGTAGGACCAAGACTGGCAAATGGACTGGGTGTCACTGCAGGCTGCACAGAAATGGAGTTTTTTACCCATGTTTTAGCAAGCTCTGTTCAGTGAAAGTAAGGGCAGGCTATCAGCTAACAATAACATTTTTGTGTTCTTATTTGTTCATTCTGGGCTTGTATAACATGCCCTGAAATACACCGAAGTGTTTTTTTTAATGTTGAAATATACACAGAACTTGTAGCAATAGGTTACTGTACCCAATCCAGATTCGCTGCCATGAGAAAAGCTGGTCTGTAGAAAAGCCTCCTCCCTTAGTACATAAGGAAATGGTGTTCGGCTGCATAATCAACATCAAAACCATACCTTTAAAGGTCAGGGTGTGTACTCTGCATAAAAAAAATCCTGTTGTTGAAGGAGGACTGTTCTTTCCAGTTTGCCTTTATGCTTGTCTCAATGGTTTCATTGTTGTAGTGGTAATTTTCTAAGTTTGTTGTTGGTTTTTTTTTAAACTTGTGTAGGTATGGTACAGAGAAAATGTCTGCCATCACAATCCAGAAGGTTCAGCGTGGTCTGTAATCGCCACTCCTGGTGAAGTTGTCCAGATCAGCTGTGGGCCATATGACCTCCTGTGGGCAACTCTTTGGGAAGGGCAAGCTATTGTGAGAGAAGGAATTGATAGGAATAACCCTGAAGGTAAAGTTTGTTAAATTTAGCTGGGAGCCCCTTTGATTTGTATCATGTTGAATAACAAACTACCCTACAGTGCTTCTGGGTTTTCTCTCTTGCAGGCATTTCCTGGAGCATTGTGGAGTCTCCAAGCTCTGAGAATGGGATTATGCACGTCTCCGTGGGTGTTGATGTTGTGTGGTGTGTTACAAAAGACAGAAAAGTAAGAGATGTCATGCTCTGCTTCTAGGATTATTTTTTTTTTTCCTCCCTTTGTGTATCAGCTTTTCTTGAACAGGCCTGTAACTTTCCTAGGAAACATTGGTGATTTGGGCTCACTATCCCCATGGCTTGGGCAGTTCCAGTCCCCCTTGCTGTTCTGGGAATACTGTGTGGTTTATGATATGCAAA
The DNA here is from genome assembly GCF_001431845.1 of Calidris pugnax. NCBI lineage: Eukaryota > Metazoa > Chordata > Aves > Charadriiformes > Scolopacidae > Calidris > Calidris pugnax. The sequence continues at coordinate 1,074,937 of NW_015090925.1, forward strand.
GTTGCATTTAATTTTAGGGAGACTTTCTGCTTTTTTCTTGAAAGGAATTGTCTAAACCCAAGTCAGACAGAGGTGGGTGGGGATGTAATAAGTGCCCTACTTCCAAGGGATATTGAGCATCGAAATCGAAGGGACTTGTTTCCATGTTGTCTGAAGGTTACACCAAAAGAAGCAAAGGGAATATTTTCATCTTTGCTTTTCTGTGTGATCCTATTTTTTATCTTCCTACTTAACCATTCCCTGTTCATCAGCCATTTAACATAGGGTTTTTTGTATTTATTAAGTGACATATCTGTTATTTGTACATGTGATTACTTTCTTATTGGCGTTTTAACTGAGAATTGTAGAAAAATCTCAAATTGTAAGTGACCCATGAGGAGTTGCAAGGAGTCTTAAAGTCTTGAAGAATGTACTAGAGTGCTCTGGTGCTGGTAGGAGTCAAAGCCCTTCAGCCTGAATTCAGAAACATAGATGGATTCTCTGTATGTGTGGCCGTTTTAAGTAACTGAGTTACTCTGGTTTAATGAGTTACTACTTGTGAGCTGAGCCATGGTAACAGACTGTGTTCAGCCAGCTCCATCTGCCAGACAAACCCACTCTAATAAAAGTAGATAATCTAGCATGGTTTCCTTGAGATCTGCCACAAGATACTCAGGTAACTGTCTGTTACCTGATTTAACCAACAACTTCCGAAGTAGCTGCTTGTCACAATACGGCCACATGCTAAATACAGAATGAAATGTTTCCAGGTACTGAGCTCACAGACACTTTCTGATTGGTAAGAAATAATCCAAGGGGAGACATTTTAAAGAGCTGTACCACTGAAAAGGTCCCTCCGACAGCTCCCTCCATCAGCACTGCTTCCAGGGTCTAAGCACAAGAACACTCTTTAGAAGCCCATTCAGGGTCACCGAAAATAGCCTACAGTTGATATGTAATAGAAAGTATTTTTCCAGTGGCAGAGAAACAAACTCTGTCACAGGAAGTCATAACAAAGTCTCCTTGTGGGCTGTTCCGGCTGTAGTTGGTCACAAGGACACGCAGCATTTTATCTTTACCTGATAAAGAAAAGAACTGAGGAGGATAAGTGGCTTCTTAAGGCAATGTGGCAAATCAGTATTAGAGATAAAGACTAACGCACTGAAGAAACTAAATTGCAGCTGTCTGCCTGCTCATGCAGAAGCAGCAAAATTTAGACTTTCTGTTGTTGTAGGTGTGGTTTAGAAGAGGAGTGAATTCACATAATCCTTGCGGGACAAGCTGGATTGAAATGGTTGGAGAAATGATGATGGTTACTGTAGGCTTAAACAACCAGGTAAGACAGCTGTGCACGGGCTGTGAGGGCGTTGTGTGCCCTGCTGTATGGGCAGTAGTCACGCCTGGCCGGGAGTGCCGGTGCCGACAGCTGAGTGAGAGGTGCCTGTGCTCCAACTGCTGGGAAGGAATGCCTGGCTGAATCCTTCGCCAGAAGAGAACAGTCACCCTGTCTCTTGCATGGCCCAGTCAGGTGAAAACAGTTTTCTCTTAATGGTCTAGAATTTTATACTGCTTCTACAGTACCAGCATTAAGGAAAAAAAAAGGGAAAATGCTGTGTCCAGCAGATTTTTGTGCTGAATTTTCCACTACTGCCCCTTTTTTGTAGCTGGTATCTACCTGCCTTCCATGCCATTTCCTTCACCAAGCCCTTTCCTTCCCTAGGTCTGGGGAATCAGCTGTGATGACAGAGCAATTTATTTTCGGCAAGGTGTCACACCAAGTGAGCTCAGTGGGAAGACGTGGAAGGCAATTGTATCCACCCGAGAGAGTGACAGGTCTCAGAGTGGGAGCTCAACAAGTCTGCTCAGGTATGTAGTAAAATTCCTGCTTGAGACTGTACTCTAAGAGTTTCAATGTTGGAGATACTGCTTTACATTCAAATGGCGGAGCGGGGAAGGCATCTCTAACCATTATCTATGCCAAAAAACATTTGCAGTTTTTGCCATTAAAATTAACAAGCAGCAGCAGTTGCTGCACTGGGAGTACAAACTGAAGCTTCCACTTTGGGACTCACTAAAGGTCTCAGTAAAGCGTGTTTCTCTGGGCTTTACTGTCACTATCTGGATAATAAGAGAAAACACTACCTGTGAAATATGAAGGAGTGTCAGCTCCACTTAGGAATTATCCTTCTCCTGAGTGTCACTGTACGTTCCCCTTCCTAGAGAGATTAAATCAGTAACTCCCTGCTGACTGCTGGCCTCTTGGCTGTGCCAGTGAAGCTGGGAGTGCTGCAGGAGCTACTTGTTTGAGTCAGAGTGCTCTGAGTAGAAGCATTCTCTAGCTATGACAAAAATCAAAGTTAATAAGGGGCTTTAAAAAATCCTATTCATTATTTCATATCCAGAAAATGTGATGTTGCTTCAGAGAGTTGTAGGCAGCCAACACCACCAATTGTTTGAAAAGATCAATGAAACACCTTCCTGTGTTTCAGACTCACTAGGCTGCTCTGCCAGATTTGTGTTAGACTCTCTCCCTTGATGATAGTTTTCCCTTCACAAAAGAAATCTGCTGTTTCTCTCCTAAAGCTGAAACACTGGGTTGATTTCTGTCTATCTGTGCTCTCAGGCCTGTGAGCCTTACAATGCTTTGAACGATAGTTAATTAATTATCTATTTGTCCTTCAGTGCTGGCTGTTTCTTTACTGATGAAATTCAGAACCAAACAAATGCCATCATTCAGGGTGATGCAGATACCTCCTCTGACACAGAGCTCCCCAGCGCAGCCGTGAACCCTGCCAGCGCTGCCGCCGGCGGCGATAACGGCACCGAAACACCTGCCCCTGTGACTCCGGATCCTCTGGACTCTGCTCACGGAGAAGCTGCTGGAGCTTCGACTCGTAATGAGAAAGCTAATCTGGAAATGCATAAATCTACAAACCCAAGTCCTTCTGCAGAACTGCAGTGGACAAACATTGACTTGAAGGAGGCCCAAAAGCATCCAGTCCTGTCCCTCAGCAGCTTTGGGGAAACATCCAGCCTGTCCTCCCTGGGCATGTTCCCGGTGGGAGCCGAGGAGCCGTTCGTCACCGATGAGCACCCACTGTGGGCCTGGGTGTCTGGGGGAGGCTGCCTCGTGGATCTGCACAGCCCGCTGAAGTGGTTCACTGTTCCATCAGGTACTGTCCCCTCGCCACAGCAGACACTGATTCCCAATGCTCTTCAAGAAAAATGTTGGTGTGGGGATTTTTTTGAACAAAACCATGGTGCAAAAGTCCTGATAATCCATTTACTCTTAACTGCAGTTTATTAATACGCTCCATGTCTGGGGATAGTGCTGCATGTATTTAGCTGTAAAGCACTTTGGGATTGAGATATATAAATGTAAAATTTACTCTTGAGTTTCTGTAAGAATTTTTTAAAATAATCTGTGCTGGATCTGCATCTCATTTTAATTGCACTTAACACTTAACTGCAACTTCAGGCAACCCCATCATATCGCTGAATAGTAACTGAAAGCAGTGAAAAGGGCTCTCCTGAGAGATGCAGATGCCACAAATAAGAAGTAACTGCCTCACTCCTTGTTTGTGAATGTGAATGTGAGGCATTGTGAATGTGAGCCCCACTGCTAACTGGATGGCTTGGAATTTAGATCCTTGAAAGACAGTGGAATGTTACCATATTTTCAAAGTAAACCATGAACTGTGACATCCCAGTATTAATAACAGTGTAACTCTTAATGCTCCAGAAGTAACTGCCTCACTCCTACCGTTCCTACCGAGACACGGGTGAGAGAGAGAAGTTACTCGAGGCATTGTGAATGTGAGCCCCACTGCTAACTGGATGGCTTGGAATTTAGATCCTTGAAAGACAGTGGAATGTTACCATATTTTCAAAGTAAACCATGAACTGTGACATCCCAGTATTAATAACAGTGTAACTCTTAATGCTCTTAATGCATTGTATTACCTAATTATCTTGCTTTCCAGTGACAAAAACCCCAACAAAGGTTATAGCTTTGAAAGTTTATATATAATCATTCAGTGATCTCATTTCTATGCATCATTTACAAAGTTTGGCTGTAATACCTTGATTCAAAAGAATAATAATTAGAAAAATTATGTTAGACTGGGTTGATTGTGTCCAGTGTTCAAAGCAGCATCACGTCTTACCTGTCACAGGAGTGTATTCAAAGCTCACTGGAGTTTATTGGTTTGGTTGTGTCCCAGGTTTGTCCTCCTCTGTGCAGTCCCTGTCCCTGCACATCACCCCAGCACAGACGGCCGCGTGGCGAAAGCAGATTTTTCAGCAGCTCAGTGAGAGGACAAAGCGGGAGCTGGAGAATTTTAGGCACTATGAGCAGGCAGTTGAGCAGGTAAGCAGTGAGGGCTCTTGTCTGCTGAACACACCTATCAGTACTGGGCATCAGTGATACATTGCTAGTGTACTCATCTGAACTTACTGTCAGCTTTACATTCTGGCCCTTATTTCTATCTGTGACAACTTTCCTGGATTATCACTGTCTGAGCTCCCTGTGAGAAACAAGCAGCTTATCAGACAGGGAGCAGCAATCTTTAGCTAAAAACGTTAGCTGATGGTTCTGCACAGGAGCAAATGAAGCCTTGGTCAGCATTATTTGAGAACACTAAAACCTCAAATCCGCAGAGAAATGTTTGCAACAGTGGGCGATTGTATGAATTATTCCACCACAAGATGAGGCTGCTTAATTGAGACAGTGACTCAAGTAGGTGAACTTTTCCTCTCTGCGACCACTGAGGGATGAATGTAACTGGCATAAACCAAGCGATGATGCAGACATCAATAGCAGCTTAAATAGCAGCACTTCTGTTTGATGTTCCCTTTGTTATGATTCCTTGGCTCTTTTCAGACTAATTCACATTTTTGGTCCCTTCAGATGTCATTTGGCAATTAGCAATGGAATTCATTTGGTTAAAAACACTTGGAGTCCAGGGGTTTAATCACATTTTAAAAGATAATGTCAAAAACCATGAAAGTCCAAACAGAAATGGCATGATAACAAGGAGCACACTGGAGTCAGTTCGTGTCTGTGTGCTGCTGTATTCTTGCAGAGGTAGAACTGATGTGCACATGCTATTTCAGTGCCTTTCTGTCCAGTTCTGTCAGTTTTCATTTTGCCTCCAGCTCCCTGAGCGCTCTGATACACTCTGTGTCAGGAGTAGGTAGCTGGTACCATACAGACTAACCTGCAGCAGAGATTTCTTCTGGTCGCAAAAAATAGCATTTGGGAGAAAGAAGAATCGTCTCAGTTTCCTTACCCCTGTAAATTTGGAGTCGTCTCAGTTTCCTTACCCCTGTAAATTTGTGTTTGCATTGCAGTCGGTTTGGGTTAAAACTGGGACCTTGCAATGGTGGAGGAACTGGAAGCCTTATAAATGGATGGACGTTCGTGTCGCACTGGAGCAGTTCACCGGGAGCGACGGAATGCGCGACAGCATCCTCTTCATCTATTACATGTATCACGAGGAGAAAAAGGTGTGTTCAGCTGGAGACCCTTGAGAGTGTTGCATTTGGCAAAGGAAAGCTCAAGGGGAAACAGTTTTATTAAGGGAGGCAAATTATGGTACACTAGTGTTGTGAGTTTTGGGAACCAATGCAAAGGTAGCTCAGGGTACTAGCAAACTGTGAGCTTTTCTAAGCTGGAGCTGAGCTGACACTATGTCAGAAATCCTCAGTCAGCAACCACCCACATTGCTTAAACCAGCAGCTTTGCACCAAGGAGGAATTCTTTTGGAAATTCAAAATGTTCTCAATTATCAAGAAAGAGCCAAGCTTGGCTGCCAGAGTCTTCATAAATAGGGTTAATGCTCATGGGCAGTTTGAACCAGAGGGAGCTCAGGACTGGAAACTGAGCCCTGGTCCTTCTGCACCCAGAACTGACTCTGCTCTCCATGGCAGGAACACCTTGTTCATAGTCCTGAAGTGCAAAAACGCTGGCACTGAGGAGGAGGGTATATCTATATTTGCTGTAATCATATTTTTCTCTTGTTTCAGTATATCCATGTGTTCCTGAATGAAGTCACTATTATAGTTGAAGTTCTGAATGAGGCCAAACACTCCTTTGCACTCTATACCCCTGAGAGGACGAAGCAGCGGTGGCCGATCCGTCTGGCAGCCGCAACAGAGCAAGAAATGCACGACTGGGTAATTCTGTGGATTTTTCATTTCAAGCTGGCAATATATGAAATACAACATATAAGCTGGTCTCTGAGATCTCAGCATTACAGTCACAGTATCTAGACTGCTTAGCTATTTTCACAATTTAGGTATTTAAAAAGTCTGTTTAAACTTATTTAGAGGCACCTGCGTCTTCCCGTCTCCTCTGGAGTTTGCATGCTTTCTGATGCTGCAGTTATCCACAGTAAAACCAATAGTGGTTTTCCTTCCCCTCTGGATGCAGATTAGGCTAAAATGAGTTAGGAGTATAATTCAGTTACTCTGTTCTTCTGAACAATTCTTCATAATGCTCAGAGACCGCAAACCACACTGGTTCTAGGGATTGTGTTAGTAATTTCTAAAACACTGAATTCCAGTGCCTTTAAGACAAAGCTGCTGATTCACTTTGCTGATTTGCAAGAACCTGCAAAGGTAAAACTTTGGTTTGTGGTACTGAAGCATCTACAGAAATGTCTGTTCTCAGTGTAAACAGGAGCTTCTGGTTCTCTGCTCCTTGTTCCGTAGCTGTCTCTGCTGAACATGTCCTGCTGTGAAAGCAGACGGATCCAGGGCCCTCCTTCTCACCACGCCATTTGGTCGGTGACTTGCAAAGGAGACATCTTTGTGAGCGAGCCGTGTCCTGAGCTGGAGAACGGGCCCCACCTGATGCCGTGTGATCAAATGTGAGAGGCTTCAGAAGCTGCTCCTGCTGCGCGGGGTCACCTCCAGCCGGGGCTGTCCCTATGGCATGGCAGAGGCTCCGGTGGGCTGTCGGGGTGTACGGTGCACCGTGGGTGTCTGTTGGTGACAAGGTTAATGGCTGCCTTCACAGTCATAAGTACATCTGAAGAAATTCACCAAATTGTATTTAATTGTTAGCTGCTAGAGCTACTCATGTGATTTCAAAAGCCTTTCTTGTTGAGAAAGGGCTCGTTGAGCCCGACTTCTTGTGATTATATCTTTAATGCCACAATTATTTAAATTAAGAGATGGCCTAGACTGAAAGTAATCCTAATCACTGTAATTGTAGTGTAATTTGAGCTTTCAGTTTTCTCCGAGTCAGGAAATGTGAAATTCTCAGTCCCCCAAAGTCATCCCAGTCCAGGAGCAGCCCCTTTGCAGTTCCTGTTACACCTGTGACAACACCATATACGGTTCCATGTCCTTGAGGTTGTTGGGTTGTAGGGGGTGAAAGCGTACGTTCCTGATGGATGTGCTGTGGAGTAAGTGTTAAATGTCCTTTTTGTGGCAGGTTTTGGCGTCAGGTTGGAGGTCATCTCCGGCTGATCGAGAGCAATGCCCGCAGCGTGGTGTGGGGCGTAGGCTACGATCACACCGCATGGGTGTACACCGGCGGGTACGGCGGGGGCTTCACCCAAGGTATGGGTGGCCGTGCCGTGCCGTACCGTGCCGTGCTGTGCCGTGCTGTGCTGTGCCGTGCCGTGCTGTGCTGTGCCGTGCTGTGCCGTGCTGTGCCTGTCTCACCCCTCTTCCCCACCGGGTCAGTCCTCAGGCTGCTGCAGCTCTGCTCCCCTCAGCCAGCGACCCCGCCACGCATTAGGAAGGAATCCCTATTGCAGTTTATATTTATATTTTCAGCGTAAGAGTGAGAAGTAGTATAATCAGCACTATTACTGTGGCTATTGGAATCTAAAATTTCAAAGTGTCCTTATGGTTTAGCTTTACTATAATCCACATCATTTCTTTCTGACAGGACTGGCCAGTAGTGCTGATAACATTTATACACAGTCTGATGTGAAATGTGTTTACATCTATGAGAACCAGCGGTGGAACCCGGTCACTGGATACAGCAGCAGGTTAGTTACTCCATTTGTTGTGTTTACTTACTGTGGTTTTTTACTACTGTCAAATGAAACGAGGGGTTTGTTCTAGCTTTTCAGAACAGTTGCAGTTATTCTGTCTTCAGTCTCCTCCAACATTTGCTGTTAACCTGAGATGGAAGGAGCAGTGTCTCTCCATTCTGTAGATTTGTAATTATCCATTCAAAATGCATCTGTAGCAAAGCATCACAGATTTGTGCTTCGTGAGTGCACAAAGTGTGCCTGCTTGCAGCATCTTTTGTTATTAGGGCCACACAGCAAAGTTGTCAATAGGATCTACATCTTCTATACTATTGTGCTAAATACACTGGGTCCTTGAATAGCGTATTTGAACAGAGGTATTGAAAAGGCATTGACATATCCAGGTGTCTGTGCCAGAGGAACTCGGGATTCACCTCCCAAGTTCAAATACTAGTGAGGAATATCACGCTGCAGACAGAACTTCACATGGTCCTCAGGTTTGGTGTAACTGGGAGCAAATTGTACCAATTCTTTCCCCCTGTCCTCATCACTCACATGGTATTTCTAAATGCAGAGATTGATGATGGAGACTGTTTCTGTATGAAAGTAGGAAGTGCTACAAACAGGCTTTTCTGCCCAGGCCTTCTCACTGCTCTGTTGAAGTGACCCTGTGTTCTCTGCACACTGTTCCACCCCAGAGGCCTCCCCACCGACCGCTACATGTGGAGCGACGCGTCGGGCCTGCAGGAATGTACAAAAGCTAACACCAAGCCTCCTTCTCCGCAGTGGACCTGGGTAAATTTTGGCTTAAAAGTCTTTTATCTAAGAAGGCAAAGCTTAACAAGTGGGATACGAGATTTGGGCTCAAGTGACCCAGATTTTCTTCCTGGATTTGTTGTAACATTTCACCTTGGTTTCCCCATTTATACAATAGCAATAATCTTACCTAGTCAAAGGAATGTTAAGCACTGAGTGGGGCTTTATGTTTAATGGGACTTAGACTTCTGTTCTGGTCCTTTTCAACTGAGTTAAAAAGGCTTGGAAGCCTCAGTATGAATTGATATTGCAAGTACTAGAAGGTCTCTGGCAAGTTTCTGCACTCCAAAAGCTGGAGGAGGTTATTTTTATTTTACAGTAGGTGCTGAGTGTGGTTGTTACTGTCTCCCTGTGACAACAGGTGTCCGACTGGTACATCGATTTCAATGCCTTGGGTGGAACCGACCGGGAGGGCTGGCAGTACGCAGCGGACTTCCCAGCGTAAGGATGGGCCTTCTGCATCAATACCAGCAGGGAAACCCCGTGCTTAGGCCCTCATTTCTCCTTGTTCCCTGATTTGCATGTTAACTGTGCTCTGGCAGGGAAGGCATGCCCCGATGTCTCCCCTCCCCTGGGGACAGTAGCAGTGACATTTGCAGGAGGCTGGGCAGCACAGTGAGACTGGCAAACTGTAGTGTCAGGCATGGGCAGGTACATGGGCAGGGCTTTTGGGCTCATCAGCACTTACTTCTGTTTTGGCAGGTCCTACCATGGTCACAAGACAATGAAAGACTTTGTCCGACGGAGGCGCTGGGCGAGGTGAGGAACTAAGATATAATAGGATACAAAAGTTTTGAATTTGAATGTTAAGTGTTCCCTAGAAATCTCCTTTAGTCATGAGGGCAGGAGTCTCGTGACCCAACAACAAAAGCACTAGTGAAGAACCCTGCAGTGACTAACCCACCTGCAGTAGAGAGGAGGGTGGGTCTCAGCCTCAGGCTTTAATTTGCAGCAGGTGCCCTGTTTGGTTCTGGGGGTGCTGCAGGTAAGTCAGCTACTTACTCTCTGCATCTGATTTTCCTTATGGTAAGTGATTAAGGAGCAGTAGGTGTATCAGTACATACTAGGTCACTTTTAACAACTGCTAATATGTTTTGTATATTAATAGTTTTAACATATTAATTCCACATGCTGTGTACGAGGCCCCAGATAATCCCAGCCCTGTTTCAGTCACAGAACACAGTGTGCAGGTGGAACTGGGGAGTAGCAAACTGCCACTCTTCTGTTCTAGGAAGCAGGGAAGGTCTGTGCATTCACTGGTTTTCCAGCTTTTCTATGGTTTCTGTACTAGAGTATCTAACAGCTGGGCTACCAAATTGCTATGAGCTTACAGTTCTGCTTTGTTCTGTTTGTTACTGAGCTACAAAGCCAGCATTTGGGCCCTTGAACAAGAATCTTCGAAGCAAGGTCCTGAAGCATCAAACTATTGTTGTCCCAGGATGTGCAACAAAAGGAACGACATCGAAATGGTGACTTGAAAGAAAATCAGCAACTTGACAATTACCCTCAAGCCTAAACATTTCCTCTTGTTTTTACTGTCAGTTGGAAATTGAAAACAAATAGGGAACAGCTCAGGGCTGGCCTTGGTTGCACAAAGTAACTTTTTTTAAGAACAGAAGTTTTGAGGAATCAATAATATATCAAAATTGAAAACCTGATGCAAACCGTGACTGATTGCTGTAAACGCCTTTCAAATTAAAGATACTAGTACTTATTGTACCTGCTTAATGAAAAGATTTCAGGACTGTTTGTGCTGAAGTCAGCAACAGAGCAGGAAACAAAATTTGGTTGTAGAAAGTACATATTTCTGACAGCTTTGGTTTGTTTTTTTTTGTTTCAGAAAATGTAAGATAGTCACCAACGGGCCGTGGCTGGAAGTGCCTCCTGTTGCTCTGTGGGACATCTCCATCATTCCCAGCCCGAGGGCAGCCGGCGCGGAGGCGGTCGCGCTCTGGGCCATCAGCGACAAGGGGGACGTGCTGTGCCGGCTGGGCGTGACGCCGCAGCACCCCGCCGTAAGCTCCCTCCGCTTGTACCCGGTGTTGATGTGTTAGTGCAGTGGTGCAGGTACAAACGCACCATCGAGCAGCACCTTCTCGTACAGCACCTTTTTTTTCCCCCTTTTATGCCCCAGGTTTGAAAGTCCTGGTCCACCAGCCGTAGCCCATTTTGCTGTTCTTAAACAGCACTTCTCCGGCACAGTCCCCCTTGGCTTGTGCCACCGCTCTCGCAGGAGCCTCTCCTGGCCCCTCTGTGTCTGCTCCTGAAGCGTTTTACTTCAGCTTGCTACACTCATCACTTATTTCCACCTTTTTTTTTTTCTTTTTTTTTTTAATTGTTGATAGTGTGCGTATCGCATTTAAATAAACTGCCCAGGGGTAGAATTTCTCTGAAGTGTGGTCCCAACCAAATGCCTGTTAATATCACAGGAGTTTGTCCTTTTTTCTGGGCCTGGAGATGACTCTACTTATTTAAAAGACGGGTGGGTCTGGACGTACCCGCAGAATTGACTTTTTTCTACGGACTGGGACAGATTTATTGAGTGAACATCCACTGAAGTGTGCAGAAAGGAACAAATGGTCCCGGTAACTTCAGTAGTGATACTTCTTTCCTCATAATTGACAGTGCTGAAACACCAAATTAGGGATGATACGCATTAATTATAAGCCATATCTATAACAGGGGAAAAAGCCACTATTAATGTACTTTAATGGAATTTGGAGGAAAACTGCAAGAAGCTGAATATCTATATGAATTTTTTTTCCTTCCTGCTCAGTCAGTTACAGTAGCACAGAGCCGTACGGCAGCGCAGCAGCACGGACTGGAGCGCTGGGTCTGGAATCTGGAGCCCTGTATCAGGCAATTTTTGTGAAACTTGTTCTGTGTAATCAAAAAAGAGGTTATTTTAAAAAAAAGCACAAGAACCAAACCCGAAAGGGCTGTAGCTGAGCTATTCAGAGATGTATAGGTGCCTAAATTCCAGCAATTTAAACAGAAAGGCCCTGTTAGAGTCCAGCTGTTACACAGCTGTTGGTTTCAAGGAGTTAAACAGCCACAGAGCCTTGAGGATCAGAGACCTGGCTTCTGTCCAGTCACAACGTACAGGAATTAGTGTTCAGAATATTTTGCACTATCTAGAGCTTTTCCCATTTGGCAATAATCAAGAATACTTTGTTGTGGAGTGTTTAACCACTGCTTCCTAATTCATCTTCTGTGTTTTATCAGGGAACATCCTGGCTTCACGTGGGCACGGATCAGCCCTTCATCTCCGTCTCCATCGGAGCGTGTTACCAAGTGTGGGCGATTGCCAGGGACGGCTCTGCCTTCTACCGCGGCTCGGTGTCACCGCAGAAGCCGGCGGGTGAGTGTTTGGGTCTCACCTCACCCAGGAGTGAGCTGGGCTACGCTGCTGCCTCCGGCACGGCAGAGCGTTTGGCAGAGGCCTGTCCCCTAACTCTGTGAACCAGTATCACAGCAGTTAATTTGCTCATCCCTTGCGTGATTTAAAGAGTCTGTTTCCAAAAACCAGTAAAAATACACTGAGCGTAATGTCATCCCAGCTTTCTTGCCCAGCTGCAGTGTTTCAACTCAGACATTGCTGAGAATTCTCCCACATGGTTCTGTTTTCTCAGGGTTTGACTCAAGTATTTCTGACCTTTAGGTGACTGTTGGTACCATATTCCTTCACCTCAAAAACAGAAGTTAAAACAAGTCTCAGTAGGACGAACATCCGTGTTTGTGTTGGATAAGAATGGTAAGAATTTTTAAAAATTATTTATCAATGCTACCAAAAAGAAATGAGTAGTCATCAGGGTGATCTAAAAAGGAGAGGTGGAGTCAGAGCTCCTGCCTGGAGAGAGGGTCGCTGTTGCTCCAAGAGGGGTGACAGTGAGGGGGTGAGTAGGCAGCCCCATTATTGCTGACCTGGGGGTTGTTATATCTGACAGTGCCCCAGGCAGCAACAACCCAGCATCTGTGTGTTCCTGGGGGAAGAGAGAGACAAATCCCAGGGACCTGCATGGCGGGGTGTTGTCTGAGCCCCTAGAACAGGCACAACTCCAGAGGAATATCTTCTGTTGTAAAACCTAGAAATGGCACTGTCATTGCAGGATAAATGACAACACATCCTTTTGTGAAAGAAACAAGCCTTGACCATCAGTCTCCTCCAGAGACCTTCATCTCATCTGCTTTATTTCTCTAGTACATAGTGGTTTATGTCAATGCTTTTCCCCAAGAAATTTTACAAAACAGAGTATTTGCTGTTTTCTAGAAAAGTTACAAAGAGTGACTACAGAAAAAGCAGGTACTTCACTGTCCTCACTGTAACACACTAGTCAAACCCTACCACGTTTCCAGAGAAGGCACAGTATTACCTCTGGGTTTTGCTGTGTGCCAGCACCTCCCCCAAAGCCACTGCCCTGGCTGTGAGGGGGACTGTTTGTTTGCAGGGAACCTGTGGTACCGACAGGGCATCACCCCCAGCTACCCCCAGGGAGCCGCCTGGGAACACGTCTCAAACAACATCCGAAAAATGTCCGTGGGGCCCCTGGACCAGGTAGGACCCAGCTTCCTTGGATCGTTAGTTTATTAAAGATTACACTTAACATACTTTTGTAATTAAATTAAATGTTCTTCAGAGTTATTTTTGTTTAACTAACCTCATTCCATAAGGCGATTGTCTGAAGAATTGTGATAGCAAGACAGACACGATGCCAATGGAAGGGGGACACAGCCAGCCCTGTGCTGGAAAAAGCCTCATTGATCTTTTTCCCGTTTTTTTAATGAGGCTTATTTATATATTTAATCTCTTTCCTGCCCAGTCTTGCTACCTGGCAATGTTTTAATTCTAACACTGCTATCTGGTTGGTTAGTTGGGTGTCTCTCTGACTAAATCAGAGCAGTTTGGGCCTATTCAAGACCAAGACTAGTTTCTGAAGGAGGTCAAACAGACGGGTCGTTTTTGAGGTGTGGCAGAGCCACACGAAGAGCAGGTTTTATTGTCCCCTCTGCTTCCCTGAGGTCTGGGTGATCGCTGACAAAGTGCAAGGGAGTCACAGCCTGAGCTGCGGGACTGTCTGCCACCGGACGGGGGTTCAGCCCATGGAACCCAAAGGCCTCTCCTGGGACTACGGTATCGGGGTGAGTGTGTGTGGGGGGACAGGACCAGCGGGGGCTGGGGGTGCGGGTCCCTGGGAGCTGGGTGTTGGGTCCCCCTGGACACGCCGGGCCGGGAGCGTGTCGTCCTGCTGGTGGCTTCCCAAAGCGTGCACGTACCTGCGGGAAACTGACCTTTAGTCTTGGTTTAGGTTCCTTTTTCAAGTTATTATTGTGGGTGATGCAGTTAGAGCTAGGAAGTCATTTATTTGCACTTGATAAATATTCATTTAAAATAGGTAATTTTAAAGTTATGATGGAAAAATCAGTAAAGAAAGTACCATTTTTAAAAAATTGGCTCCTCCTGGCTCTGCAATGATTGTTCCTCATTGTTTCTCCCCGTTTTACCCTTAATGGTTTGAGAAAGGTTATTTCAAGGGTTTGGTCCCTTTTAAGTTGCTGTTACAAACACCTGACCCATCTCATCTTTCCAACCCCTCGCCAGGGCGGGTGGGAGCACATCACCGTCAGAGGAAACGCGACGGAGGCGTCGAGGGCTGCGCACGACACACCCGAGGAGCAGCCTGTGGGACCAGAGGAGTTGGACAATAAGGAGGGTAAAGGGAGAAGAGAGAGCTCAAAAACCCCTCTGACGGTCAGTGAAAGTCAGGAATTGGACAGAAATGCTGTTAACTGTTAAATTGTTGCCACCTACATGTTGCAGACAAGCAGTAGTCAGGATAATTTAAAAAGAAACTAAACTTCTATTGTCTGGAGAGAAAAACAACCTTTTTCTGCTACTAATATATTTTACTGACCTGGAATTTGCAATGGAGTATTTTAAATACTGATTTCATCTGCTACATCACCTGTAAAATGTGACCTGATAAAGCTAATCATTTTGTCAAAGCAGGCAAGCTTTGCAGCCCCAAGGAGTTCCTGACCCGTCCCAGCAGCTGCTGCTCAGCCCCAGCACGGGCAGTCTCTGCCCGTGGGCACATTCCCTGTGCTAGTGAGGAGCGCAGGGCCCTTCCCCCACGGCTCTCCCGCTCACACGCCTCGCACACGCGTGTCTGAGCAGAGGGAAATGTCAGAGCGGAATTAGGGGCAGGTCCAGGGATCAGGGCAGAGCATTTGTACCTGCACAGGCCTCTGCTCAGGTGAGCCCCACACACAGCCAGGTCTCGCTCCATCACCAAAATTAACCTCTCTGCACCTCAGCTTGGGGCCAATTTTTGCTGTCTTTGCTCACAGTAACAACTCAGTCAAGAAGTGGAACCACTGGTTTCAGCGAGACTGTTGGGGAGCACGGGCCTGTTCAGGCCAAGTGACAAAGTCTCTCTCAGTTGTCAGTCCCAAGGGTGGTAGATCCTGGTTTGTCTCCATCTGAGCTGGAGCCCTGGCAGGGGAGGTGCAGGGATGCGGCTGCGCAGCGAGGAGCGGGGCTGAGACCGGGCCACTGCAAACTCTGCTTCAGCCTGGGGTCCCGGGGTGCAGAAGGACCCCCCTCACTGATGGCAGTGGTGTTACCAACATGGGCCCAACAACGCGCTGCTCTTTGGGTTTAGTCAGTGATTGATTCATCCCTCGTCAACCAGAAACCATTTTCTGTTCTCAAAAGCAGCTTTTTCCCTGTCTGACCATAATTTGGCTGTGATGTGACTGAACCCCCGTCCCCGGGCAGCGCTGACCCCTCCCCGGGAGGGTGAGGGTGAGGGAGGCGCCGTGTCTCCCCGGCAGCGGTTCACAATCAGGTTCCCTCTGTGTGTGACTGTAGCTGCAGTTATTTTTCTGCGATGCGCAGCGTGGTGTGGTCTCAGTACTGTACTTGTAGAAGTAAAACGTTTGCACGTATTTAAAGAATATATTTGGTATTTTAATGCCAAGGAAAGCACTGTTTCTAAGTCAAAATGTGAATGAAGAGTCGATGCTTTACTGGTTAAAAATGTGATCAGAGATTCCTGGTATGTCCATGCGTTGTGGGAGCACCATGAAGAACGTTTGCATTAATTACTGTAATAGGTTTTGCAGAACTTGCACAGTATCTTGTCCAAATAAGTAACTTTACGACATGTATTTCTAGAGAATTATTAGGATTGTATTTTTTCTGCATCGTAACAGAAATATTTGTTTAATAGTCAGTGTTTACATCTCCAACAATCAGCCCTGTTTCATAAAATAAGGTTTAATAATGTACCTTTGCATTTTTCCCTGCATTGCCAAGTTCCACTTCACTGTATAAAGCTGGGTTTAAGTGAACAAAACCTAAATGATAAATTGTTCCTGTTTGAGTACTTTGCCTTCTGCAACTATTATTTAGAAAATAATTTAAAAATACAATGTCATTGCTATGGCTGATTAAAATAAGGAAAAGTTACTTTGAATTGAAACAATTTTGAAAAAATAAAAGTAAATTATCCCTTTTGATGTGTCCAATAAAGCAGCATTTTGTAGCAAGGTACCGGTTTGGAACTAGCAGTTGTCATTGCACTGAAACACCCCTCTCCTGCCTCTGACTGGTCATCAGAGCTCCAAGCCCCCTCCAGCCTGGCCTTGAACCCCTCAGGGATGGGGCAGCCACAGCTTCTCTGGGCAACCTGGGCCAGGCTCTCACACCCTCACACCAAAGCAGCTCTTCCTGATACCTCGTCTCAGTCTCCCCTCTTTCAGTGCCAAACCCTTCCTCCCCATTACCCAAACACCAACCCCTCGGTGTTACTGATTTCCCCCGTTACAGCCAGACAACACATACCTGCATCAAGGGCTTCACCACTGAGGAGCAGCTGTTGAGTGAAGATACAATGTTATTAGGGCAAGTCAAACCTCTGCGAGTGTAGGAGACACCCTCACTGACACCCGAGCACTAGAAAGGCTGCTCACAACTATTTTAAGCATGAAAACTGAGAAAATCCCAACTTGCAGCAGGATCCAAGATGGAGGAAAAAAAGATCATTTTTATTTTTGAAAAGTTCCTGCTTCATTTATTGTGTTTGTAAAACCAGAATCTAGCACTAACCCAGAAAGAGCCCTGATCACATGACAGCTTCATTAGCAAATACTTTGTAATCGCACAGATCATCGGCTAACTTATCCCTATACTAAAGCATTTTTAGTGTAATTTTGGCAAAAATAAGTGCTTTGTCCCTTATTTGTGTTACACCGGCACCCAGAGACACACAAAGGTAAAGCTCAGCCCTCGCTCCAGAGAGCTCACAGTCTGACCGCGCTGTAGGAGACACAGGTGTCTGTGCTTTGCGAGGGTCAAAATCATCAACCAGAGCAGATCCAGAACTCTCAAGATGAATATTCTGATTTGGTGGCCAATTTCCCATATGTGCCACTTTGCTCATCAAATTAGTCAAATTTTGTCACCAACCGTAATGTCCCCCAGCAGCAGAGGTGAGAACAGTCACCGACCCAGGAGCAGGTCCAGCCAGACCCTCAGTGATCCCGGTGACACCACCTGGAACGCTCAGCTCCCAGCCCTTCCAGGGAGGGGGATGTGCACAGGTTTCTAAATCTTCACTCCCAACTCCATGTCACGGGATCGGGTTCCAACTCTGACACATCACGCAAATATATCCATTAAGCTCTGAAAAATTCTTATCATTTAAGGTTATTTTTAATGTGCTGTACAAGCTACAGTCATGAGTGTTACCTGTTTGTCTTTTTAAGAAAAAATAGGGGGTAGCTGGAGGCAAAACCAATGTCTGAAAACCTCTGTACTGACAGGAATTGCCATGCAAGAAGGCGCAAGAGGGATGGCAGCAGGTACCCGTAGGTGTTTGGGCTGAAGCCATGAACCTACACGGAGCATTTCTGTAGATGCTCCTCAGGATCTTCCTCCCCAGGTTGCTGTTGATAATGGTACAGTTTGGGCCCCCGGGCTGCCCCCATCCCTTCTGTGGATGGAAAGTGTCCGTTGGACATATTGAGTATAATGGAAGTCAAGGATTTAATGTAGTTTTTGGCCAGTGTGAGAGTCTCTATTTTGGAGAGTTTATTCTCAGCTCTGACGTGAGGGATCACCTCCCGCAGGGCCTGGAAGGCGTTGTTGAGCTTGTGCATCCTCTGCCTCTCCCGCTCGTTGCTCTCCAGCCTCCTCAGACGCCGCTCCTTGTTGCTCCAAGGGTGCTTGGCTCCAGCTGCAGAGACCTTGCCACTCTCCTTGTCCCCCCCGCTCCTCCTCTCCTTGTGCCGCAAACGTTTCACCAGCTCTTTCTTTCTCGTTGCTGACTCCTCAGGAAATGCTTCTCTCTCAGCAGCACGCCTTTGCTTCTTCCCTTTGCTTTTGGTCTTCATGTTTTGGCAGACGTAGGGTGTTAAGCATCCAGGTGCTGTAAAAACACGACACCGGTACCTTTAGCCTTCACACAGCTCCACACTGAGCAGATGACCTGGTGCAGGTTGGTTTGATGTGATCCCTCACTTGTCCACTACTGGAAAACAGCCATTTGTGCTCTTAATTCAGTGATGTTTGGCTTAGAAGTTGAGAATGTTGTTAGTCAAGACGATCTGCACAGATGAACAGAGGAAAAAATCCCTTTTTAGAGAACAACAGACCCTCCTTTAGCTGTAGGAAGAGGAGACGGGGGGAGCAGAGGCCACATGACCGCAGTGAAGCACCCTCTGGTGTCCTCTCCCGTGGGAAGCCAAGTGAAAGGCAGAGCCCTCTCTGCTGGCAGTAAGCAGGGTCGGGCTGGGGAGATTCCTCCTCTTACAGCACATCAGAAAATGGTCTCCCAGCTGATCCAGCCTTCCCAGGGGAAAAGTGAACCACAACCCAAAAATATGAGTACAATGGACAACCAGGTTTGGTAAGACACTCCCTCTGGTTCTGATCTCCCACCCTTCTGCTTTCTCCCTGCTCTCGTTACCACAAGTTACAATGGAATCACACACCCCCTCACTGCACGTATGCAGACTTGGGGGGTAACAGACAGAACCCCCAGGCTCTTACTCAAAGTAATTTCTCCTCAAGCTCCTGGCCATTGCTTTTTGCAGGAACAGATGTGCACCGTGAGCAGTCACCAGAGGGAACCATGACACTGCTTGGTGCAGGGGCTCAGAAACTCCTGAGGGTTTCACCCACAGCATCTCCGCGCTCCGGGCCACACTCACACCGGCGTTTCCCTCTTCCAGCAGCAACCAAATAACGGTGGGGCTTCACCGCGGTGCCTGCCCCAGCTCACGAGCAGCAGAGCTGGACTGAGTGCCCGGGTTATCCGAGGACAGAGCAGTGTTCCCTGCTCACCCTCAGCCAGGTGGACAGCAGCACTGAGGTTTCACCCACAGCACAGCTGGAACCAGCGGGGTCACAGCACCCCTGCTCCAACACCCACCTCAGCGTTACTGACACCCTCCCCAAAGTGCCTCCTCCCACCTTCCTCCAGCCCATGTAGTCATAGAGAGGTTCAGTCTTAAAAAAAACAAACATATTTTTTGGCTCATGCTATTACGTAGGAGCAGTTGGAGAGCTGGTGAGCCACTGACAAACCCCAAACCACCCCACCACGGGTGCCCGAGTGGGAGCTGGTGGCCAGCAGCCCTGAGAGCTGCCAAAAACATCGTGTCCTCTCTCACTTCTTCAGACACCACTTTGGCTGCTGGGCACTCGGGGAGACTTGGCTCCCCGCCTGCAAGGGCATCCTGGCCACCCCTTGGCAGCAGGGAGGCAGCTTTGCCAAGAGCAGAGGAGCTCACAGAGCAGCTGGGGCAGGGGGGCACCCAGGGGAAGGAGAGCACCCGCTGCGTGTGCTGAGGAGCTGGGAAGGGACGCCAGAGACACGGGGGGTTCTTCAGCAAGAGAAGAGAACTAGAGCCAAGCACTGGGTCTGCTCTGGACCAGTCCAACCCAGTGGGCAGAAAGGACAGAAAAGTAAAGGTGGGCACAGAGGAGACCAGTCACCATCCCCCTCCAGCACAAAGCGCGGTGGGCAGAGCAGAGAAAGGAGCAGCCGTGTCTGAGCAGGAAAGAGCCCCAGGACTTGGTGAGAAGCTGAAAGAAGAGTCCAAGAGAAAAGAAGCCTCACTCAGCACGTGGTGGGAGCAGAGAGTCCATAAAACTGCAGCCTAAGGGAGAGCCAAGGGGAGGAGGTGGGTCAGAGGGTGCTGAGCTGGCCGAGCTTTGCTTTCAGACCCCTGCACGCCCTGTGCCCCCCCGAAACCACCTCCTGGGGCCACAGCCGGGCTGCCCAGCCCCAGGGAGAGGGCAGGGCTGCCAGGGGGAAGCGATGGAGAGGGGAGCAGGAGCAACAGCGCGGGCTGCTCAGCAGGGACAGAGCGAGCGAGCAGAGGAGATCCCACCCTCGGCACCCCCCCTGGGGCTGCAGTCCCTCCCCGGCACTTACCGCCGCCACCACCCGCCGAGAGGCGCCTGCGGCCCGGGGGGGGATGGGAGCGCCGCGGGCACCGCCTGCCCTCGGGCCGGCTCCGGCCGCAGCAGCGGGCAGGGACCGGGCAGGGACCGGCCACGTCGCCTTAG
>NW_015090925.1:1095310-1137557 GCF_001431845.1 Calidris pugnax
GTCCCCGGAGGGGACAGTGCCCGGAGACACCGGCACAAGGCTCCCGCGGTCACCGGGTGACAGCGAGCGGCTGCGGGAGGTGCTTCCCCCAGAGCGGGAGGTAACCGATGTCACCGCGGGGGGGGTCAGGCCGGCGCTCACCGCAGCGCGGGGAGGAGGAGGAGGGGGAGGAGGAGGAAGGTCTCAGCTCTGCCGGCCCAGGCTGTGCAGGTGTCACCACCGCACCCGCGGGGAACAGCCCCGCAGGGAACAGCCCCGCAGGGCTCCTCCAGCCGCTGCCCCGGGGCTGCGGGAGGGACAGCCCCTGCCCCGGGAGCTCCCGCGGCGGATGGGCCACCTTGGGCCGAGGAGTGACACCGTACCAGTGACCTTCAGTCATCTCGGTATCGGTTCCTCATTCCCGGGGCACCCCAACAGCTGCGGCACCGACCATGGCCCCGACGTGCCCAGGCTGAGGAACAGCACCCGGCTCCTGCCCCGGCTCAAACTGCCCCTCTCCCACCGAGCACAGGTCTCCTCACCCGGGGACCCCAGAGTCACTCAGGGGTTGGGTGGGAAGGGACCTTAAAGACCACCCAGTTCCTGGGCAGGGACACCTCCCACCAGACCAGGCCACTCATCCTCGAACGCCCCCAGGGACAGGAGTTCCATCAGCTCCCATCCAGCACACACTTAGATGTAAGGAAAAAACCAAACCACAATAAAATCATCTTCTAGAAATACATTCAATAAATATCGAGAGAACAGACCACTAACCTGTTTCCTGAAGGGTACTTACAAATTTTGAAATCTCCACTCTTCCTACAAAGGCTTAATTCGAGGATCAAAAGCAATACTCAGCTTTTAGAATTACAGATTTGGATTTTACGCATCGCTTGGCCACTGACTGCACAGACACGTTACCTGCAGTTCACACACGGGTGACATCAGCAGAAATTACAGGCGACTACACTAGTTACTGGGGCTGCAGCTTTGAGCTTTTGGTACTTCCTCACCCTCTGGACACTAACAAATATCTCCTACAGCAGAACTACACTCGGCCTGATCCACTGCTGGCATCTGTTTAAGAATGAACAAACACAGACACAGAGGTTATAAATATATAACTGTATTTTATTTTTAATATTAAATATTTTTAAATTACAAGCAGATTCTTGAATCACACTATGCATGATAATCAATATACAGTAGAAATTACAATTTAAAAATGTACACAATTTAAAGACATTTTGACCTGAAATTTCATTAACTATGATATATTGCCATAAACCTCATACCTGTATTAAATTACAATAGGAAAACCTCATACCTATGATTTTGTTACATAGTTTCTCATTTACAAATAGAATTAAACATTATATATACACACACATCAGTACCATTTATCATTTAAGTTACACCTACATCTGTGCAAGTTCAAACAATGTCATAAACAAAACTGTAAGTCATATTCAAGTTTCTGAAAAACAGGCTGCTGGTATTACAAATACTTATTTTCAATAAGTTTATATGATGTTTGACTCCCCTCTAGATTTTTTCCAGTCTCCTACTAAAACCAATAACATACAAGGATATTTCTGTATGACTTAAAGCTGAAGTAATTTTGCGTACTCCACTCTTATTTAAGGCTATTTCTTATAAGGCTAATATATACTTGGATTCCACCTTTTGCCAACCCCCACAAAACTAGCCATGTGGCTAACACCTGGCAACACTGACCACTTAGCCTAGTGCTTAGTCATAGCAAAAAAAAGAAAAAAGTCTTTCTACCAACCAGCCTCCTCATGAAAAAAGATTGAGTACTACATAAAAATTTGCTAAAAATACTGATAAAAAGAATGAGGCTTAAATGGCTTTCATTAGTGCACCAACAAGGATATGAGAAAATGTTGAATGGGCTCATTCCCAGAAGGGCAGTCGCAGCGGGGGTTTGGGGAGCACCAGGCCCCCCCCACGACTGGGGGCTCCTCTCGTCCCACCACGGCCCCTCGCTGTCAAACACACCCCACGGGTGGGAAAACCAGACCTTGGAAATAACTGTAGTGGCCAGATTGAGACAATGCCTTTGTTATTCAAATAATCAAGGTATTCTACTAGAGAAGGAATTAAAACAGAACCAGGCCTCATAATAAACCACTGAAAATAGATACATGTACTTCTGAAACGGAAACCACGCTTGAGTAGCTAGTGCAAGAAATCACATGTCCTGTAGTGAATGGTTTGTAACAAATCCCCTTATCACGTAACACGATGGAGTCACCGACTCGTCTCCACTGTGTCACTGACTGCTCGGCAGATAGTTCAGTATTGCTAGTAGTTGATCAGATTTTTAACTAGTAATTTTTCCAAAAAAGCCTTTTGTATTATTGCAATTCAGCCTACTGGATTACTGAAATTAAAATTCATCGTTTAAGTGAGATGAGTCAACTTTAAATATTTCTTTCTCTTCATTGTCCAGCTAAAAAGGACATTACCTTGCTCAGTATCATACACATCCCAGCTCATTTTGGAAAAGGTGCTCCTTTGGCAATTCATTAGCAATGAGTCCGTTCGGACAAAGGAGGAAACTTTCACTTCCTAAGTAAGGATTGCTTTAAACCCAGGTAAGGAGTAAAAATCTTAGATTCCCATCAAGCAACAGGAACTCCTGATGTGCAAGATAAACGTGATGTTCCAGAATGTGAGAAACAAAATGCACAACTGAACTGCAACACTCTGGAGAGAAGCTTTTATTTAGCCTTGGTCTATATTTTAAATCAAATGATTGGAAATTAAGGCTGAACTCCAGGTGTGAGACAGCAGCCTGGTCACCATGGAGGCAGAGAAGCCCCCACATCCCGTGCGGATCATTCCGGAGTTCCGTTCTTACCATGGTGGGAATTAGAGAAGACAGAGGAGATGCTTCATCTCACTGTATGGGGGAGTTTAGCATTGGAATTGTGGAATTTCTAAGCAGTACTTTGTACACAAAGTTTATCATCTGTATTTTAAAATATCGAGAGTAGCGCACAGCTTCCTTAAACCCTCTACAGTACATACTGTAAGCCTGGATTATGAACTATTTGGCTTTACCTCTTAAATCATGTTTTGGGGAAAGTCCGCAAAAAATTCAGTTCCTCACTTCATACTGCAGAACTGACCAACTCTGAACCCGAGTGCCTCCTCAGAAACTCACCTCAGCAACACATTGGCAACTTTAAATACACGAACACTAAGTCATTCCCTTTTGATCGGTATGGAAACCATTCTGGTTAAGGGCTAAATAACATTGGAAAAAAAATTTACCATATTCCTGTCATTTTAAAACACACTTAAAAAAAAAGCAAAACGCATATAGAGGTATACAAAAACAAACTTTAGACATCTGAAAATACCTAGTCCTCCCATACTTCATGTGATGACAATTCTCTGGTGATGGGATGGGAACACCACGATACTGAGGCCCTGCCAGAACAGCCACTAAAATACAAAGTCCTTAGTGTTTCAGTACATTTATAGTTCAGTATACTAAAATACAAAGCCAGGTAAACTCTCCCTGTCCGCGTTTCCTGCAGACCCACAGTTGCATAAGGCATTCCAAGAGGTCAGGGATTTGTTTCTCAACAGAATCACTTTGGAGTGGTAATTAAGGATTATTTATTCCCACGTAGTACAAGCGTTAAACAAGCTAAATGTGTGGTGGAGTAAAGGTTAAAAACCCCACGTTGTACTCCCTTCCCCAGAGATGTTTCAGAGCATCTTTCGGTCACTTTGCATTTCAGGATGTTCTGTGGAGCCTTGCAGGCATCTTAAAATAGGCCTGGCTTTATAAAGGGTGCAAAACTGGGCATTAACCATTAACCTAATTCTTCATTGTCTTAATGTCACCGCGAGGTAGATTTACCCCAGGCCTCTGGATGGCAGCCCCCACTGCAGCCAGCACAAGAGTCACCTTCCAAATCCACTGAACGGACAACCAAAGGCCCAAGTGCCCAAACCCAGCCTATGGAAATCAGTCTTTTAGTAAGGTTCATAAATTCCAGTTTTGTACAGCCAATTTTTCCTCTTCTTTCTCCAAGGCAGAAATTGTAGTATAAAGTGGAAGGCCCTTAGTCATGATATAGTCAGATGCTATTACAGTTTAAGCAGTCAGCAGGATCATATTCAGGAATTTAGAGATATTACCTCTTTCATCTAAAAATTCCAGAATACATCATATATTCTTTTCCAGTTTCCTATAAAACATGAACACTAACAATCAATCTATAATAATTATCATTTAGAAATGGTACTGAATATAAGATTTCAGCAAGTCTAACGTAACACTCAGAAGTTATGTACGTTTTACAAGTACCGTGCATAGCAAAGGCTACAAAAAGGACAAATCAAACTGGATAACTGGGCCAATTCAACTTGTCTTCTTTTCCTCGACAGATTTAAGATTTTGATTCTGTACATCATCGGAAATAAAGGAAGAGTAACCCATAGTGCAATTGTAATAAGCAAAGTAATATGTAGTGATATCTTTTGGAATAAATATGGCTCACTACTGATCAACTACCATTCGTACAGCTTCAGCAACACGGCCACCGGCTGCACAGCACAGCTCTACACAGCTCTATGACAGGGGCATGTTCAAACAGTAAGGAGCTACATGGAAAAATATAAAAAGAATATTATACAATCTCATACATAAACCAGACTGTAGTGTAATTGCTTTACTTGTTTCTTAAGTTATCTGAAAAATACTTCAAGTACTTGAAAACAGCGGCAGAATCATCTTTCAATGAAAAGCAAAATTGCACTGATTTAAAAATACATTACAAAGTTAAATACACATTCAAATTAATGTCCTGATTTAACATTGCTTTCAGTGTTTACTTTCATTTCTTCAGACTTCTTGATTACCTGTGTTACTCTGGGGGGATCCAGAGTTTAGATAAAGAAGTTTCAGACAAAGTCTGTGTGTTTTACGTGTGTAGTCCAAGGAAGTTTTAATTCATTTAATCTTTTTCTCCATCTTCACTGCTCCCTGTTAGAGAGGAAAGGTCAGAAGTTACAGTGAGATTCTTCTGCACAACCCTCCCTTTTGGTAAGGCTTTCCCTAGAACCTGGCATTCCTCTGTTCCTCACTTCCAAGTCTGGGTTAATCTTTCCCTGGAGCTTTCAGCTACTGCAAACACTGGGTACATTTATACACAGACACCTGCCGAAATCACACAGCTCAATGTCACGTCCTGGGACACACACAGCGATGTGGGATCTCAATAATCTCTCTTATCTGAAGTTACTAAGCAGCTAACACTATCTAATCAATACACACCACACAAGAACAATACAACTCTCCATATAAACACCGATTACATTTTTATAGACATTGACCATTAGCAAGGCTCTGCCATCAGTAACATTTATTTTTAATACTATAACATTTAATCAAGATTAGTAATATGCTGAACTGATTAAAGTCTGCTTAGTTTTGCTTCTCTTACCCTCAAAAATGTATCAAAGCTTAAAAAAAGCTTTTTGTTACAGGCAAGAAAGGTTCTGTTAATAAATCCTGCTAGTACCCAGTGTGGCCATGACCAGTCAGTCTGACTGCCCCCTTCCCCCCCCCTCCCCACAGACTCTGCCCTACCCCCAGCGCCACGGCACGTGCTGCAGTTCTCAGAGAGCAGCAACAACCCACTTTTTAAAAAGCAATATGAAAAGGAACTGACCTGTAAAATAATCTTAGAAAACAATGGCAGAGACAAGATGTTCCTAGCATCCTCACCTCATGCACCGATAGAATAGAATTGACTTATGACAGGGTAATAATGAGAATTATTGGACTGCCACAGCATGGCAGCTACACAGAGGTGTTCAAGGACTACACAGATTTAATTTATATCCATATAGCACCAGTTTGTTTGAACAGAAAAATTGTGAGCTTGTCCTGTGAGTGTTCTGTGGAACAACCAGCCACAAATTGGTAGCGACTTGGATACAAATAATGTCAATCTAAACAAAATATATGTCTTAACTGAAATACAAGACCAGACATAGATTTTATAGTGTTCAAAATGCATTTCTAAATTAAGCATTTAAAATGCAGTAACATTTGTCATATCTATTACTTCTATCTTTGCATAAAATCTTTAATTTGTAGCTATCACTAAATCACTCACCTCCTTGCTCTATATCCGAGTCTGTAAGATGCGTGAGAGAAAAGCTGGCCATGTTTGCGGGAGAGATGGAGAACCGGGAATACGGGGAGGAGTGGGACCAGCTCTGATCCAGAGTCCGGGAAGGCGGCGGGGGAGAGAAGTACTTGGATGGCTGAAGAGGTGCTTTAGAACCAAGAAGACTATTAGCTGCCTTTGACAGAAAGGTTGGCTCTGGAGAAGAGAAGTCATCGTCCCATTCAAAACCCCCACCTTGGGGAAAAAAAAGAAGAAAACAGAGACGATTTAGAGTGACGCAAAGCCAGAGACAGGTTTAAAAGCAAGCCCCTGGAAGACTGCATTAACCCAAAACTTGTAGCGTTTCTGTTCTAGCCCCAGGGGTCACAGAGCTTTGTCACCCACAGCTGGATAGCCTCTCAAGACACATCAATATGAACCCAACCAGCACGACACCACAGGCCTTGGTGACCAGTAACACCAGCAGCTGAGCCTTGCTGAAGGGTATGCTTAGGGTGCAAAACTGAAGCCAGTTCACGGAGGTGTGAATTTACAAATTACCTAGAATTTAAATGACATTTCACCAAAAACTACACATAAGAGAGTCTCAGGCTCTGCTAAATATACTCCAGTACCTTCTTCATCCGTTGAGCTTTCTGAATTTCCAAATCTGTTTAAGTAACTGAGACTGGAGGATGGAACAGGAGTGCTGCAGGAGCCTTCGCCGTTCACCTCTGCTGCCCGGTTCCCCAGCTCCTTGGTTGGCATTTCCTAGGGCAAACAACGTACCTTCGTTAACTCCCACGCACACAGCTCCAGGCCCACAGACACCCACAGACACCCACAGACACCCACAGACACCCACAGACACCCACAGACACAGCACTCCAGAAACACACTCCCCCAGCCCTGCCACCCAAGCCCCCTGTGGAACTGAATGGCCTGTGAGCTCTCCAGTTACTGCCACACAACTCTGAGTTACAGGTTAAGCACACACATACTTCTATTTCTGAAGGAAGTGGTATCAAGCCTATGCTAAACTACATGCAGGAAATGACTACTTAAATATTATTTATGATATGAAAAGGTTTCATATTTCTAGGAACAACGCTAAAACATCTTCCAAATGAAAACAGTTCCCTTATCAGCCTGACACAGGTAGGGGTTTTCTTCTATTTAATAAAGCCTTATCCCATTTCCCAACATATTTTTTAATTTTTTTTTTCCCCCCTTAATCATGCTCCAGGATAAAACCAGACTTTGTAGGACCGGTATTTGAAGCAGCCAACATTTTATCAGTTACTGTAATAAGTAACAAGTTCAACAATAAGAGCAGTTTAAACACAGCTAATTTTTTCCTTCCCCTCTGACAAAAGAATCACTATTCTACAGACTGCCTAAACACAAATATATCACCTACATTTTCTATTCCAAAACACAATTATCTCCAATATTTATGTGCGTCATCATAAGCAACATTTCCAAAGCCTGACAATGTGACCGTTCTTTTAAACTCACTGTACTAGTTTAGTTGCCATCAGGTTAAAACAGAAATCCCCTCTGTATCAAGTTACAGAAGTACAAAATTGATAAAGCTGACAGGGAAACAAAGGTAACCTTGACTTTTATAAGCAGATCAGTATTTCCCTGAACTTGAATCACACTGGATTAATATAAAGTAGCATTACCATCTAAATATCATTCTCATCTTTGGTTATAGTCTAAGTTAAATTTACCTTAATGCTAACTCATGCAAGATTGAGAATTTGGCTGTGGTTTGGTTTGGGTGGGGGGCTGTGTGTTTATGTTTGGGGTTTTGGTGGGGTTTTTTTTTCTTATTTTCTTTTTATAAAGGCATTTGAACTTAAAATCTAAGTTCTCAATCTCATCAAACACATAAACCACCTTTATAAAGTTACAATAGCATTCTGGTAAAATAAATTAACCAAATCTGGTCCATAATGATGCAGTCTCACATGTTCAAATCAAATACAGTTTATAAACATCAGAAAGACATCACACGTTTCATTCAACACATGCAGTCCAGGGTCCAAAAGCAGCAGAGACTGAGGATGTGGCAGCCCAAAGCCAACCCTCCTTCACTTCAGATGGTGCTGCTGTTCTGCCAGCAGCAATGACCACACTGAGCCAAGGAGAAACAACCCACACCACGAACCACCTCCAAGCCTCTGAGACAAGAAAGGTCATCTTATAACAGCCTGTCCACAAATATTATTAAGCTATTCTACCACATCTTCTTCAAAAAATCCCAAACAAAACTTTAATTAGTAATTAAAGAAAAAGGATACCTGATCAAACAAATAGACTGTCACATCATCAAAGAATGTTACAGCCTTTTTCTCGTTTTTCCAATGCTCGCGTTGCCTTTCATCAAGAGGTTTTGAAAGTTTCAACAAGCTCCTCAGGTGTTTTCCATCATCTTTGTCAGTGAGTATCTCAGGTACCTGATGAACAGTTTCATCTTCGCTGTCAGAACTCAGACTATGCATATGGAAAGTCCTCATGTCATCCTCAGAATCACTGTTCTCATCTTCCTCATCTGCATCATCACCGTCTTCTAAATCAAGCATTCCAGAAACATCAAGTTTGCCAAGGTATTTCCCTTCGATATCCGGCTCTTTCAGCTTTTGTCCTTCAACGTGATAGAAGGACTTCTCACTGCTGCTCAGGTCCAAAGGGCTGTGTACGTTATGCACAGACTGTAAGTCTCTGTGTGACAGAAGTTCTGAAGTATTAGTGCCAACACAAGAGACACTTTTATGGGAAGTCTCAGACACTTCTATTCCATCCCTTTCCATCACTATTTCCAGGGAATTCAGAGCTGCCTCAGCCCACTCATCAGGACATCCCTGCATCCTTACATCCACCTCTCGCATCTTCAAGTTGTGATTTAGTTCTAGTTTTGCATTTTGATTATTGATATCCTGGTAATTCTTTACATCACACTTCTGCTGTCTCTCTTCAAAACTGTAACCCTCTTCAGCATTATTCTCTCTTCCATTTGAAGAATCACCACATGCAGCCTCTCTTGACAGATTTACAGTCTCCTCTGTTTTTTTATCTGGCTCAGAGTCATTGTCAGAGAAATAAGCAGAGTCTCTATACGAGTTCTGACTCCCACCCAGAAGAACCTTTGGGGTTACTTCAAAATTGCTGTTTGCTGCATCTAAACAAGCGGCCGCCTCGGAAACAATGATGACTGGGTTCGAAGGCGAAGCACTGTCGCTGCTCTCGCCGACAACATTGAGAGCAGTATCCACACTAGAAGCATCCTCAGCAGTGACATGGGAAGTCCATTCTGGAGATTCCAGGTTCTCAGTTTCATAGCCACTGTCAGCAGGTTTATCAGGAGGCAAAAGTTTCTGAGGGCTTTGAGCCTGCAAAGATTCTAAAACCTCATTTACATCTAAAGAATCCAAAGAATCGGGTGTCTCTAAGGCTTCTACAGTCTGTATTGGGGATGGGCTGTCTTCCAAAAGACTGTCCTGGCTCGCACTATCTGACATAGCAACAGAAATTAAGGTCACCTCCCCTGGAACATCCTTAAAGTTCTCAAAATGATTTGATGTTTCTTGGTTTTCCTCCAATAAACATTTACCTTTTTTTAATATGGGAGACTTATCTTGCAAGTTTCTTTTCATATCTTCCTGATCATGACATTCTCCTCTATTAAAAGTTATTTCCTCAGACTTGAAAAGCATTCCCTGTTTCACCTGTGCAGCACTCTCAGCTGCTCCAACAGCAACACCGTAACATGGGTTGTTTCCAACATTATTATTTTTGGCATTATTGGAGAGGTCTTCTTGACAGAGCATATCAATGTTACAGGACACAACTTCATTGACCTCCGCATTTAAAACTTTTCCCTCATCCTTCAAATAATGAAGATTTGCACTTCTATCACATGACTTATGTGCTGCAGATGGACTAGAGGACACCTGCATCTCTATGGTATTCTGAGACCGAGAACTCGGATCTTTATTTATCATCACGGGGTTAAAATTTTCATCTTTCACTGTTCTAAGACTTTCATGGATTAAAGAAAAGACCTGTGCGTTTTCAGCCAACGTGGGCTCAGGCTCTACAGAGTTTCTATTTGAGGTTTCTAATATACTTTTCAGAACATCTTCTGTGTTTTGCCCCACATCACTGCTGGTTTTGTTAGACAACAACCCTGTTAATAAGTTTTTCTCTTGAAGAAATAAGAAGTTATCAGAAAGTTCTTCTAAAGTTACCGAGTCAGATCGGTTTGAAATATTTTCACATAAAGAAACTGTTTCGTTTTCAGAAGCACAACTACCATGCTCCTTCTCAGAAGGGCCTACTGCCTTTCCAGCATCTGTGTTTGAGTTTAAAACAACTGGTTTAAAGTCTTTAGGAATATCATTTGTTTCAGCAAAAGGAAGTATTTTTCTGTTTTCTTCTGATTTTCTGTATTCTTCTGATCTGTCAATGTCATTAAAGATATTCTGGAAAGGACTTTCTGGACTACTAGCAGCAGGCAACAATTCCTCTTTAGGATCTGTATTGTAGTGGAAGAAGTCCCCATCAGTACTAGATTCTTCAACGTCAAGATCCCTGAGAACTGTGAAATGAGAACTTTTTTCTTGTACAGCTTCTTGATGATCAACTTCTGTGGTTAGTACAACTGACTGGTTATCAAAATTCATGCTGCAGCCACTTCCTTTTTCCTCTAACTGGATATAGTAGTCATTTCCGACAGAAAGCTTGTGCGCATCAAACACAGGTAACACCCCAGGGACAGCAAGTGATGCTTCTTGACCACTTCCATCCTGTGCTCCCGACCCCTGCTCTGACAGGGACCTCTCAAAAACCTCCACTGGAAAGAAAATACTCGTATACGTCATTGCTTCATCAGGATTCACATGACTGCACTCATCAAAATGGTCATGTTTAGCTGCCTCCCAGATGTATTCAAAGCTGAGACCTTGGCTTGTTTCAGTTACAGTAAGAACTTCCTCCATCTCGTGGCCAAGTCTATCTCCTGCAAAGTGATCTAAGATTGGAAATGCAGAATTATTTGTTTCTCTATTTGAGGTGTTTGGTTTAAGAGCGTTCCACTGCTGCTCAAAATCAATCTCTGAGTCCCTTTGGCTTTGCATGCGAAGGTAAGTGAGGAGTCTGTGCACTTCTTCTGCTGTTGGTCTCTTCTCCGGAGGTAGCCAACAGAACTGCAGAACTTCATACCTATACAAATAGAAGCATGTTTCAATAAGCTTCACACTGAAAAGGGATTTATAAAATTCAGCTATCTAAAAAGCTAAGGAGTAACAATTAATATCACTGGCAGGAATTTCCGTATATAGCAACTCCTTTCACTTTTATCTAGTGTTTCTTTGCCAGGAGCATGATTCCATGTAGGAATTTCAATATATTTAAGGAACTGAGTAACGCAAGAAACTTCTCCGGCAGCTTTAAGAATAAATAACAACATTTAAAGCTTACCATCTATCAGAGTATGGCTGCTCCAGCCGTGGCTTGAAGAGTTTAACCTGCTTCTCCTTTATGACGTGGGTCAGGACTTCCCTGTCGGAGAAGTCCGAGTAAGGCCGAGCAGCGTTCTCAAACAGCTCCCACAGCGTGACACCCAGGGCCCTGAAAGAGAGCAGCAAATGACTCTGTGCTCCCAGAACTAAAGCTGCTTTTCTAAGAAAGGATTGATTATGCAAAGCATAACTGCCAAGAAGAAACAAATATCACTCTCCCACTGGCTCCACAAAAACCTCAGAACTTGTTAACTCATTTCATTTGACAGAACATGAGAAGCCTCAAGAATAAAGTTGCTTGAAGTCAACAGCAATGAAGGCAATGGCAATGAAGGCAACTAAATACAAAAGGCCTCAAAATGACTGAGCTTTGGAAGAAAACCCCACATATTAAAAAGTAGAAATGCTTTTTTAGAGAAGCAAGATGAATAAACCTTATGGTTAGTCCAACAGTAGGAAAAGCTTTCATCAGAAACGGCAGTTACGGGTCAAACCACTAGAAAACTCATCTTTGGTTGAGTTTTCATAAAATTACTTACTTTTAAGCTGCAGTGGTCAGAAGCCAACTCTTTTGCTTAGAGCTGTATAGATACCATGTACAACACTCATCACATTTTCAGTGATTAGAGCTGACAGTGATCTTTGGGCAACCCTTCCTTGCAAAAATAAATTGAATATTGGCCTGATGCACTCCTTTTTTAACTGTAAATATTTGCTCCTTTGTGTAACACTTGAAAATATATTCACATATCTCCCTCTGAAATTATTTTAAAGCCTAGTACATACCATATGTTACTGTATTTATTTTGCTCTGCTGATAACAGTCTGTCTTGAAAACTTGTTACTAACTCAGGTGCAGTCCATCGGAGAGGAATAAGTTTCTTCTCATCTGTCTCAATATAATCTTCCTAAATTATTGATAAAAATAAAAAGAACAAAAAAAAGACTGAACAAACATTGGATCAACATCCAGAAGTTGACAGACCTTTTCTTAATATGGTTTTATGTGACCCCTATGCAAAAAATTAGAATTTAAAAAACTTAATCCCTTTTTTCCCCCAAGCAGCAGAGAATAACACTGTAGAGGAAAGGTGTCACCGCAGAGCAGAAAAACTGAATGTCTGGAAACTGAACAACTTCTTTAAGGTTTGGTACTCAGAAAACATTTTAATTAATGCCTTGAATTTTTCATTTTCTGGATATATTTAAATACTTTGAACATTTTCATTAAGAAATTTGCTTGAATTTTTCCTTCCTTAAAACATTTAAAATTAATGTGTGCATATTTTAGGACTACTGTAAATAGCACCTAAAGAAGACAGATTTAGCCAGAAGCTCCTTCTACAAGCACTAAACTCCGCTCAGCTCTAGAAAAATCATCTATTCTCTTACAGGAGCTTGTTATTTGCCAGTTATACTTTGAAAGTCCACTGTTCCAGGACAATCTAGTATCAGTTTCTAACGCTAAAGTATGCTTGTTATAACCTTAGGCCCCAAATCCTTTTAAAAAAGTGGTATATGACTAGATGAACTTACCTTGTATCTACTGAATCCTATACCATAATCTCCCACTTTGACATTTAAATCAGACGTAAGAAAGCAGTTCCGTAAGGCCAAGTCACTGAAAAAGCAAAGAAATAGATAATGAGACCAAACCGAAACGCTGTTTTAGAAACCCCACCGTGCAAACTCAAATTTCTGCGAGTGTAATGAAGCTGCGTGGTCACTACAGAACAGCAGTTGGGAAGCAGAGAGCTCTGCACCAAGCGCTCCGACGTTTTGCCCCTCAGTTTCCCAGAAGGGCCCCAGCGACGGGGAGAACTCTGCCATTGCTTCTGCCAGCCTTCAGAGAGGTCTCTGCAGCAAAGCTGTCCCAAAGCCACACAGTGCCCCTACTTCCAAGGAGACCTTCTCTCTATAACCTTCTCCTTTCCAGTCATTGGACTACACAGGCCAGAAACACATCTGTAACTCTCAAGTATGCCCCAAAGCTTTCCAACTTGTTTTATACTATTTAAATAAACATCCTGGAAGAGAAATGTGATTTTGGCTGCTTGAGTTTACCACTAACAACAAAATCACTGATGCTGGAGCTTTACCACTTACTCTGACAGCATCAGGATAGTGTTGCTAGAAGTAAACATTTACAATGAGAATCCTGCAGATCCACAGAATAATTATTTATCAAGTTTAACCGTATTTCACTGAAAACATACTGTTAAATTTAATACCTACAGAGCCAGGCTGCTGCAACACAAGAAGCAGTGATCACCCAGTTTGACAGGTACAACTGGTACCACCTTGAGGTCATCTGTAACTGTTAAACAGGTTAAAAGCAACACTCTGCCCAGCAGCCACCAGCCCAGGCCTGGGCTCCTCAGGGCTCTGCTGCTGGGTCACAACTTTGAAGACCTCCTTTCCCT
Organism: Calidris pugnax; assembly: GCF_001431845.1. Taxonomy (NCBI): domain Eukaryota; kingdom Metazoa; phylum Chordata; class Aves; order Charadriiformes; family Scolopacidae; genus Calidris; species Calidris pugnax. Next base: position 1,109,405 of record NW_015090925.1, read on the forward strand.
TCTCCCCGAACATGAGGGCTCTGCTTTCTCTAAGCATCACGACGTGCCTCGATAAGCTCCAGCACAAGTTCCCAACTTGCTGAAAAGGATAAAGATGCAAGTGCTGTTTCTGCAGCGAAGGACAGACCAGCCCAACACGAAACAAAATAAACTATCTTGTGATAGCCCAGGCTTCATCAGGTATGCCATGCTTGAGGAGCAAGTACTCAAATATTTTAGTTATTACATGTCTAAGGTTGAGGTTTTCCAGGTCCTTAACACCTTTTCAAAGTCAAAAAAAATGAATTTTGGGGCATTTCTGAGCAACTAGTTTCACGAATGCATTTTTGCCCCAGCCTTTTACTATTGCCTTCTTTCAGTATTGGCTGCATTAACTTTAATTAAAATAAAGAAATCTAGCATTTCCCCCCCCCAGTTAAAAACAAATTGTTCTCCCATTATGATTTCTTCTAAACCTGGCTACCTCCATTACTGAAGATTAAAGGTTACACTAACAATAAGGCAGTGCCAGAACATCTGCTTCAGTCTGATTTTTCACCTGAAGTCAGCTTCCCCCTCACAACCCTAAAAGGCAGCAATTTTAGGGTTGTGAGGGTTTGGGTTTTTTTCTGGTTTTAGTAACACAGCTAACAGATTACCAAACAGAAGTTCTAAATTGCTATCATCTATAAAAAACACATAGCAGGTAAGATTCATTCTAACATCCCTCCCCTCCAAAACCAAAACAAATTTAACTAGGCTGGGAATTAATGAAACCACCACCTCTCCTGGGCCGGCCCAGCAGTGTTCTGTGCCCCAGGGGCTGCAAACCCACCAGCTTCCAGCCAGGCGGGGGCTGAACCACCACCCCACCGCGGCCAAACGAGCATCTTCACAAGCATCACACCTTCATGACTTAGGATATGTAAGTTAGACACAAGTTCATTACAACACAATCTTCAATACACATGGATGCTAATCAAAATATCTACATGTATTTGAGCACATGACAACCAGAAGCAGCTATCTGGAGGGCATACCTATGCACAAAGTTGTGTTTGTGCATCACAGCAAGCCCAGCAGCAATCTCGCAGGCCATTCTCTGCAGCAGCATTATTAGTGAATCTCCTTTAACGTGCTCCTGCTCATTGCAAATGTACGTTTTCAGGTCACCCTGCAAAAGAAGTTGAAAACACTTAACAGCATAGTACGTTGATTGAATCTGAAAAATATTTAATGAATAATCAACTAACCACATTACTTATTAACCACATTTGTACTTAATAAAATCTCCTGAAGTTCCCAGTCTCTGTAAGGGTGCTTAATAAAAAAATCTCCTGAAGTTCCCAGTCTCTGTAAGGATTCTTACAGAAGTCATCTAAGGCATATGGTATTGTCTTTTTAGGGTGTTTCAATCAAATCATTCACCACTTAACATTCCAGATCATAGTGCCACATAAAACCTGTCATACAACAGTACTTTCCATTAGCTGCTAAGTAGGTAACTGACAGATCTGCATCCCACATCAATTACATTTAAAAAAAAATGTTTTCCAAAAGATTCTTCTGACTTACATATCTACCTAAGCCAGTACAATATTAAAGCTCTAGTTGTATAAACATTATATATAAACACAGCCCCCCTTTCTACCTCTCCAGAGCAGATTTATTAGAGCAGAGTTCCAAGGACCTAGAAAACAAGTGTCGGTGACAGGTTCCAGCCACACAGCCAAAGGAATCCAAGTAGAAAACACCGAGCTCAACTGGCTCTAGGTGGCAGCAAGCACCTGAAGAAGCACAAACTCCCAGGTAGATATGTATAAACATTATATATAAACACAGCCTCCCTTTCTACCTCTCCAGAGCATATTTATTAGAGCAGAGCTCCAAAGACCTAGAAAACAAGTGTCGGTGACAGGTTCCAGCCACACAGCCAAAGGAATCCAAGTAGAAAACACCGAGCTCAACTGGCTCTAGGTGGCAGCAAGCACCTGAAGAAGCACAAACTTCCCGAAATTGTCATTCATTAAAACGGCAACTGGTTACTTGTCCCAGCTGGATTAAGTTTCTAGAGTGCCTGAAACGCACCAAGGAATTACTTTTTAATTTCTAAATGCCTCAGTAACAGCAGTGCTGCGTCGCATCCCTTATTTACTAAATAATTCATGTAGGCACATGCTAGTGTAGTACATGCAACTTTTACCAAATCCAGCACCTTGAAACATGCTGGTTCTATTTGCCCATTCTATTCTAATTAAGGCTACAATCAAGGTTAAAAGTATAAACCAGGGGCTTGGGTATCGTTTTAAAAGGACATTGCTCACACCGAGCTGGGGGAAGCAGTGAGCACACTCCGGTGCCGGACGGCTGTCCCCAGAGACACAGACAGGATGAAGAGTGTCCAACGGGGAGCTCATGGAGCTCCAGCAGGACAAGGGCACAATCCTGCAGCTGGGAAGGAAAGGCCCAGCTGGGAAGGGACCTGGGGCCCTTGGCAGAGAGCAACCACACACCACTGATAGAGTCTATACCAATGAGGCAAATAGTGGATATGATTATTAAACGGATTTGTTGAACTCTTTGGGTATGAACCTTTCCTTGCAAAAACTCTTTATTGATTTGAAAATAATGTTTTCAAGTGGCAGCAACTAGAAAAAGCCCAAACAAAAGACAGAACACCACCGCTGGCATCTCCCACTCCCAGCAACTCCCCTAGAGCAGCCAGAGGGCATCCCGGGCAAATCCTGCATCCTGCCCATGTCATCTGCTGCGGGAGCTGCAGCCCCTGCTGTAAGGATGCGATAGGCAAAGCAGCCTCACAATATTCATGCTACTGCCACATTTGAATAACTTTCCTTTACTCATAAATTATGTCAATCCATTAGAGGATTTGCTGTGCTGACAAAATGCTGGCCACACATGGCTGAGTAATATATTAAAGTTAATAAGGCAGCTACCACTATTTTTAACCTGGCATAGTTCTACAGTGTTTAACAGTGAACAGTTAACTATTCATAGAAGACTGCACCACCCGACTAAGCAACCTGCTCCGGGGGGTTGGGGTGGGCTTAAGAACTTACTGTGCATTTCTTTTGATATTTACCTCTTTTTACACAGTTTTAACACAGGCAAAGGAAAATTAGGATTTGAAAGCTTTAAATCATTTATGTGCAACTGACCTCCCTTGCTCCTTGCCAGCTCTGCAAAGCAAGGGACGCAGAACAACTTGGATTACATTACAGAATAGGGTAAATGCTGGCAAATACAGTTACAGCACACACAACCTGGCAATCTTGAGGAACAAAGACGTGTGAGAGGTTTATACAGCCAGGAAAACAGGTAAGTCAGCCTGCAGGACACTCAGTGGTGCTGCAGGGACAGTGAGCTCCGGTATCTCTGCACTAGGGTTTCTAGTGCCTCTGATGAAGACCTCTGAGTGCCAAGGAGCTGGGGAACTGATAATCCCCAGGGCTGCCCGTGCAGCTAGGACAAGGTCGAGCAGCCCTAAAAAGGCTACAAGTGCCTGTAAAAGCAGTTGCAAGAGGGGACGTGCTGCGATAGGCTACGAATGCGAAGTAGCACAAAGATGACAGCCACAGCACCCTCTAGGCTGTGCTGGTCAGTAGAATAGCCACATTTCTCATTATTTAATATGGCAACCCTGCAAAATGAAGTCTACATTGCCAAAAGAACCTTAGAAGAACCTATCATCTGAAGACATTTAAATTTCCTTTCCAACACGGTTGACATATCTGCCACCTGCTTTCCTTAGCCATCAAATTCTTAAACACATGAGTACAATGGATTAAAACAAGTTTATTCTTTGTTGTACATACACACGCTATACCAGTAACACAAGGTAAGGAGCTTTAGCACTGCATTACACTACCGCTACCAGAACAGGAACGTGTTCCTCATCCTTTCCATCTGAACAATATATAGTGACCACAGATGCTACAACCTTTGGTCAACCACTCCCACCACATCTGCCCTTGTGGTCTTTCTGCTGGAGAATCAGACTGTTGTGTGATTTGGAAGCATCTCCATACACCCCCATTCACCCAATTTCAGAAAAAATACAAAAGAAGCTACCAGCGTTCTAGATCACTAGTTTCTAGAGTGCCTGAAACGCACCAAGGAATTACTTTTTAATTTCTAAATGCCTCAGTAACAGCAGTGCTGCGTCGCATCCCTTATTTACTAAATAATTCATGTAGGCACATGCTAGTGTAGTACATGCAACTTTTACCAAATCCAGCACCTTGAAACATGCTGGTTCTATTTGCCCATTCTATTCTAATTAAGGCTACAATCAAGGTTAAAAGTATAAACCAGGGGCTTGGGTATCGTTTTAAAAGGACATTGCTCACACCGAGCTGGGGGAAGCAGTGAGCACACTCCGGTGCCGGACGGCTGTCCCCAGAGACACAGACAGGATGCTAGTGTAGTACATGCAACTTTTACCAAATCCAGCACCTTGAAACATGCTGGTTCTATTTGCCCATTCTATTCTAATTAAGGCTACAATCAAGGTTAAAAGTATAAACCAGGGGCTTGGGTATCGTTTTAAAAGGACATTGCTCACACCGAGCTGGGGGAAGCAGTGAGCACACTCCGGTGCCGGACGGCTGTCCCCAGAGACACAGACAGGATGAAGAGTGTCCAACGGGGAGCTCATGGAGCTCCAGCAGGACAAGGGCACAATCCTGCAGCTGGGAAGGAAAGGCCCCTTGTGGCAACACAACCTGAGGAGTGACCAGCCAAGGGACCTGGGGCCCTTGGCAGAGAGCAACAGCTGGGAAGGGACCTGGGGCCCTTGGCAGAGAGCAACCACACACCACTGATAGAGTCTATACCAATGAGGCAAATAGTGGATATGATTATTAAACGGATTTGTTGAACTCTTTGGGTATGAACCTTTCCTTGCAAAAACTCTTTATTGATTTGAAAATAATGTTTTCAAGTGGCAGCAACTAGAAAAAGCCCAAACAAAAGACAGAACACCACCGCTGGCATCTCCCACTCCCAGCAACTCCCCTAGAGCAGCCAGAGGGCATCCCGGGCAAATCCTGCATCCTGCCCATGTCATCTGCTGCGGGAGCTGCAGCCCCTGCTGTAAGGATGCGATAGGCAAAGCAGCCTCACAATATTCATGCTACTGCCACATTTGAATAACTTTCCTTTACTCATAAATTATGTCAATCCATTAGAGGATTTGCTGTGCTGACAAAATGCTGGCCACACATGGCTGAGTAATATATTAAAGTTAATAAGGCAGCTACCACTATTTTTAACCTGGCATAGTTCTACAGTGTTTAACAGTGAACAGTTAACTATTCATAGAAGACTGCACCACCCGACTAAGCAACCTGCTCCGGGGGGTTGGGGTGGGCTTAAGAACTTACTGTGCATTTCTTTTGATATTTACCTCTTTTTACACAGTTTTAACACAGGCAAAGGAAAATTAGGATTTGAAAGCTTTAAATCATTTATGTGCAACTGACCTCCCTTGCTCCTTGCCAGCTCTGCAAAGCAAGGGACGCAGAACAACTTGGATTACATTACAGAATAGGGTAAATGCTGGCAAATACAGTTACAGCACACACAACCTGGCAATCTTGAGGAACAAAGACGTGTGAGAGGTTTATACAGCCAGGAAAACAGGTAAGTCAGCCTGCAGGACACTCAGTGGTGCTGCAGGGACAGTGAGCTCCCGTATCTCTGCACTAGGGTTTCTAGTGCCTCTGATGAAGACCTCTGAGTGCCAAGGAGCTGGGGAACTGATAATCCCCAGGGCTGCCCGTGCAGCTAGGACAAGGTCGAGCAGCCCTAAAAAGGCTACAAGTGCCTGTAAAAGCAGTTGCAAGAGGGGACGTGCTGCGATAGGCTACGAATGCGAAGTAGCACAAAGATGACAGCCACAGCACCCTCTAGGCTGTGCTGGTCAGTAGAATAGCCACATTTCTCATTATTTAATATGGCAACCCTGCAAAATGAAGTCTACATTGCCAAAAGAACCTTAGAAGAACCTATCATCTGAAGACATTTAAATTTCCTTTCCAACACGGTTGACATATCTGCCACCTGCTTTCCTTAGCCATCAAATTCTTAAACACATGAGTACAATGGATTAAAACAAGTTTATTCTTTGTTGTACATACACACGCTATACCAGTAACACAAGGTAAGGAGCTTTAGCACTGCATTACACTACCGCTACCAGAACAGGAACGTGTTCCTCATCCTTTCCATCTGAACAATATATAGTGACCACAGATGCTACAACCTTTGGTCAACCACTCCCACCACATCTGCCCTTGTGGTCTTTCTGCTGGAGAATCAGACTGTTGTGTGATTTGGAAGCATCTCCATACACCCCCATTCACCCAATTTCAGAAAAAATACAAAAGAAGCTACCAGCGTTCTAGATCACTTACTAAAATCCTGGAAGATCCAAGTAACTGCCATCCCAGCCACAGTGATACAAAGCAGCTTCTAGAATATTAGCCCACTGGCACTCTGCTAAAAACCTGTCTACTAAAAAAAAAAAAAGCTATCTAGCCATACCTCCTATTGCAAACGGTGCCTCTGGCTTCCTTGACATCTCTCCCCTCTTCACCTCCCTCCTCTCCCTCACTCCACCATCGCTCCCTCCCACACTAGGCCCTGGGACCCCAGCAAGGACCAGTGACATGCAGGGACCCTGCGCTCCTGGGGCTCTCTGCCCAGCACCGCTCGGAGAACAGGACAGCTGCCTGCACAGCCAATGAACCACGCTGGTGTCCAGAAGATACCTGGATCTACTGAGTGAGAGGTCTCCAAGCGAGCCAGACTTCTAGTATGGAAGTCATTTTTAACTCACTATAATATATAATTTTCTAAACACAAGTTTTAGTTCACTTGGAATAGAAATCAGCACAGACATTTATTTTCCAAAGAAATTACCTAACTATATTTGAATTTATAAAACTACCACTTTGGCTGTCAAGCTTACTGCCCCCAGTTAAAGTGAAAATCTATTTTATCCCCTTAAGTAAAATCCTTTCCAGATTACTCTGTAGGATCATGACAATTTCTGGCATTAATCATCAGGCATCAAACAAGGGTATTATTTTTTTTCTTGTATACTTAAAGTAGGGCAATTTTTAAAAGTTATGCCATCTTCAAATTCGAAGTTGGATTAAATAGCGTAACTATTTTAAAACATGGCAGCACTTAAATCTGATTACATACTTGGATGTGTATCTGTTAGACTCCATAAACTGCAATTCTCTTTCAACAGGCCTTTTAAAGAACCTCCAATTTGAGTACCAGATTTAAAATCAGTAAGTAGTATTCCATTTCTACATATTGAAAAACTATAAATCCATTATCTGGTTAACCTTAGGCACCTACTTTTTAATTCTTAGCAAAGCCAGAACACTTCACTTTGATCAGTCACTTTAAAAGTTCACGCGTTTCTTTCATTTAGAAAAGAATGGTTTTATCAGCACTTCTGCCTCATTAATTTACCACAGCTAATAAATTTGACCAAAAGAGCAGTAATGAACAACACAGTTATTTAAGGTCACAGATTAACTGGTGTTTCTTAAGAAAACTCAAAAGCTCATGTTAACTCTTAGTTAAATTGCTTGAGGCAAGTGATGCAAGTAGAACTGTGTTTGTGCACCCGAGTTTAAAAGGGAATTCTGCAGTAGTGAAGCTGATAAAAAGGACCTTGCTGAACTTTATAAATGCAAACTATCTTACTTCTGAAAGACTTATTTCCTAATAACATATACATGTGCTTCTGAGTTCATTTCTGCCTTGACATTTCTCAATAAACTCTGCTTTAAGCGATATGGAGACCACAAACTTTAAAAGCAGCCATTGAGGCAGTGCTCAGCCAGCCACCACCTGCAGTTCTGGGCTGGCTTGGTTTCCAGGAACGTGTTAACTACAACAAAGTGATGCAGGTCTTTCCAGCCCACAGATCCATCCCCACATCCAAACTGCAGTCTCTGAAGACTGTGCACACCAGCACAGTTCAGAGTTTCTACATGTTCATACCATTCCCAACACGGACAGGAATTCCCCCTCACGCCAGGAACACAGGGGCTGAGCAAGGGGTCTGTGCAGCTCCCCATCCCCAGGGGCCTTGGTGGCACTCACAGCGGGGAGCCCTGAGAACACCCCACACTCTACCCTTAGCACCTCTTGTGGGGTTCAGGAAGCAGAAGGCAGTTGCTTGGGCATGACGGGGAGGCAAAGAAAAGAAGAACAAGAGTAGGGAAAAGAAGAATACAGTAACGGGAAGGATCAGGAAGAGAACAGGATGATACTGAAAATTCTAGCTAGTAGAATACACTCAATACCAATTCTGGAAGTGAGCCCACCGTTGCATTTTAGCCCAAGCAGCACAGCACAGGTAAAATTTGGGTACTCAGGATGGCGGGGGGGGGGGGGGGTCAGAAGGGAGGAAATTCTTTTTTTCCTCAATTAACATCTTCATAGAAATAAAAGCACATTAAGACTGCAGAGACAGCAAACAGAATTTAGGATGTGACTGTGAGCATGTGCATGTGATACTGGGTTGCAATAAAAAGCTTCCTTCTATGACCTCCTTTCCCCTCCAAGCTCCCTGTTACATGATGTAGGCAGACTGAAAGGGAGCAGCAATTCTGTTATCAAAGACAGAACAGCTATTTTCTTCTTCAGAAAGTTCCACAAGCACCTAGAATTTACATGATGAACTGAAAAAGATTATAAACAAGAAATTACACTTGTGGTTTTTCTGTAAACCAAAAAAAAGTCTATCTTCTGACATTCTGGTTATTAAAAACATTTCCAAGGAAGAAAACAAATCACTTTGAAGGGCAGTGAATACACTACATAAAATCTACTCCAATAGAAAAACAACTGCAGTCTTTTGTACAAGTGCACTTACCAAGTCACAGAACTCAAAAACTAGGAGATAAGGAATGGCTTCCACGCATTGCCCAATACACTGGAGAACATTTGGATGCTGCAGAATGCTAGAGTAAAAAAAAATTCAGTTAAAGCCAGAGAGATGACATGATATATTATTTGCAGTAAAACACAACACACTGAAATCCCTACCAGAAGCTTCAACCCCTAACACTGGCAGGGGGCACACGGACACAGGATGCCAGGATCCAAAGGCACAGGCTCCTCTTGTCCCTTTGTACCAGCTTTGCACTGCTGCAGCACATCACCGAGAGCAGTGAAACCCAGAGATCCCGAAGCCACAAAGCAGCACTGCCACAAGACAGTCACACCCGTTGTCCCGCCACCCCCCTCACCAAAAATAATCACATGCAACTGGTTCATGAGCTACATCCAGAACTGATCTGGCTAAGAGCTAAACCTTTATTTAGCCAGGTTAGTTCCCAGCCAGATCAGTTGCTTTTTCTGAATCGCTTCAAGAGCACTTGTGCCAACACAGCAGAAGGCATGAGATTGCTGCTTCTGACAACTGCCAACAGCTTAAGCCTAACTGCAACTGCAACTACACCTCGGGGCAGCACCGAGAGCAGAGCTCCCTGTGACCACTCACTCGTGGCGAGTGCAGGCCAAGCCCACTGTGAGCTCTGTCTGGGGAACAGCTCTCTCCTTCCCACTCGCCTACACAAGCCATTACCTCCTGCAGGCAGCTCTTCAGAGAGCTCCACTACTCCCAAACACGGGAAGAGAAATTACACTCCCTTTAATATACCAAATACCGGTCCACTGTACAAAGGCTCAGCCCCTAGAAGCGAGCATCCTCCAAGCACACCACAACACAAACACCAAACAATCCTGATTTATTGGTGTTTCCCCCTAGATCAATAATTTCTCAGTTGTAGAGTACTACTAGACTGAAGGTAGTATAATTCTGGGATTTTTTTGCATGCACAAGCCTCCTTGGAAGCTACCAGAACAAAATTAGTTTTTATCACTATGTTGCACTTCATTGTTTGAAAAAGTGAACTTTAAAGAAATTAACGTGTGTCTGATAGCAAAGTGTTGCCAGTTCCCCTGCTTCTAACAGGAAAGCCAAGTACAGGCGTTAAACCTCACTCCTCAGAGACAAGTAATTAGCTATAAGGTTTGTTTGCAACACCAGAAGTTCGTTCTAAACAGCTGTAGAAGAAAAACTGATTAACCAAACAAGTGTGTTTTCCAGTCATGAATAAAAACAATCAAACACATTTAAGGAAAGGGCTTATTTTTATTTCTATGCAAGCTCAACTCTTGCTCACTTTGGACTGACAGTATTCCACTTTGTAAAGCCATGCATTTCAGTTATAAGCAGAGGCAGTAACAGTGACCAGAAGAACTGCCCCCCATTCCCATGCAGTGGTATGAAGTGCAGAAGCTAACCCTGCAGTCAAACATTACTTACTAATACGGTTCTCCATTTCTTAAAAACTGTTCTTGCTCCTTGGGACTTGCGCTCGCCTTCAGCTCCTTCACTATCACCCTTGCAACACTAGTGCCCGTGTAGACCTCTCCGAGCAGAACCTGGAAAAGAGAACCATGTGTTTTTAAGCCAAGGGAAACAAATTTTGGCATTTCCCTGCAAAGAAAAACAAGTGCTAAAGACATGCTGTAAGAAAGATTTCCTGGCTTGTCAACGCTTGCAGGGCTTTGAGAATTAAACACCCATACTTAATGCAACTTGACAACCTATCTACTCATCAACTTTTCTAATGAAGACCACTTATTTACTTCAGATTTTTTCCTAGAAAGAACTGGTAATAACAGGAATGTCTGAATTCAAATCCACAGAGGTAAAATGCGTACCTAGTAAGAAACTACACGTGAACTAAAGCAGCAGCTAAAGTGTGCATACAAAGAAACATAGTATAAGAAAAACTGCAGTTGAAATCCTATTACTTTTTTTTTTTTTAAGAGTACTATTTTAAAGGAAATACAGTCAAGTCAGTTAGGGATAAGACTCAAACTGCAGTACAATATTAAAAAAAAACCCAAAACAAACCAAACCCAACAAAACCAAAAGGCAAACTTCTCACCTTTCCAAACCAGCCATTTCCAATTTCCTGGATGTAGTTTAGACTCTGACGTGCAACTTGAGACTTGGATCCATCTGTCACACACAACAAAAAAAAAGATACCAGGTATCAAACCACTCAGATGGCCAAAGTTATCAACTGTTAAGGAAATAACACAAGCTCCTACAACATCTATTCCCGATTACATCCACACATTCAGACTAAGCAGCAAAGCCTAGTCAGACAAACATAAAATACGAAGGAACGTTGTGACAGTAGCACTCAAGTGAAACTTTTCTCAGCTCCAGCTTCTAAACCATACTAGAACACATTCCCTACAAACAGATGGGGATTCTCCTTAGGATATGTCAACTTGCAATTTTTTGAAGCATTCAGTTAGAAGGCAAAAAGGCTGGGTTCTAATTCCAATATAGAAGTGCAGCAGACCCTGTAGTTGGTTAAAACAAATCATAGAATCATTTAGTTTGGAAAAGACCTTTAAGATCAAGTCCAACTGTTAGCCCAGCACTGCAGAGCTACCTCTAACCCATGTCCCTCAGCACCACATCTACATAAATTTTAAACACCTCCAGGGACAGCAACTCCACCACTGCCCTGGGCAACCTGTTCCAAGGCTTGACAACCCTATCAGTGAAGAATTTTTTCCTGATATCCATCCTAAACCTTCCCTGGTACCACTTGAGGCTGTTTCCTCTTGTCCCATTGCCTGTTCCTTGGGAGAAAACACTGGGTTCCCCCGGCTACACCCTCTTTTCAGGTGGTATAGCGAAAACGCCTCCCCTCAGCCTCCTTTTCTCCAGGCTGAACTGGAGCTCCCTCAGCCTTTCTTCATAAGACTTGTGCTCCAGACCCCTCACCAGTCTACACACTAAATAACCTCCTCACAAACATTTCCTATGTAAACAAAAGCAGAAAACCCAAGACAATGCTCATTGCTTGTGTATCTTAAAATTTATAGTGACACAGAGAGCTATGATTTTAAGAGAAAGGGTTTGACTGCTTTACTCTTCAGCCCAACTGCCCTACTTAGAGCTGCCATCTGGAAGGAGGACACTTTCCGACTAAAAATACCTAATGTGAAGAGTGCAGAGAGGGACAGGGTAGAAAAGCCCAGATCTGGGCAGAGGAGGGGCAGTAACAGTGGCAGGCTCTATCCTACCCAGGAGATCCAGCAGTGTTTACCTCTCTGCTGCTTAAGAACACCAACAGATGTACAGAGAAACTTCCCATCCACACGACTTGTCTGACAGAATTCTAGCCCCCATTTTTATTTCCATAAGCCCCATTTACACCAGTACTACCTTACTGGAACAACTATAGCTGTGCAATATACTCTCAAGGTGATTTGAAGCACAGAGAATGCTGAATCGGTACAACCCCATTTCACCAGTGCACCTTACTTGAGAACACTGCCTGCTCCTGGCAAAATAACTTCCCGTGACAACAATTATGGCAATGTAGAAGCACTGAGATAAAATTATTCACAGAGAATTTTCCCTCGCTCATTAGAACACTGATACAAAAGAAACTTACTCCTCAAAGGCACACTGATAGTTTCTTGAAATTTGTAGGTACAGAACTTGAACAAGAAGCTTCCCTGAACATCTAATGATTAAGCAACACAAGCAATATATGTAAAAATTATATGTGAGGTCCTATAGTACGACAACAACTACTTTATGCTACACTATGTTTGAAATATTTAAGATGCTTCAGTCTCCTTTTGCAATAATTGTATTTTAGAGAACACATTCCAAAGAGCCTTTCCCAGGGCAGTCTCACGCTCTGTCCAGCAGGGAAAGCCCACAGTGCTGGGAGGCAGCCACGCAGCGAGAGCAGCGCTGAGGCACGCGAGTCCCTCTCCCACTGAAGGCCAACGGCAGAAACCCAGCGACCGCCTCGCCAGGGAGAAAACCACCACAGAGCAGAAGTCACCAATGTATCAGAGAATGTCAACCCTTCCTGCACAGAGAGGTGTAATTAAAGTCCTCAAGAGGTTTATTTCAGCTAGTTTAATTCTATTTAGCTACCTTACATGGCATCCTGCCGTAAGTTAACATTTTTTAAGTAATTTTTCACATTTTATCCTATACTTCACTTAAGTGTACTATATATCCTATACTATACTTAAGAAGCTCCTTCAAAATATATTTACTCAGTTTATGTAAGTCTGTAACAATTAACTCGTTACAGTGAAGTTAAACATAGTCAGCTTCACTCCACTTTTGACACTGAAATTGACCGCTTTTAGTTTTTCATTAAAAAACCTGTGTTTTACCTGTACGAGATGGGAACTGGGAGGGAGTTGGTACAGTAATACTGGGAACTGAAAGAGTAAAGACTTCTGCTGGAGACTGAACAGACGGAGTATCTTCTGCTGGAGGTGTAAAATCTATCTCGTCATCGAAGTTATCTTCAAATTCCTGCATAAAGAAATACCTTAGTAAACAAGTTGATCTTTGTCTTAAAATTAGCACTGGTACATTTCTTTTAGCTTGAATGAGCGATGTTAAGGAGGCCTGATTTTTTTCCCAAGGACAGTGACAGATTTTTAGTTTTCTATTCCTTACTTTCAAGTTATTACTGATTTAAAGAGATTACAGTATCAAGTATTGCCTTTATCAAAAAGGGGCTGTTTGTTTTGTGGGTTTCTTTGTGGTTTGGGTTTTTGGTATTTTACTTTAAATGTTACCCCTGGCTTTGAATGAATTACCCTGAACTGACTAGGCCAAATCTTCAGTATTCTTATTCAACAGGAGCATCTTAAACCCTGTCAGCAGACTAAGAAAAACAATTAAAAGAATACACAGGAAAAGGACAAAAAGGCTCTTTAACTACAGCAGAATTGTCTCAAGGGTGTACTTTTACTACTGATCCTGACAGCTAGTAACAATTTTGAAAATACATTAAAGATCCTTACTGCAGCATGGACCAAGTACTTAAAATAAATGGTTGCAACAAGATTTTCCAGTGTGTAGAAACAGAGCTGCTGGCTGCTTCAGAGAGACGCACAGTGACACCGAGGGTCAGTAACGGCCGAGGATCCACAACAATTGAGCAAGCTGTGTGCTGATACCCAGAACACCAGGAATACCACTTGTACATACATTTGCACTTCAGAGGCTTACCTTGAAGTCTATCTCAGGGTCTTTGCAGCATGAGACACAGTTGGCCAGCAGAATTACCAGTACTACCAGAGTACTGAGAGACAGAATCACAAAAGAGGAGGAAATTTCGGCTGTAGCTCCTTCTCCTAGAAATAAACACGTATGTAGTGTTATATAAATGCATTTAGCATTTTAAGAAGTTCCTTTAAAATATATTATCCATCTGCATTTATTTAAAAGATGGAGTTTGAATATTTAACTCTGGATAGGATCCAAAATAAGAGGAAACTGAACAAAAGGACACACTGGTAAAGTCTATCGATGCTCCACCACCTGCCTGTCCCGTTTGGGACCTCCCTGATCCCAGCTACGAGGCCAAGGCCAACATGATTTACTGCAGTAGGTGATGAGCAGTGACAGCCCCAAGCCTCAGGATTCTGCTGAAGTCAACACATCTAAACAAGTATCTAAACACTGATATTAGAAATGTGGTCTTTTTGAAGACATCTCCCATGAACCAAAACACCTGTCCTGAGATAAAAGGCAGCTAGAAGAAATCCTCACTTGACCTGCATACAAATTTAAAATATAGTAATATAAGACAGTACTCTCTGCGTTCAGGACAGTCTGCCAAATATACAAGTTGCTTTAATAAGTGCGGTGAATCTAACTGGATCACCCCAATTTCTATTTCTTGTGATTCATTATGTTATTTGTCTCCATTTCAAGAATTTTAGACACGACCTCTAACCACTTTGCAAACACACTTCCAAATAATTTTCCAAAATTTTATATAGAAATATTCTACAACACATTTTTTATGATTAAGTCAGGCTATTATTACTCACACAGGATCAAAAGCTTTAAATGGCATTTATAAAAATCTTAACTCTTTGCCAGGGGAATGAAACCTATTTTCATCCCTGTTTTCATCCGAAGTTGAGAACAAAGATATGCAGTTCCCTAGGAGACCACGGCACACATCCTGAGGGGTGGTTGTTGTTTCCTTTTAAACAGGTACTGCCACAGGGACTGGAAGAGTAGTTGGATCATATCCGATTAAATATATTTAGGTATTACATCATGTCAGGTGACTAAGATTGACTGGATTTTTTGGGAACATCTGAGTATCAATGGGAACATCTGGCAACAGAATACAGCATAAATGAAGCCTCAGAAATAAATAAAAAAGAAATATCAGAAGTTGATCACTAGTTAAGGGACATACAAACTTGTCCACCTACCTCTTACACCTTCAAAAAACTACAAGGAATTAAATTTCCAGAGAAAGCTATAGCTTTTCATCATGTTCCATGGAATATTTACTGATTTTAATTACATGTAAAGAATAAATTGACATAATCAAAATATTGCTTTAAAAAGGGCTTGCACAGTTTCAGAAGATTACACGTTTTCTGTAGTGTAAATTAGGAATTTCGTCCATACAACAATAGAAGTTAAACAAAAAAGGAAGGTTTTCAAGCAAGTGACATTGCTTCTAGTTTCCCCAACAGCTCTGGCATCCTAACCTCATTAGAAAGGGTGAATACTCCATGCCCAGATAAACTGAACTGTCCAAACCGATCAACCACCAGGTGGAAATTCTGAAGAGAAAAGAATCTCTGATGAGGCCTCTCAATAGAACAATTTATACTCCTTTAGAACAAGTTCTCTACAGAACACCCATGTATTTTTCCGTTTGTAAACATCAACATGAAAAAGGAGGAATGGTAACAGCTGGTTTATGTTTACTTCCTTCAGATGTTCACCAACCTTACTAAGCAGATGGAAAATTATCTAAACCACAAATATAAGCATTTTGTGAAGTCATTAGCTAAATTACTGTAACAAACACACACAGAGGTAATATAGCTTTAGATAAAATAAAAGACATTCCTTTGAACATCTAACTGAAACCAATTAATACAGGGTAGCTTTACTACAAAAAAAGCAAACATATTTATGTTACCAGCTATTACTCATTAAAATTATTATTTTAAAGCCATTTTTCCAAAACCACCTCACCTAATTTCCAAACAGCTTCCTCAACTTCACCACCAGCTTCAGTGAAGTGAAAAGTCAACTCACTGCAGACCATCCACTGAACTGGCGCAGATTTTCCCTAAGAAATACCCGTGAACGCATCATCACAATTAAATATATGTATTCCTCACAGTAGAAGAGCAAGACTCCTGACCTCCCAGAATGTTTCATCCACATACAGGATGCATTTGAGAAAGTCAGCCAAAGTCAATCACCGACACGATGGACTGGGGCACCAAGAGCATGTTTCATTCTTCCGTCAAGTCTACAAAACACTGAAAAAAAATCCAAAAGCTATCCAAAATAAACCAACTTTATTTTGGTTTTATGGTACACTCTAACATCTCCTTTTTCATGCCCACATGGCTAACGTGAACTTCAGTGTCTTCCTGCTCCCCACAGGAGATGAGCATTATCACTTCTCATTAGCATCCTCCCCTGCTCCAAATACCACATCTTCTAGATGTTTTTTTGCTCAGCCTCTACCAGAACTTGGAGCAAATCTTCACAATTTGCTTTACCACTTTCAATCTCACTGCTTCTTTTCAAGACCTAACAGGGGTTTGTGCACCTGAAATACATCTACAGTAATTACACCAGCTGGGGGTCATCAAGGGGGTATCTCTGCCTACAAACCTCCCTCCTGAGCCCCAGGACTATCACACCCACAGTGGCACGGCCACCACACGTGTCTACAGAAACGCTACCATGCTCACTCCAGCTTTGGACCCCACTAGGGACCCCCTGAAAGTCCTAAGTTACCACAGCAAATCCAGCAGGGAGGACTCAAGCTCCTGGTGGTCTTATGCCAGTTTTCTGGCTTATTTAACTCAAAATGAGATATAACGGGCGCTAACAATCACAAGCTGCATTTACTGTATGAGTTTGATACACTGCACGTGTATTCAGCTATTTTATATGAAACAGACAACATCTTTTAGTTGGAATTCCTCCTGCAAAGAAAACTGAATATTTATCAAGCCTATAATCTAAGTGTTCTATGGAAGTTACCCTCTTCCCTGCAATGCAGCCATCTCCTTTAGGTGTCCTGGAATGAATACAGGAAAAAAAAATAAAATTCCTGCTGTTAATTAGGTTACTTCCTAATCTTACAGACTTTCTATAATTCCCAGGAGAAGAAAGTGTGTGAACTAACAGCAACTAGTTGCAAGATGTAATGAAGATTTGTTTTTAAAAAAAAAAAAAAACAACAAAACAACAAAAAACCAAATCAAAGATGACCTTTGAAAAGGCAGGTAACCACTGGCAGTTCATTAAGATGACAGAAGTCACCTAAACTTCCAAAAGCACCAGGCAAATTTCACATCCGAAGTTATAAAAACATGCTTTAATACAAAGAAAAATGCCAAGTATCATGGGCAAGTTTCTGCAATGCTTACAGAATAGCATTTCAGATGACTCATACAAGTAAGAGTTACTAAGAACTACAGAATCATTCTCTATTTGGATAAACTTTGAAGTCTCTCACATAGTAATTAATAAGTGATATTTTTCCATTTGCACTTCTTTAAAAAAAATGAATGTAAAATTAAGTATAAAATGATGGCAACCTATAACTGGGTTAGAATTTTTTATAAGTGAAGGCATTTTAATAGCTTGTATAAATGCCTACTTGGTGATGGAAGTCACTGATTAAGTATTAGAACTGATGTTTGACAAAGTGCTGAAAAACCTGCTGCAGTGTAACCTCTACTGCATTTTTCAACTATTTCCATCCAATGATTAATCCACTGCAGCTTAGTAAAGTGACTTGGAACTGAAAAGGTAGATATTTAACACCTGCCTTTGTTTGTAAATTGTGAGAGCATGAAGGAATGACAGCTATTTATTACAAGATCCTGACCGAAAAAGCAACTAGAAAGAAATTAAACCCAGAGGACCATATTATATAGTCATTGCAGAAAATAGTTTTCTTTAATAAATGAACCCTGTTAAAATACATTGTAAATTTAATTAATCTAAAACTAGATAAAATCCAGTAAATAGCACTCACAATTTTACAATGAATGCAGAAGAATCTTAACGTAATAGATTCTAAGAGTAGAGAAGTCAATGAACTTACTCAGCATAACATCTCAGTTTAAAACCCTACTGTATTTAATGTAAACCTACACAGTAACAACCTACTATGTCTTAATACCTAGCCAGAAGTCAGAATCCGTTCTTTAGCAAAGGAGCTGCAAAACATCCCAAAAATGCTATATATAAATGCCAAGAACATCAGGCTTCCCGTGAGTGAACACCAACAGCCCGGGTGCTTTGGTCAGGTCCATGCACACCCCTGGAGCGGGAGGAAGAGGCCGGGATGCTCGCAGGACTCTACAAACCACGCAGGAGCAGCAGCACGTCTGCGTTACCGTGTGTGTCACTGCAGGGGTAACACAACAGAATGCTTTACAAGAACTCTCTGCGGTGAATGTTCCATCTCAAAATGGCATCGAGATGATCCTGAATTATCAGCACCGAAAATAAGGTCATTTTTCAAAGCCTTACAGTATTAAATACTGATTTTATGCTGTCATTTATCCACTTTTAACAAGCACATGGTATCATATACAATTCAAAGCCCTGGCCAAAGCAGGCATTTAATTAGCAGCTATTCAGGCAGCTTCTTCAGCACCTCTGAAGACTGCCATTTCCCAAGCAAGTTTTACACCAGTGTCTGGAGTGCAGCACATCTGGAGTCAGACGCTGTACGCAGCAGGTACATGGACACACTCACTGCACAAACAAGGATGAGGAATTACGCTGGCATTCTCAGAATCAAGTACAGACACGAGAACATACAGTTCAGTTATTTATTAACATTCTTCCACCCGTTCAAACATGCTATTTTCATACAAACTCTATTCCAAGGCAATTTATATAGGTCAGGACTCTGTATACCTTCCTAAGCTTCTTTCAAGCCTACTCTCTTTTCAAAAGAGAGCCCACTGCCTACCAAACCAACACCTAAGCAAACAAAAGTTTGTTTCTTGCTAGACCTGGTTTCCTTCTCCATCCAGTTCCTCAGTCTACCCACTATGCTCCCAGACACCCCGTGTGTCCCCCACCCATGGGCTCCTCTGCCCCCACTAACCAGGAGCACCTCCAGCCAGAGGGCCTGGCCACGGCCGAGCAGTGGCCACCGCGCAGAAGGACGTTGGGGCCAGACTCACAGTCACAGGCTATGAGAGGCCATGAACTCTGACTCTCCCCAGCGCGGTCCAATGTGATTAATGTAATTAAGGTCTCAACCTGCAGGAAATGGGGTTAAAAACTGCACGACACTGAACAGCTCTAAGCTTGGGGAGAAAAAGTAAACGTACACGACAGACATTCCTGATGACACTACTAAAAGACACCTACTAGACTGGTAAAGGCAGCGCAAGGCCCAGATAAATTAGGCATTATTAGGGCAGAGGGAAGTTGAAGGGAGCATCTGATGTGGAGCGCTCAGCACAGCAGTTGCTATGCGACACCCATCCCTCTGCATAAGCCAGCACTATATAAATGGCAGCTCTGCTCTAATAGCTCTATTTCCAGCACAAACCCAGCATTACAGCAGTCACTGAAACTGCCTCTTGGACGCCCTCAAATTACATGATCATGAGCTGAGAAGAACTTTGCTCCTGAGCTGTCTCCATCTTTCATAAACTTGGTCAGTCTACTTGCTCTGAGTTTAACAGATAATAAGGTAACCAGATTTAGAAGTGCAGTATCACTCTAATTTATAGTGCTTTTGAAAAATATGATTTTAAAAATCTCTCTCAACTTTCCTAAATAATGCTGCAATTCTCTTCAATGTGAGCAATAAGTTGGGAAGTGTTCTGGACTCCTACACAGCTCTTCACCAGTCAGGTTCAGATCATTATCTTTTCCTTACAAAGGGTTTCTCCCGCATTTATTTACTCCCTGAAATCTTCAGAGGTTTGATACTAATAGGCACAAGGCCAACAGATACAACCAACCTATACATTCTGAAGGCCTGTAGGTAACAGGTACAACACTAAAACAAATCCAAAACAATTTCAGACACATCTATTGTGCAATGTCTGGTCTGTATGACAAGGTAAAGCACAACAGTCATTGCAACTCCTGTATTTCACAAAACAATAACTCAAGAGCACATTCCATCAGTTACTGCACTCCCGGCACCTCAGATTTTTCCTGCTCTGCTCCATTTAACACCCGAGGCAAAGAACAGCAGAATTTGTGGGGTGTTTCAGCAGAAAGGCGTGCACACCATCACTTAGCCGTGAAAGGCTGTACTACAGCAGGCTTGAACATACCCTATCAGGACTGCATTCAAACCACCATCAGCCTTCAGCTAAGACACAACACAAGCAAACATAAACTCAACACAAGTTCTGAAGGAGTGCTATTTGCATTTCAGACATTCTCAAGAGAAAAAAAGAAGAGAATTTTCGGGTGAGAGGCACTCCAAATTCCAGTCACCTTTGATGTCAATGCCCATTACCATTACAAGATTACCAGTACAAGTACACATTCCCCAGATCTCAGCCACCTTCCACTGACTTGATGTCCCCAACACAATGCCAGCACCTTCAGGAAATCTAACCCTGCTTCCAAACACCCAAAGTATTCCCAGCAGAGACTGGAAATGTTCCTTCACTGAGCAAATCCCTAAGCACAGACATAAATAACACGTCTTAAGGGACTTGAACGAGGTTCTCAATTTATACCTGCACTTTTCAGCTTTCAGATTTTTAGTACTTATTGCCATTCAAAGAAAACACAAATGTTTACAGTTTTAAAACAATAAAAACAATCTGGAACAAACTATTGAAAATTTTATTGAAAATTATTGAAAATTGTACCAAGTTATTTCAAAAGCCTATCCTCTCATAACATTAGTACTACCCTTACATTGGATAATGCAAAGTTTAAATAACTCACACAAGTCACTTTCAAGTACAGATATTACAAATGTATCTTTATGCAAAAGCACTTCAACACCTGATTTTATTTTCCCTTCTTCCCTACAACTATGGAAAATCCTAATTACTAGATATAGACTCAAGAAAAAACCTCTTAAGGACTTAAAATTACAGCTATCCAAGTTACTTGTACATACTTGTATTTAATCTTTCTGAATACAAGAAGCAGTAATTAACAGCTTGTCAATAAAACTATTTCCTGCCTAAATCTGATTTGTGTTACAGCCTAAAGCAAAGTCTCACGCTTAGAAAGACACGAGTAAGATGACAAGACTTTCAGAAGAAGTGGAAGAAAAAAATAAACCCCAAAATCACATACAGGTTACTCTGTTACTATATTCTTCTAGACAGAAATCGAAATATTTCACCCTTCTACTGAACTTGCCCATTAGATCCCTGTCTTACCCTAGAACTCTATTATTTATAGTCCCTCACCGGGAGGTGGGAGGATTAAAGGCCAATACATGTGCACAGACAACTGTTTTGAAAAACCACCAGCTTTTCTTCTTTAGTACAAGAGTTAATCATCAGAAGTAAGGGTAATGAAGACAGCAAATGGCAGTTTCCTACAGAGTTTTCCCCCGTGAAGCAACAGAAAAGCCTCTGCCACAGTTCTCCCACCCCCTGTGTTCTGGCCACAGTTCCACAGTGACAAAAGCCAGTTTCATAGTGAAATGTGGTTTGTGGATACCTGACCCTGACATCACTACTGTCCTATGCAACAAGTTACAATGCTGTCAAAAAGAAATATTAGCTACTTCATATCACAACTGGATGCACAACCCTGTGTATTAACAATTCTTGGCAAATTATCCCAGTCCTCCCATTTGTCCTCACAAAGAACACCAGTCCATCCTGCAATCTAAGCCAACACATCTTCACACTTTCTCCCATGCTCCCCCTAAACACTTTCAGAATGTGCTTCAGGTGAGTTTCTCCCCCCTAAACACTTTCAGAATGTGCTTCAGGTGAGTTTCTCCCCCCTAAACACTTTCAGAATGTGCTTCAGGTGAGTTTCTCCCCCCTAAACACTTTCAGAATGTGCTTCAGGTGAGTTTCTCCCCCCGATGGAGCCCTCTCTGCAGGCAGGGTGGCACAGGTCACACCTGGGGCAGGGCTGATTCCCACCTACAGCCCCCATCCCCGTTTTCCCTGCGTGCTTGCCCTGGCCCGAGCGTTGGCTGGACAGTCAGTAACCAGTAAAACTGTGAGCTGGGCTTAGTTTTACATTTCTGTCCTTATTCTATTACCCTACAAGTCTTCCCAGTAATGTCAAAGAATTACTCACACAACAGCATAATGCTCAATTTTAATAAGCACTAAATATAGGCCAGCACTTCAAGTGTTTACAGAGAGAGAGCTGTTTGAAGTTTCAGTGTTAGAATCTCATGTTTGCACAAAGGCATCTTAAGACAAGGTAAAAAATATACATGATAAATAATTATGTATCCTATGCCTTCATGGCAGTGTTTCTGGAAAATCTAGGCAACATTATCTTGCAAAGGTACCATCTGATTCTTAAGTGTGTCTGTGCATGTATATACATACACGTAACAAACTGCAGAGCACACGATTCTATACTGCTAGGTATTGGTTTTGATAATTCATTCCTGCTCAAGTGCAGTATGTTTTCATCTGCTACACCATTTCTCCAACAGTGAGGCACAGGAGTTGTAGATATTTATTTTTTTTTAGACAGAATGGACCATAATCATTTAGAGAAGCATGAGAAGATCACACACCATGGCATCTCAAACCATCAGAAGTACCTGCAGTATGGAAACAAACCCATCCGTGCCTCTTTCTCCCACCATTTAACAGGAATACAACCTATTACGATATACTGGGATTGAAGAGACTAATTTCTTTCTGTTCATGTGAAAGGAATCCATACATGCAACCTTCACGTGATGGGACTTTCTAGAATCTTGATTTTACAGTAGATGTGTTTCCAACTCTAATGTACAACTGGGTTAAGAAATGTGGGAAAGAAAGCAAGCAGCAGCATTTTGCCAAAAGAGCTTATTCAGCTGTATTTCTCATCCCTATTCATAGCCGAAGGATCCCTCAGAAGAAGAACAGTCCATAGGATGAATGGCTGATTTTGGAGAACTGGATCTGGTCTACAGATTGAAAGGTTAGAAGCCAGCACCAAAAGCCTGCTGTTACTATTCTCTACACCTCTTTCATACCAAAGAAGTCTCAGGGTGCAAAGGTAGTCCTGAAAATGTCACGTCACATGTTGAGTCACTGCAGTGACGTTTCCTTACCACTAAGGAAGCTTTTGTAAGTGCAGTAGTGTTGGATGAGGTGTTACCTTGTACCAGCATTTCATTCTGGAAATCCCCCAGGAGACACTTCACTGACATAACTTAGTCACACCACCACCTTGCCCAAGCTGTACATGGCACAACACCTTGCTACTGGTTGTGCCTGAACTACACTGGGACTGCCACCCTGACACACTGATTACTGACACCTTCTGATTACAGAAGTGTCCACAGAACGCTTCTGGTACCACTGATGTCGCTCAAGACCTTTCATGACAGCAGCAGAGTGAAAACAAAGAGTGTATTGGCAGCAATAAAAGCATGGAAGCCGTTGCAAACTGTATCCTGAGCCGTATCAAGCCCCAGGTAAGGGATGCACACACCAAACAGAAAGGCAGACCCAAAATCAAACCAAAGGAAGGCTCTGGAACTCCATGTGCTGTCCTTCGGCTGCAGAACTGGAGCACTAGGACTGCGACAGAGAACTGTGATTTCTGCAGCCTCTGGCGCTGCACTGAGAGAGGGTGTCTGTCCCACACAGGGAACCAGGCACGGGCAGTGACCAAACCAGACTACAGCAAGTGTCCAGAATTACTTCTGCTCAGATTTGCCTGACAGTAACTCTGTCTGGATCTCACTACTAACACAAACTCCTTCCTTTATACAGGATCTGGGGCAAAATCAGCACTAATGGGCGCCTTCAAACCAATGACCTGTGCCTGATGCCACGACAACGTACCTTTAGACTGTCTCTGATCAGTGCTATCTTAATAGGCTGAATGATACCTGAGAATTATCAAATACACCCAAGCATTCAAGATGTGAGAAGCGTCCTCAGAAAATGACCTCCTCCTATAAGGATGGCTTCAGCTGTAGCAAAGTCCAGACACTCAGCAGCCGGAGGCGGAGAGAGCAGAGCAAGGCTGTGAAGAAAGCCTCGCAGGGAACACCCCTGCAGCCAAGGAGTCAGGGCTGGCTCCTCGCCTCAGTCACAAACTCAAAGAGACACACAAAAGATAAAAGACAATTTTGCAGCTCTAGCTCTACAATTATTAGGCGTCTGAGAAAGAACCTAGAAAAAGAAGCATAGGGAGAAGTAAACAAGTTTAGTGCTTGAAAGGGGGAGGAAAGATAGACTACTCCCAAGAAAAGTATATGCCACTAATTAAAATCCCCACTTTACAAGCTAGACTTTTCTTAACTTGGAGTGATCTGAGACTCTCACTTACATATGCTTAGAAAATTGCACATAATAAGGAAAGTGTCTTCCTGGACTGTGCACGACCAAGCTCATCAGCACGGACTCAGTGACACTCCGCTGGTCCAGGAGGGAAGTCCCAGGACTGAGGTTCTCAGCACAAACCAAGACAACACGTAGGCACCAGTCCAGCTGCCTCCATCCAACTGATGTAATTCATCACAAGGGTAAAACTGAACACATCTGTGAAAAATGCTACCACCTAGTTGTGTTTTACAGGAAAATACCAGTATTGTTGAGTCCCTGTTACTTTGTATTCGCAAAGACTTCATCTAGCACAGAGGTGACAGAAATACTTTGACCTTACACACAAACCCTCCATTCCAATTCAGAGCTTCCTTGGAGAGGCAGCTGAGTTAACATCAGATACAGAAACCCAAGTCAGAAGAACAGAGAGCCTGGATGTAAATGCAAAGGTTTAGCACAGTAAAGCAGATGTGTCAGATTTGGCTGCAAAATACTGCTGCTAAAGAGCAGTTCCCAGAGCCCTTCCTTCAGCCACACAGCACTAGAAGCGGGAGTCATCTCAGCCCGAAGCATTTGGGTAAAATCACTAACACTCCACAGCACCTCATTCTATGAACTGCTTTCCAGTAGACCTGCCCCCAGCTCTCACCTCCAATATAAAGTGAAACCTTAAATTCAGAACTATCACCGTACATATCAGCATCCTCCTTTTCCATTCACAGAATAAATTAAATCTAAGTTGGTCAAAGTATTTTTAGCTATTAGCATCTTCAACATCTTGGTTTTCCTATATTCTACAATAATCACTATGACCCCAGCCAGGGGAACAGTTACAGCCTTAGTTCCTTTACCTCCTCTCCTTACTGTTGAAAAGAAAAAAAGTTAAACGAGTTTAGAAATGTAACCTCAAAAAGGCAAGACAAATATAGAACACATCATCAATGCACGCCTTCATCTGCAAAGGCCACGAAGCCATGCTTAAAAAGAGCAGCATCGTTCATCCAGCTCGAGGCCCTGGGACCCTGACAGCTCCCCAGCCACGCTGGACATACCTCCCAGCACTCCCACAAAACCCAGTGCTCCTGAACCAGGAATCCAATCTACTCTTGCTAGAACCTGCCCAACACCACTTCCTGCTTTCCAGCTTCCTCCCCAAAAGAGAAGTTAATTTGTTATGGGTATATTCTGTGAACTATTCTGCAAAGTTCACTACCTCGACTACAGACACCTTCCTCCTTTTTCTGTGGATTCCCACCTTTCCCGTAACAAGCTCAAGGCAACGCACATCAAAATGTTTCTCCATTGTCAAAAAAGCAGCCCTTCTTGCTAGGTGAAGAATTGTGGGATCCTGAAATAATTCTGAAAGCAGTTACTAATTATTTTATGAAAAGCTCATTAAATTCTTCACAAGTTTACAGCTCGTACATATCAGACTGAGCATTAGGGTGAACTGGAAAAACTGCCAAGGCAAAGAACAGAGACCATCAGCAACTGCCAGAGCCAGTACAGGAAATCAAAGCAACCTGTCATGGGAAATAGGAGACAGAAATTCACAATATGAAGGTGCTTTTAAACACAACTCATGATTCTTAACCCAGCAAAATAAAGTCACAGTCTTGTCTTCTAGACAGGCTATTTGCCTAGTCTGACAGAGAAGGTTGGAGACAAAACAGTCTCACTGCCATGCACTGGTAAGCTATTTAAAGGAAGGGAGAAAAAAGCCCTTGCAGCTTTCTACCTGGTCACTGCTGTGGTGATAACACAGGACACTGCAGACTAAGAATCTGTTGCACACAAACCCATTTGCACACATGATTTCATTTAGCAGGAAGCCTTCCCAGCAAAAAGTGATGCCAGTGGAACTGAAAAAGTTCCTTTTGAGGCCTTCAAGGTTTAAATACTAAATACCTGTCAATAATATAATCCAAATACATTGCTGCTTATTATATGGGCAAAGATACAGCAGAAAGCAGCTGTTTAACCTCCTGGAGGCCACTGAGTTTTCCATGACAGGATTCGGCACAGTTTGCTAAACTTGAGGTAACGTCCTGTGTGTGCATACTGTGGGCTACAATTATAACCAAAGACAACATATAAAATTATGATACCTCACTGATTTTGCATTAGTCCAGTATTACAACATAATAAGTACTTTTCTAGGCAGCACTGCATTTAAGATACCCAATTCAGCCTTTTAAAAAAAAAAAAAGGCACCACCAAAATCAAGAAAAACCCCAACATTTCAATGCAATCTCCTGCATTTTGTCCAATCATCATTTCATTCTGAGTGAAGCTTTTTACCAGTGTCATGGAAGTTACGTTTTGATCTGCCACCTTCGTAAGACACATAGCATAATCCTGATAGCAAAGAATAATTTTTATGAAAAAAATAAATAATAAAATAAGAGAACACTGGATGCAGACACTCTGACATCTATCTTTAAACAGAAAAATTAACCTCTTTTCAGAAAAAACAAGACACAGAAAAGGTGGATGAGATCCCCCACAGAACTGATTCTGCTGTTTTACAGCCTAAAGAGAAGTCAATATCATTTGGACAAACTTCAAGCAATTCATAAATGAGAAAACTATAATTTAGTCCCAAAGGACATACAGATTTGACTGCCTGTTTTCTCTTTTTCAGCAATTTACTTGTGTAGAAAGCAAGAAAGACCACAAAGAAGGCTGATGGAGGGAGTAACTGATGAGCCATTCAGAAATGTTCTTGGGAATTAAAATATTCAGGAAAGAGGTACAGGTCAAAAATAAAGGAAGTATGGGTTCCACTCCCAGATTTGATACTTTCTGTGGAACAGCAGCCAAATGACCTAATCTCTGTGCTTCAGACCTCTGCTTCCCCACTGCTGCTGCTCCTCCTCTCTGAACATATTGCCTATTTCTGCTGTTCAGCTCCTCATGGCTGGAAACGAAGCTCAGCACACATCCAAACCAACCATGACAGCGTTCGGTCTCAACACAGCGTGATGTCTGCAAGTCCCAATGCAATACCACAGAAACCCCCAGTCAGAGAGGTGGCTGTTCCCTATCGGTACTAATAAACCTCTGGTCAGCGGCTCATACCACTGAGAGGAAATATTTTTTAGTTTGTGCTTTTAAGACAAAGAGGAAAATAAGCAAGGAAATGGAAGGAAGCTCGCGTTACCTAACAGACGAGGCAAATAAATGTGAACTACATGACTATTTAGAGAGACCGGGCCGGGGGGGGCGGGGGGGATCGGACTAATCTGCCCGGAAAGGAGGGACGCGCCGCTCGCCCTGCGGAGCCTCCACCCGGGAACGGGCGAACCGGGGATCCACGGCGGAGACGGGAAAAATTAAAACCACGCTGAGGTCCGTACCGGCTCGGACGGCGGCCGCTGCAGCCAGAGCGTACGTGGGTAAACGCAGAGGGAGGCGAGGGGCGCCGCTGGGCCCGGAGCGGGTACGCTGGATGCCGCAGCCCCGGGCCGTGCCCCGCAGGCCGGGCGGGGCCGCAGCCCACCCCGCTGGGGCGACCAGCCGTCCGCCGGGCTCTGCCCCGCGCCGGGCCGGG
>NW_015090925.1:1137781-1148853 GCF_001431845.1 Calidris pugnax
TTTCCCCTCACGGAACCCCTGCGGACGCCGCCACCGCCGCCATCTTCCGGGCTACCTGAGAGAGCGAGCGCGAGCGGAGGGTGGGCGGAGCGTGCTTGCTGAGTGACGGCGCGGCGAAGCCAATCAATGCGCGCCTCGCCCTCAGAAGGCGGGATTAGAGGCTGGTGTGGGAGGTATGATAAGTGATTGGCAGCGTGGCCAGCCAATCACTTGCGGCCGGCGCCGGCCCCCGCTGGGGGGGCCCCGGGCGGGACGGGAGGAACCGGGTACCGCGGCGCTGCTCGGTTCTTCCTCCCGCCCGGGGCCCCCCCGCGGGGGCCGGCGCCGAGCGAGGGAACCCCCAGATACCCTCACACCCCCGCTCCAAGGCCCTCATGGTGTCACCAAATGATCCCTGTTTTTTGGAAATGTTCTAATTTATTCCCCCCCTCCATTTTCTTCTCCCATATTTTACTCCCAATAACGCCAGGGAAGACAATCTCCCCTTCTGCTGTTTTAGCGAGATGCTCTTAGGGCATTGTGCTGCTTGAGTTATTTATTTTAAAAGCCATATAAAACCAATTAACAGTCCCAGAAAATTCCTTTGGAATTTTTTTTTTTTAAGCCATATAAACCAACAAGTAGTCCCAGGGTATTCCTCTGAAATGTATTTTCTTAAACGCCATATAAACCCATCAACAGTCCCAGAGTATTCATTTGGAACTATTTTTTTTTAAGCTATATAAATCAACAAATAGTCCCAGGGTATTCCTCTGGAATTATTTTTTTAAAAGTCATATAAAGCAGTCAACAGTCCCAGAGTATTCCTTGTCTGGCCAGAGGTAGGTTTTATGGACTGGGAAGGCAAATTATGGTCTTTTCCCATTAAGTTCATACACGGTATGTAACACATTATTATTTTTTTTCCATGAACAAAGAGCCCCCATCACAATTTAAATAGCTCTGTACCGATGTACGAGCATTCAGCCAGCTCTTTCCCTACGTATATTATAAATACACAGCAGAATTCATGGTTATCCCATCATTCTTCACCATATCCCACCTCCGTCCACCAAGTACGGACACCAGGGCCGGTGCCTCTGGATGTGAGTGGTCTCCTTCCAGCTGACACTAAAGCCAGAGTTTTTAAGGCCGTGTTTTCAGAGGACCCTGGGGTATAACTACACGGGGAAATCCAGTGTACTCCAGCACCCAGGGCTCTTTGAGATCCATCATCGACTCCATGCAAATTCCATACGTAAATAACTCTGAGGTTCACAGCAGCTACAGGTGTGGAGTCTACAATGTCATCTGCAGCCCATCAGCAGGTTCACCATGAAGGGTGTTATGGTTTCAATGGTGAAAACCATTCGGCTGCTATATTTCCCAGCTCACTCCATCCTAACTGAATGGCAGGCCCCTGATGCCATTTCCTGATAAAACACCCTGCTGTGACATCAGCAGGAAGCGGTGGCAGCGTGTCATTAGCAGGACTTGTCGGGGCACTGATCTGTAATGATGGGACACTTCAGGTTAGCTGGTAATTAGTCACTGGTGGAAGCTGAAGAACCAAACCATCCACCCCTTTGTTCTCCGTGTTAATCACAGTGACTCCCTGTCTCCAAACACGCCGGGAACACCCCCAAAACCACGGTGGGAAACCTCATCCACTCCCTGCCGTCACGGGAACGGCACCATTCACCCATCTGCCATTTCTGCCCTTAAACATCGGTAGGAACGACACGAGACTGATGGGATGAGCAACCGAATGCCAAGTAACCCAAAAGGTACTTAAAAAGAAATGTATTTTACTTAAACAAAACTCTCCCTGTACACAAAGGGGATGTATTGCCACCTACCACAGCCTCATCTCTCTCCATTATGCGCCGCTATCATTGCCAAATTACTGAAGCTGCTGTTCCGTGTGGGAGGTGTTAAAACCCCTTTTTAGAGACAGATAATTGCACCAACTATAGGATGTTGATGGTTTTATTTTCAGTTGGTTTTCTTCAATATTTTTCATAACATCATTGGTGCGGAAGGAACACTGTCTAGCAGAGCCAGCGAGTTGCCGGAGGGGTGTTACAGGTCTCCAGTAGAACTGTGAATAAAGCCCAAAACAGTCACAATTTACTTACTACAACCCCAAATCTCACCAGGTGGCAGGAAGGGAGCTGACGACAGAACCACCGTCTTTATTCCAGGCCGCTGTTTTCAGTGTAAAGATCAGTTTCTGTGTATATGGATACTGAGACACACACCCTGCTCTCCCTCCCCTCGAAGGAAAAAATCTCTCACCCTTTCATATATTCGCTTTTCTCTCCCTGACGACATTGACTTCTTATATCTCACCAAGTGATTTGCTCCTCCACCTGATAGAGACAAATAAATATAACCAATTTTAATTTTTTATCCCCTTTCAGTCATAAGTGACCTAATAGTGGTTTTATATAACTGGAGCCATCTCTCTCCATTGCAAACAATTTTACAGCACTCCCAAGGAAGACTGGATAAAGGAAACTGGGTTTAAAACGATCAGTAAAGGAAATTCACTTGAGTCAAATGTTTTCCTTTAGTACCTGGCTGTCACTCTAAAATGAGCTCAGAACAGAACTCTTTGATTTCTTCCCACAAATACTTAAGCTTGCACA
This sequence comes from Calidris pugnax, assembly GCF_001431845.1. Taxonomy (NCBI): domain Eukaryota; kingdom Metazoa; phylum Chordata; class Aves; order Charadriiformes; family Scolopacidae; genus Calidris; species Calidris pugnax. Next base: position 1,140,412 of record NW_015090925.1, read on the forward strand.
TGGGGAAACAAATCCTTGAAAAACATGGCAGGGCGTATTTTGAATCACTGGTGGAAAATTCAGTTTACATTAATTCCAAAATATGTTAAATAAAGATCCAGCAGCTCTTGAGAATCCATTCCTTTTAAATCCATTAAGGAATGACATTCTTATTGGGAAATATTTTATATTTGGATTTTCATCTGCCACTAATGTCCTGGAAAATTCAGTACAACTTCCATTTCTGTTGACTCAGGAATAGCTACTGTACTTTGATGGGCCTGACCTGGAAGGGTGCTACCTACTCTGGCTTCAAACGGGAGGGCTTTGAAGAAGTTTTAACATTAAGAGATGAATATGGATCATAATTGGTCTTCATTTAATTTAAATTTACTTTATTTACTTCCTTAAAGCAAGTTCATTTCACTTTAGTCCACTGAACCATCCTATGGAATCGATGGAATAAATCAAAAGAATGAATTTTTGCAAAAGACCATTTAAGTACTCCATCACAAAGGCATTAAAAGTGCCAACATCAGCATAAATTTCTTCTCACCAGGATTCCATCCCGGCTTACAAGAAATACATTTGTGAGTGGGCAAATTTCTTTTCCCAGGTATTACATTACTCTGATGATGTTGCCAGCCAAAATGCCAATTTTCAAACTGTTTTTTATGCCACTGACAACTGTCTAATGCTGGACTAAAAGACACATCTGTGGTGACAGATCTGTATCTTAAAGCTTCTGATAGAACCTCTCCCCAAAATCTGAACAGAAAAATTCTGAGTGTCTATTCTCTCCAAAGGTGTAGGAATTTAACTAAGTAATTTCCATTGACACAAAAGGAAATGCAAAATGACTTTTGCGTAAAGACGCTGTTGTAAAATTTTCATAGCTACATTAGCAATTCCTTGCCACCCTCTCCTATTTATTTTTAGCAAATGCTAAACTGTGTGCTCTATTAAATTTTGCTCCAGATGCAGCAAAGCAGCGCTGGATATAGCAAGAAACCATTTAACCAAATGGATGTCTAACGCAGTACCGGTCTAAATATACATTATATCTGTGTCAAGGGAAAAAAAAGTGAACCAGAGAGAATGTTCTCACCAACAGACCACGTCAGACAGAGCAGATCAAACATCGAGGTCTCAATCAGCTTTTCCCCATCACGGCAGCAGCTGTGGGAGCTGCTCAGGGCTCTCCAACCTCCTCCCACAGTCGCCGTTACTGCTCAGGCTGTCGCGTTCAGTTCAGCATTTTCCCAGCCCAAGTGCGAGGCTTTAGTGAAACCACCTGTGAGTTACAGCACCAGTACCCCTGAGAGCAGCCAGGCTGCAGCCAGTGGGCCTGTAACAAGCCTGTTTAACTAACTAACTAACTAACTAATAACTAACTTGCAGGTGTAAATGCTGCTCACCCAAGCCTGTCAAAACAGCACTATCTCTTCCTGGACCTTCAGATCAGCATGAATCTCTTCATCCCAAATCCTTTCAACAAAGGCAGGCAAACATTTGAGCAGAAGATAAAATAGGATTTCCATGTCTCCCTAAAAAAGTAATTCTGATACTAAATTTTGATAAATATTATACATCACCACTTGGATGTGTCACCTGTTGAAAGAGAAAAATTGTTTTGAGTCCTATCAAACAGGATACTCTTGATCAACCTGCCTATTAATGTAATACTTCCCATTTCCATACCACTTTATACCTAATTTTACAAAAAATAATTAAGAAAAGCCCTCATACAAGCACTAGTTCTCATTAACACTGAGCAAGCTGAAGCTCAGGGAAGATTAAAGGATGATTTTTTACATATGTAGACACTCACCTCTCAATTTAAATCCTAAATAACTGCTCCAAAATTAAACCAGAAATTATCTTAGACCATTGCATTCCCCTTCAGCAGTCTCCCGCTGCCTTCGTTTCAGGGAAAGCTTAAGCAACGACTTCAGGCTCAGGACCATGCTACGTATCAGGAGAAACCCATCCCAATTTGGAACTGCCAAAAGGAATTTTTAAAAGAAGCACTTAGATCTAGAGGCCAGTTCCAGAACAGGATCAATAAACAGAGTAAGCTGCTAACAATCAGACAACTGGAGCTGATGCTTCCAGCCAAAGGGCAGAGCTGGGGGAAACCCACAGGGACTGAAGGTCAGTTCACCACAGCTCTGTAAGGGAAGGGAGGATCTACCTTGTACTGAAAGGTGGATGCTCTGACATCTTACTAATTCTTCCTATGTTAATGAATGTTGCCTTCCAGAGCACTGGAATTTCAACAGGACAATCAGACAGAGAAGAATTGAGGTGAATCAAGACAAATTAAGCAGGATCAGGAAAAATCTTGCCAACTGAGAAAGGAGCCCAAACCCATATATCCAGCACATGTACATGGGAAAACATAATTTCTGATACTTCCATTGACTTTTAATAGTTATGGGCTCAAAAGACAAAATTCAGAACAAGAACCATTTATTGAAGGTAGTAATTGGACATAAATTTTTGTATATTTGGTAATTGGGACACAAAGAGATATAAAATAGCTCAGTGAAAACTTGTTGTGGAGAAAGCGATGAAAACCAACGAGCAAAGCTTATACCACAGGCAGGGAACAGCTCACTAAAAACAAGTTGCACAAGCATTTGAAAAATCCTTGGCACTATAAAGACAGTGTCTTATTTTAAAAGTTTACTTATTAATTTTAACTGGTCACTTACGAAAAACAAACAGACTTGAAATATGCAGCTTATTTTCCTGATCCTTGTACTCTGAGAGTCTAAAGATCACCCAAGCATCAGAGACCTCCCATCTGCCACAGTCCCTTCCTCATCTTTCTCATAAAACTAACCCAACAGAACCAGGAGGGGCTGTTCCAGTGCTGTAAACTCCGTGGGTATGGTGACTATGGCTGTAAATTGAGAAAAAACATCACAGGAGATTAAACTAGATGAGAAAGAGTTAAAACCACCTTTGCCAGAACGTGAATTCCTCTGCACGTGCACACTACCAGCGCCAGGTGATTTTACCCACCCAAATGTTTTCAGAACACAGTAGCTGACACACCTACTCCAAAACATAAGGAAATGTTAAAATCACGGCTACTTGGAACTTCCTTTTAACGCAGAAGCAAACTAGGAATTTTAAAGATAAGGAAACGAGGCCAACTCTATGCCATAATGTTAAGGTTAATCACGATTCCTCCCTGTGCTGCGAGCAGGTGCCATGGGCACAGGCAGGGACACTGCCCGCCCAGCGACGGCTCCTGCCTCAGCCTTGCGTGGTCGGGCTGTCTGCTGGTGGAGCCAGACCACGGGGTATCACAGCACCTGGCAGTTACCAGAGCTATTCCCTTCTTGCCCAGCTCTGCCGGGCAATTCACAGATACAGAGAGATCATTCACATAGAGAAAGAATATCCATTAAGTTCACAGGACCAATAAATAAGTTATATTGACAACAAAAAATGGAACAGTTTGTGGGGTTTTTTTACCGCTGGTGCATAACAAGCAATTAGCATATGCACTTGTGATAATTACAAATTAAAATATGCAACTGCTCATGAGGTTTGTGTATGTAATTTTGAGTCCAGTTCGTCCTCTGGCCCAGGAAATACTGGGAACAACCACCATTTATAGTCATGTTTATTGACATCACTCTCAACTCAAATTAGCTGACGAAACACCCATTCCCAAAACTAGGAAAAGAAGATGGAGCCTGCATTCACCTCAGACTCTGCTCAGACTTGCTCATCACTCATTATACAGTTTGGCAGATGCTGAAAAGCGAGCTCCTAGCTGAGAAATTAAAAAGGAAACACACAAAGAGTGAAATAAACGCAGTATGGGAATGAGATGAGAACCTAAGGAAAATTTCATATCGCATTTCCCAAAAGTCAGCCGCTGTCAGAAGGATGATATGACTGCATTAACAAGCCCCATGGTTATTCCCAGCACCATGACTTCCAACAGCCTTTGATACACATAATGACAACTTTGCAGTATTAAAGCTTAATTTGTTGTGAGTAGGATTCTTCCTTGATTTTTCTCTCTGCTGACTCTGATGCAATTAATTCCCCTGACAGTGCTGCTTATAAAACCAGATAAGTCCTGTTACAGCAGTTAATAACAAGTATGTACGGACCACGTGCTTTTCCCCTGCCTGCAATATCCTGTGCATATCTTTATGGAGCGACGACGACTCTTCTTGAAAATATAACACAGTTCATGTGAGATGAAGTGGGAATTCTTGATTTTTACATACATAGATATTAATGACCTTAAGAAGAAAATTGCTGCTAGTCATAACTTTATGTAGCTTTCAGAAGTGAGAATTGGATCTAGGTCACAACTGAAGCTTTAAATAAATAGCACAGTCTTTGGGGAAATTGAGGTCTAGACTTCAGCTTTGGTTCTGTAAACAGGAAAGATTATTGTGTATTTTCACTGGCATGTAACTCATACCCCAGTACAGTTTTGAACATACAAATACATGATCATTTATAAAACATTCTTCCTAACTGCTAATGAATCTATGGTGAAACAAAGTAAGAGGCGAGGATGTGGGATCTTCCCTTCTCCTCAGCCCCCCAGCAAACACCTCCTGGAAACCAACATTATGTATTTTCAGATTATAGAACAAGATGTGAGAGACTGAATAAGGCTTCTCTAACCCACTTGCACTTTGATTCTGCAGTCAGCAGAACCTCAGCTCTGTGGGCCCCAGCGTCGACTCGCGCGTCCCACAGCCCCACGCTGCCTGACAGCGCGCCAATCCCCATGGAGGTTCCCATTGCAAAGGCCTGTGCTCCCCCAGGCTCCAGCGGCAGCGCCTGCCGCCCTCAGCTCTATCTAACTCACAAACAGTATTTACTTTCTGGAAGCAGTTGCTCCTGACCCTGTGCTGGCAATTCCTCATGGTGCAAACATCCGAAACACGCCTGGCGTCCCCCAGCCCCGCCGGGAGCGCTCCTCACAGGGTCCGGGCTGTGCAGCCCCCGGCCAGTGGGGCGAGCAGAACTGGAGCCATGTCCTCTCCCAGCAAGGCCTCCACCCCTGCTTGGTGTCACACACTGCCCAGAGCCAAATCTCTGGGGGGTGCAGGGGATCAGGGACATGGGAGCGTGTTTCTCCCCTGGCCCTGCTGAAACGTATCATCTCGGTGAACGCTTTTTGTGGCTGAAATAATTCTCTGAAGAAGTAAAGACCAAAGAAGACAGGGAGAAGACTCGATAGCTCAAAAAGATCTCCCCGTAGGAAGTGCCCTGGCTACTCTCTTTGGCTCTTGGTGACAGAAAAATACTGAAAAAATTATACCCACAGGGGGGCAAATCAATAAACATGAAAAACAGTGTTTCTGTTTTTTCTGCACTCTAACTTCATATCGATCCCTCTTGCTGAGTCCTGAGTGGGTGCCAGTTCCTGAGGACCAGGGTGGTCAGACAGGCAGCTGAGCTCTCAGCATCAGTGAGGTACCCGTCGGCAGCAGCCAGCACCTCCTCTGTCTCCTTTCTTCATTTAAACTTGAATATAAATTATAAGGGATGTAAAATTACGGGAAAATAATTCCTTGTTTATGGAAGAATTTAACTTCCCAGACATAATGCAAAAAATAAATGCCCCCAATGGTGGCGGAGCTCCATCAGAGGCATAGGGAGATAAAAGATGGATTTCTTTAATAATCAATTAACTAACGAGGTGGTGTTACTTCAGAGTGAGCAAAGAGGACCTTTGCTTTGATGTACATAAGGCTGATGATGGATGGCAATGACATATAAAGGAAACAGGGGCAGGATAACAGAAATGACGGTATCTTAGGAGAAACAAACTGTATTTCTTAATGCAAAAACCACTGAGGGACACATACAGTCTCTTCCCTAGCACACCGAACAAACTGGAACATGGAATTACAAGTAAAAGCAGCCAGGGTGTAATGAACTTGAATGAAAATTTGCCTAGGACTTCAGTAGAGCAAATATAATATTTAGAGGCTAAAAAGTATTTTTTAGAATATTTATATATATCCTAAAATGTATTTTTTAAATGCAGTAAAATGTTAAATCTTAGGACAAATTTTGAAAGAAAAAGCAATTAATTGTAGGGACGCAAAGTGAATGTGAGAAAAAATACATGGTTTACCAAAGTATAGGATGTCAAACTGAGCTAGTATATTTTGAGTAAGATAATTGCCTTTTTAGAACTGAATAATGCAGTGCACTCAGTCTGCTGGAGCTGGAACAGATGATCTGACACAGTGCTCCACGGGAAATCATTACTGCAAGTGGAGATGACAGGAATGGATACAAAGGCAATGTGAAGGAGGAGCAACAGGTTATAATAATAAAGGAGTTATAGGAATGGCACAAATTACCTGATTGTGTTCCTCAGGGACCGGTCTTTGGAGCGGTGCCATTGAATGTGTGCTTCCATGAACCGGGAACGATGAACCTGGCCCAGCCTCCAAAAATGTGCGTTCCACAGCGCTGGGAGGGGTTGCCCTGCCAAGGAGGGCCAGATCACCACCATGGAATTAGATGACCTTCTTGCCTGCAGTGACAGAAATTTAATAATGTGAACTGCAAAGTCATGTTCTTGGGATTCATCGGCTGGAAGCGACAGAGAAGGAAAAGGATCCGAGCGTTCTGACAGAGTGTCAGCGTGCCCGAGCTGCCAGCACAGCACGGCTCTGGGAACAGAGAGCACCATGGTCTGAGGGGCCAGCTGAGATTTTCAGTAGAGAATGAAATATTGCTCCCCGTCCACTCTCTCCCATCCCCTAAACACTGACATTTCATCCTCTACCACCTTATGGCTGAACTGTCATGCCTTAAGTGCTTGCTTTTTCTGTTCGTACTTACCTTGGTGTAAACCAGGAGGAACCCTCCTGTTCCCCCCTGTGGTAACTGAAACTGGACATGGGTTATTACAGAGGACTTGCGGAGCTTGGATTCCTTACTGTATTTTTTTCAAATACCCTTTGCCTCCTAAGAATTCTGTGCAGCACCAGCTGCACACTCTCTGCTTTACTGATTCTTCTCTTCTGTCCCAGCAGGGTATGTGGTAAAGAACTTGAGCTGTGATGCTACAGAAGTTCAAGGACGTCACTTCTGTACCACCGAGGGTGACTCTGAACTACTGCAGGAGCTGAATGTCCATATATTATTCTTTTCCCTACAGCTATCGCCTTCCCCACCCTATTTTCTGAGGAAAGCAAGCCAGAATAGTTACAGAACATATTCTCAACAGGAAGCAAAGTAATTGCCAATATTTTGTTTAGGGATTTTGTTCCCATGCCAAACTCAAAAAAATCTCCTGTCCCACTGTGAGCTACCTGGCCAGACAGAGTCCTCTCCTGCAGGCCTGAGAAACACCTACGACCCCTCCAACGTCTGTGGGAATACCATTAATAACAGTAACAACAACATCACCACAGTTACTGCCATCCCATGGGGTTTGAACTCAGCCTGTTATGTTCCTTTTAAGCTCTTCCCCGATGGTACCATAACCTGTCTCCAGAGCTCTCACACTGCCCCTCAGGTTGTCCATCACAGGAAATCTTTTCACATTTTTCTGGATTTTTGAACATGTGAAGTTGGTATGAATAACTCTGATTTAATGACAAAATCCTCTGTAACTTGTAGCCTGTCAGGGTAAGCTGATTTATTCTCCTCAAATAAGGATACTGCCAGCAGGCTCTGACTGTGCACTTAGACACTCCTGTGTCGCAACAGATATAGCGCTGCAGGATATTTCAAATCCCAAAGGACTACTTTGTTTGAAATTGGGTCCTTTATTCATTTGAGGATCTGCTTTCTGAGGTTTCTACCCAAAGAAAGGTTGAGCATGCGTGGGTGTGATTCAGGCAGGGGTGCCAACAGGAGCTATTCGTGGATTGATGAGGGAATCCAGACTATGGGGGGAAATCCTTCTGGAGGTCTGAAGCTCCGCATGCAGAAATGCGCTAAGGAAGAGGGCAGCGGGATGAAGGCTGTTTACAAGATGCCCTGGCAGGATGAAGGGGGTTTGGGTCATCCCAGCAGCCCCATGCTCACCTGCAGGAACCAGAGGAGTCACATGGTGGGGACACAAAACAACAGAGGAGCTGGAAGGGGCAGCACTGGAAACTCCTTTGACTTTGCTGCTGACATTTTGTTTCTCAATTATTGCGTGGCAGGGCAGGATTTAGTGACCTATCAATAAATCCTCACATTCATCCCTACGAGGAGCAGCCTTATCCATAAAATGTGATTACAAGTGTTTTACAGGCTTCATTTTTTACATCGTTAGTGCCTCCGCTTGCCCGTGCCGGCTGCCGAAGCCAGGAGGGTGCCGAGGGGACGCTGCGTCCTGCGGGGACACCGACCTCACGGCCCGGCCCCGCGCCCCGGCACCGCTCCGCAGCGCGGCGGCCACACGGGGGCGCTCTGCTCCTGCGGCCAGCGGCGGGGGCGGGCCGGGGGGCGCCGGGC
>NW_015090925.1:1150903-1247736 GCF_001431845.1 Calidris pugnax
GGCCCGGGACTGGGAGCCGGGATGGGCTGGAAGCGGGGCTGGGCAAGGGATGGCCCGGGACTGGGAGCCGGGATGGGCTGGAAGCGGGGCTGGGCAAGGGATGGCCCGGGACTGGGAGCCGGGATGGGCTGGGAGCGGGGCTGGGCAAGGGATGGCCCGGGGCTGGGAGCCGGGATGGGCTGGGAGCGGGGCTGGGCAAGGGATGGCCCGGGACTGGGAGCCGGGATGGGCTGGAAGCGGGGCTGGGCAAGGGATGGCCCGGGACTGGGAGCCGGGATGGGCTGGAAGCGGGGCTGGGCAAGGGATGGCCCGGGGCTGGGAGCCGGGATGGGCTGGGAGCGGGGCTGGGCAAGGGATGGCCCGGGACTGGGAGCCGGGATGGGAGCCGGGCTGGGGCAGTACTCCACACGCTTGGTCCTTGAACAAGGGCTTTCTACAGCAATGTTTGCAAATTCCTCACCTCTAAAGGCTTTACATTTTAAGAAGTCTTGTGAAGTGTAATAAACATATTATGGTAAGATACAAAGGGACAGAAGATTGGGAGCCCAGAGACATCCCGGCATACTGATGTCAATCCTACCAGAGCCTGTGATTTAGGATTTGCAGCTTCACCCTGCTTGTCCTATTCCCCCTGCCACGCTCAGGCAAGGGAATGAGACAATGGGAAAGGCAGGACAGCCTACAATGATCTTGTTCACATTTTCACTCTTGTTATTTTCCTGTCCTTTGGTCATTCCCTTCTCCAGGCCTATTTATTGCTCTTCTATCATCCCCCAGTGAACACAAAGGGAGAGGAGGCAGCAAGCCCAGCCCTGGGTGACACATACAGAGCCCTGACGTCCCCATCCCTGCCACCACGGCTGAGCAGGGCCAGGCTGCAGAGCTCTGTCTGAAGAACTGACACATACATAAATGTCCCAGGGGAGGGAAGCCCACCAGACCTCACTGATGTCGATGGGAAGCTCCCCCTAAATAGCTGTGATTATCTTCACACCCCCTGTAACTGGTATCTCTCCTGTAAACGCAGGTCAGGCCTGCTTTTACATGCTTTATCCGTGAATCATGTCAACACACATCACATGCAACGTGTGCGACCTGTGCTGAAACCAGCTGGGCAAGATTAGGTAGCTGTATTTGTTTATGTTGTAGTTCCCCTCAGAACAAGCACTCTCCCTGATCCCTTGGCATCACCACCACGTCTGAGGCCCGTCCTCGCACACGCTGACGTCTAGGGCTGCTGGAGCTCTATGACTTATCCCTGGGTAACACCAACTAAATCAAAATTATGTGTATGCATAAGAACTGCTGTATTTTTCAGGCATCCAGCTTTAGTGCAGGCAGCTCAAAAACGTTTTTCCTTCTTTTCTCCTTAATACCTCGTCAGAATTTGATTAGTGCGTTATCCCTCCTATTCTTCCAGGACCAGCCTTTAAGCACCAGAATTCACTCTTCTTTTCCATCCTATTCTTAAGACACTTTCTAAGACACTTCCTCTTAGGCAAATCCTGTCCACTCCATGATCACGGCGGACTCCAAAAATAATCTAATGTGCAAGGATTGGCTGCCAAGTGGGTGTAGAATTTAATGAGTCCACTCATGGTGGCCACGTCCTTTGCAAAGGCTTGTTCCATGCTGTTGGCTGTTACCTGTCTGGGAAGTGTTAACAGAGTGCGAGGTGTGTGTTTGGGATAAATACGAACCTGCTGCCCGTGCTCTGTATCACCCCCAGAGCATGGCAGCAGCACCAGAGCCATCCTTGGCTGGCCCTGTGCCACTGGCCCCGGGGGGTAGGACAGCCCCAAGCCACTGCCAAACGCCTTGGCTCAGCCGGAGGGGACAGTGCTCATCCTTGGCTCCGCTTTAGTCAGACCACTCCGTCTGCTCAGTCGGTCCCCCACTGCCCCGGCAAAGGTTACCCAACACACAGCATCCCTTCGAGCACGGCGACGGCTCCAGCAGCACAGGTTCAGTGATACCTCCTCCAAAAGCAACATTCTGAGCATCTGCTGCAAATAGCTGGGAGACTCAGCTGCCCCCCACACCTCAGCCTCCTGGGAACAAGCCCTGCCTCTCGGGGTACACCACCACAGACACCACCACTGACCCCTGCTCGGCTGTCCCTTTGTCACCCAAAGCAATCACAGAGATTAAAAAATCCCAGCGGTTCCACAAAGGCCTGCTGTACCTTCAGCAGTACCTGTAAGCTCTGGAGGTCTGTGAGCCAGCCATAAACAGCTACTTTTAATTGCAATTAGGCTCCAAGTCTTCACCTACACACGTGAGATAAGTCTGCAATGTGTTTACATGTTTGTGCCTCATTGAAAGGAGACACACCGAGACAGACCTGAGTGCAGAACTGCTGAGCGACTGACTGAGCAACAGCCAAACCTGCATCCCCTTTACCCACGTTTGTGCACTGGCTTAGACTGACCTGAGCCCTTCCCTCTTTCCTTCACACAGACACTGTCAGGCTATGCCTTCTGAAAGCAGCTGATAGGCAACTACCTGAAAAGAGAAACCTTTAATTTTTTTACTTTAAAAAAAGGCAAAACAGAGAAACTATTCTCTGATTCTCTCTGCTGTTGGAGGATTGTTTTAAAACTAAGTTATTTATTAAAAAATGTAATTCCCTTTTAACACTGAAGGCTTTTTTTATCCATGAGGGTTCCCTGGTCCATGGCTGGTAGAAAGTCAAATGTTGGGTTTTCAGGGTGAAAGATGCTTAAAGAACGAAGTGATGCCTTTACTTTGATGCTACTAGTTGACCCTGTACCAACTAACCTAGCTGGTGGCCATCAGAAAGGCCCTGAGTGGCCCTTTCCTCAGAAAGGCAGCCCCGTGCCCCGTCCCTGGGCCAGCAGTGGCCGCTGGGGCCACCACAGAGCCAGGGCACGCTGGGCCAGCACACGCCAAGGGATCGGCGAGGAGCTCGGCGCAGCGCTCTGTGGCAGATCTCACATCCCCCCTGGCTCTCACCCTGGCTCCCATGGGGATTCGTGGGGCACGGAACGGCGCTGTAATCCCACACAATGGGATCCCACACCACCTCGGCCACGGCTCCTCGCGGGCCCCCACCGAGAGGCCAGGCTGGTGAAGGCAGAGGGTTAATGCTGGTGAAGGCAGAGGGTTAATGCTGGTGAAGGCAGGGGGTTAATGCTGGTGAAGGCAGGGGGTTAATGCTGCCCGGTGTCAGCGTGTCACTTCTGCGCTTCAGCGAGCCCGGGATCTTGTGTCTGCACCCAAGAATGATTCATCTGACAAGAACGCAGGTATCAAAGTGCAGGCAGTTCTCCAGCTACACACAGACTATCTGTTTCTTGCTGATACAAATTTTCACACACTAGGGGGGAAAACTGCTGGTTTCATGCATCACTTTGCACTGGATTGTGTCCAGTTGCTTTACTTATCATTATGCAACTTAACCCAGGGCAACTCAACACCCGAAGACAAAATTAGAAATACAGAAATACATTTGCACTGTTTCCTTGCTCTCCATAACAATATTTGTTTCTCTCCCCAACCCAAGATGAACTGTACAGCACAAAATGTAGAGCAGAAAAAAATACTAGTAATTTCATTTTTTCTGAATTCAGTATTTCGCTATTTGTTATTGTCTCGTGGATCAGAGCAGATGGAACTACTTCAGTTTAAAAAAACAACTATCATCTTGGTAACTGGGAAAATTCATACATGGACAAAATCCATCATAAACCAGCCCTAACTCAGGAGACAGTTCAACTGACTTCCAGAAGAAGCTTTGTCAATAGACAGGGATAAGCAAGGACTTGGGACTCATGTAAGAAAAAAATTATCATTTTACCAGAATAAAGAACTTACAGAAAACCTAACAATAAAAGGACTGGCCTGTCCTTATGTACAATTCTTCATCTCCAGAATAAATAATGCTAACTCCCAAGTTCATACAACACCTTTTAAAATCATTAAAGAGATTAGTCACATTATACTTACAGGGAAACAGAATCTTAAATAACAGATAGGAAACTTCTTTTGTTTTTCAAAGACAGAGTCCACTAAGTAGATTTCACTAATAATGATACCACAGTGGCTTTGACCACAAAGAGGTACATGATGAAAAATTGATAGAGCTTGGTAAAAACAAGGACACTATTTAATTTTAAATTAAAGTAGTAGAGAAACAAAGACTCAATTCATACTAATGATCCACAGCTTCTGCAGCTATCAGATCCACCTCATTAAGCAGCTTCCCGATGCTAATTATATCATAATTTTAATGGGAAACATTTGTTTTACTGTGGTCCAGATTCTGTTGGCACTGAAGCCAATGGGAATTTTGCCATTTACTTCAGTGGAAACAGGAAGTATAGTAGGCATTTATAAATATCATGTGTTTGTCCCTATGATTTATAAATGATTGCTCCGCTTGGGAGACTGACTCTTACTCCAGTCCCTGTACAAACCCATGGAATTTCCTTGTCTTTGGCCCAGGGAGACTGTGCAGGCTGTGCACGGTACTGATCCCTGTAAGGGAAAGTTCATTTCATTCTGCAATCTCTTCTCCAGCCGAGGCAGAAATGCCAGCAGCAGCTCTGAAGAGCCATGTCCAGCTCTCCTCAGCCAAAGCCACTGTCACTGCCACATGGACCGACGGGACACAGGGACAGGGCTGGCCTCAGGCAGAGCAGGGGGATATGCAGGGTGAGACACACTCAGAAAAACTGTGTCTCATCAGAGGGATTCCTTAACACAGGACAAAACCACCTGGTTACTATCGGTTGCTATAAAGTGCAATTCTCTGAGCAGCCTCTTCTTATAAAGCTATAAATACAAAAAATCATAAAAGTCTGACCTAGCTAAGACACATGTACAGAGCCTGTCCTTCTGGGCACAGGGGAAAATCTCAGTGCTACTGACTTCAAAAGATAATTTCTTCGTCACTTGTTCAGTTGGGAGGATTTAAATACAAACACTAAGTCGAGGTCACAATCCCAATGCTGAGAGACTCAGAAGTTTTATCAGAATGAAAAGCACAGAAAAATAATACAAGTAGGAGCGGGTAATAAATTTTGGTGTTGTCGTACTTACCTAATGCAATACAAAACCCCTGTTATATAGGCATTTTGCCCAAATCAAAACTACTCAAGAGATTGATTCCACAATCTCTATTCATTAAGTTCCCACTCACTCCTTTCCAGAGCTCTGTTTAGAAATTAGCCAAGACTCCTGTTTCCTATAACTTCACAGCTGTAGAATTTAGAATCCAGCTCACTCCTGAGCAAACGTCGCCCGCAGAAATGTCAGATGATGCAAACTCAGAAAGATCTGGAAAGTGCTCAGCGTTCCTCAGAACAGAAATAGCCGTCCCCGCCAGGGAAAGATTCCTGCCACATATGATTCAAAGAAATGGACTTTAGAATATTAATTGCATGTATTTAAAAGTCAACACAATGCAGACAGTGCATTACAGTTGTTTGGGGAGTGGGCCTTATTTCCAATGTTAAGAAGAGTCACTTTGCCCAGGTTTTCCACTGTACCAGTAGCTTCTACTATGGTATTTACAGACAGATTTTTAAACCTCAGTATTCAGAATGCAGCTCTTCAAAAACCTAGCTCTAGTAGATGATGTTATCAACTATGAGATAAGGAAAAAATAGGTGTTTTTTCCCCATTAAGCAGGAGACACTGCTAGTTTTGGTGCAAAGGTGTGCTCCGGACATCCTCAGAAAATCCCTCCCTCTCCCTTACTTGTCAACACTGCACTTCCTCACCGCATGGGAAGAAAGGAAATACAATGCTGCATTTTTACCAACATTATGGAGAAAAGAGAGTGAATCCTTGAGGGTTAAAAACTGGATGCATTTAAATGAAGTATCTTCCATGTGTTTACCTCAAAGCCATACCTCTCTCCAAACAAGCACAATCTGACAAAATTTGAAACCGGTGTGTGGGATGTGATCAACAGGGGAAGAGAGAATCTGGATTCCAGGGACTCTTTTGGGCACGGATGCAGAGTGTATTACCCAAACACAGAACTCGGTGTTTTTGTTAAATATAGCCCTAAACTCGCGCTATGCCTGAAAGTATGTGTCAGCTTTATCTGCATTGACCAGTCTGTAACTTTACACCCTGCCAGGGATCTGTAAAAACAGCCTCCACAGGGAGCAGGTCTCCGTGCTGCCAGTCGCCCCGAGCCTGGCCCTTCAGAGAACCCCGGGGCTGGAGCAATGTCCGTGGCCCTTCCTAAGGTTCTCCTGCTGCTCTTGCACCAGGAGCACCCCAGCACGTCGTCAGCAGCACGGGCCGGAGAGCTACTCAGCTTTGCCCAGTATAAGCCCAGTGGGAGTAACAGACGTGATCCTTAGAGACCAGAGTTTTGAAAAAAACATTTAAGGGCCCTAGAAAAATTTCTACTTTTCACTTACAGTTTTGGTGGAGAGAATTTCTCACCGACAAGAGGGATCCATTCAGCTGTTATGTTCTACTTAATTCATTGTTATTAATAAATAGCAGCAAAAAATAAGACTGTTCAAGACACCATCCTTTAATTCTGTTTAACTCTGAGGTTTCTAATATTGATGCCATTATCTTTTAAAGTCAGTCCTCTGCCGTGATCAGGTAAACAAGTCTGTCAGTCACTAAGTCCGCATGGTTCTCTTAAGAATGGTGCTAAAGCCACCATGGGGATTTTGGGTCAGCTGAGACACAGGATATCTGATCCAGCAGACCCGAACTGGAATTTCCTTAGTCGCTGAAACAGTAGAGGACAAGCTGAATTACCAAATTCATCAGACAACTTAAAATGGTCTTAAACTAAGTGGCGGAGTTAAACAAACTGATTTGCTTGTGCTTTGCTTTTCCCCTGGAGTGCAGGGAAACAAAGATCATTTTGAAAAGCACTGTTTGAGTCAAATTAATTTGATTCTAAATGGAGTTAAGTTTTTGTATGTTAAGCCTTTTTCACCCTAACATCCTTCAAAATAATCAGCAAAGAGACATACACAGAAATCTGTTTGTCACTTTAACTGTGAACATTTCTCATCTATAATTCTATGGTTTTTTAATCTCTCCCATCTGCTCCGCATGTGTTCAGCGTTTCCTGGCCGCGGAGAGCTGAGGATCTGTATCAGCTCAGTCCTGAATGTGTCCCCCCAAGCTGTGGCAGCACAGGCGAGGAGGCGGGTGGCTCCCAGGGGAGCAGGGCTGCAGGGTCACCCCAGCCCCGTGCCTGGAGTTCGTGTGGTGAGAGCGCTGCAGGGGAGCCCACTGCTGCTCTGCCTCTGCGGGGCTCACCCGGGTTATTTCATCGAAACAAGAACAAGCTCAGACTCTCCTCAGTTACAGGGAATGATACAGCGTCTCAAATCAGAGTTTGCTCTTTTGAGACAGCTGGATTTCAGGCTGTTTTCCTTCCTAGAGGCACACTGCAGAGCCGAGCTGGGCTGTGTTGTGATGGCTTCGGCACTCTCCACCAGCTGCAATGGGCTCTAACTGGGCTTACTGGAGATGCTGAGATAACAGGGACAAAGCTCTGTGACCCCAGAGCCAGCACTCTCCAGTCCAACCTCCCAGCCACTGTCCCGACTCAGGGGACACTCCAGAGTGCAGTCTCCAGGAGGTCTGTGCATGTTTCCCTAAGCAGAATAGCATATAAACAATTGTGGAAAGGGAGTTACAGCATTTTAACCTCTGAAGATTGCACTTCATTTTCCATTTTACTGACCGGGTTTGTTTCTCTAATAGCTGTCTTGTTATTTTTGCCACTGTCACTGTTTACACAGTTTTCCTTGGAAAACTCTGGAGGCTTGCTGAAGAACTGGCAGAATTAGGACACCACGATAACCATGAAAGTGATGCTTGATTATCAGATCATGTTTTTCGTATTTCTAGTTTTAAAACTGGGTGAAATCCAATTCCTCTCACCCAAAGGAAATCCTCCTTTTGGAAGGCGACCTGCCGGCCCTATCAGCAGAAGATGAGCTCCCATGTTTTCCTTTGTTTTGTTACCAACACTTGGCTCAATGCTGTCCATATTCCCGGGCGCTACATAGCAGCGTGTTCTGCCCATCACAGTGATGACAGAAATGCCCTGGACCAGCAGGTCACCCCCTGGAGGAATCACTTTCCCCCAGGTCCACCGGAGTCCCCCCTCATCAGGAAGCTCCCAGACTGGCTCCATCCAACTGGAACAGATTGACAAAGATGAAGTTGATCATTTCAGCTGCCTGCACCCATAAAGGCACGGACATAACTGCTTACAGGTATTTTAATGTAGGAGTGGTGGCCTTACATACTTCAGCAAGGCTTAGAACAACTTTCAAACATTATTCAGTAGATGCTTCTCTATCTGTTTGCTAGTACCTACATATTTCACAGAAAAATGGGCTGGGTTACCTCAATATTCATGAGTGCTAAACCATGTCTAACTTTGTACTTTTATCCAAAGCACGTCTTGAATTCTTCTACTAGTTCTAATAATGCATACACTTTAATTCCTATGCCAGAACATTCCATCATTCATAACCAGAAGCATTCATAATTTAAATGACTGTCTCTGCTGTTGATGACACCATCAATTATTAGGTTCTGTGATGGAGAAGATCTGCACTGATTAGCATGCATTTTTCAACACTGCTGTTGAATAGAGTTTTATAAAGCTGTAACTTTCAGGAAATGGCTGGGATTTGATATTCTGAAATTCCCCTGCTGTGGTGTTCTGAGATGGAAGCTTTGGAGCACTGCTTAGTAAATGCTTCACATTTCATATGATAATCAAATTTCAGTAACAACACATTGTGCACAGCAGTAATTAACATTCCAGCAAAATTTTTAAGTGCAAATTTTGCCCAGAACCACAGTTTGTCCAGCCCAGCTCAGCACTGTGTAGGACATACGATACATTGGGAAAACACTCTCACTTTTCGAATTCAGCAAAGTACTTCAGCACATATTCTTCTTAACACCTGCTTCCATCCACCTCTGCTCAGAGAATGACAAGGCACGATGGAGAACTGGGGACTCAGCAGGATACCTTCTGCTCTCACCTTCTGGATTTTTAAATCTGGAGGTTGCTATACAGTATATCCAAATGCAAAAGGTAAAAAATGATGAGACAAATCCTTTAAAAATCTAAGATTTATCCAAGAATCTCAAGAGTTTTGTTCACCTATTTGTGGTCTCTGTATTTTAATGCCACTCTGCGAGCTGTCTCAGAGGACAAAAGCTGCAGTCAGTGTCTCTGCCCTGCTGCTGGCAGGACTCACCGTGTGTGAGCGAGGCTCATGGCCCACTTCTGAACAGCGTGAGGGCATTTGCTGCTGTAGCAGCTAACCAGCCCCAGCCAGACTCAAATTGCTGTTGGGAAGGAGACAGGCCTCCTGCCCTAGAGCTTCTCTTAGCCTTTCCCTCCTGAAGTTTCCAGTTTAAAAAGAAACCCTTTTTAAATGTGTGCTTTTATAAAGAGCAATCAGTGCTATAATCCAGTGGAGATGGAGCCATTCAAGGAAAGGCTGTTATGTGAATTTATCACTAGACTACAATTCCTGACTGCAGCAATTTGCTGATAGGATCCATAGTGAATATGTCCATAAAAAGAATAATAATAACAACTCACATTTCTGTCTGTGTTGTCCCACACGACACAATAAAGCTTGAGATGCCTGGACTCTCTGCTCTGGTGTTACTCAAGAGCTACAGCACAAACACCGCTCTGTACAGGGAGAACAACACCCGCCTCTGTCCTCTCATCCCACTGGCCCTTTCAGTGTCTCAACAGTGGCACCCCTTTAGTGATGCACCATTTCATTACACCAGGCTTCGCTCTCAAATGCTCAATGAATTCCTGTTTGTAAAGACTTGATGCTTTCATATCCGATGCCATTATGTCTCTAGTTCTGATTTCCATATTAATTCAGCTTACTTTTCTATAGTCCTCACTCTAATTATGGTCAGTGCCTTGCTGTTTGTTGGCAATGTCTAACGAAGGCCTAAGGAAGGCTGCTGAGTTCCAGAAATTGTCTGATTGATGTAAACATTACAGTTGGCTTAAAATTAGCTTTACACGTAAGAAAAACATGACTGAAGAAATTTTGTGAATTAGTACTTTAAAGGGCACCTGAAGTTGAAAAGTTACCTTGTAAGTTCTTAGAATCTCTGAAAATCTACCTCGGAGGCTGAAGCTACTTGAGACTAGAATGACAGCTGGTGAAAAAGAAATTACTGAACTACTGTGATTCATTCAGTTTCCAAAATAAAACAGATGTTATTTGGTGTATTTCCAATGTATGGCTTCCTCACCCATAGCAACTGTTCTGATGCTTTTCAGTGTTTTACTGAGGGGTAGCTACGAGGTGTCTACAGATATTAGATTAAGTAATATAAACCTAAAATCATTTACAAATAGTTCCAGATCACTCCAAGAGCTACCTTCCTCAAATGACAGGCACATGATGCATTAATACAGTTACACTAAATTACATCCGTACAATTCCTTTCATCTCAGATATTCCCAAAGCAAACTGCAAGCTGAATGAATATCCCACTCTCCCTGTTCCTGTCTCATTTAACAGTAGATTAAACACATTACATACAGTGGTTTCTGCTCCTTGGCTGGTGACTATGGATATCCCTGCCATAAGCATTCAGGGAAAACAACTTCAGGCAGACACGAGGGCAGCAAAGCACACTTACTTAAACTAAAGTAGGCAGCCACAACTGTTTAGGGTATTTTTTGTTATTCTGCTGCATACGATTCACGTCAGGACTGAAAGAAGAATGACAAGAATATATTCTAGAACAACCACAGAACTTATGATGACCTAAAATACAGCTTTTTGACCTGGAGAGGTAACTCCAGGTGTTAGAAGAGTTAATATCGAAACTGGGAGGAATAAAGCAAGAAGAAAGGAGCGTTCATTGCAGAGCCCTCTGAAGGCAGAGACTCCAGCAAAGAGAAAGGCTCAGTCTCAGGGTTTAAAACTGCTGTTAGTGGTAACCTGACAGCCTGAAAGAAAGGGGTATCTTCTCCCTGCCTTTTAATGCTTCCCCAGTTGCTTGCCCTACCATGCTGGATGGCAGCTGGGAAGTTACTAAGAGTATTTGATTTAAGGAAGTAAAAATGACCAGACAGATGTTTTTGCAATCTCTAAGGAAGGGCTTGAAAATAAAAAGGTTGTAAATAGAGTTACATGATCCCAGTGCATTTCACCCCACCAGCCAGTGCATGTGCTCTGGATCTCTCTGCCTCCAACCTCATGGCAAAAGGGACTCCAAAATCTGCTGGAGTCTGAATGCAGCTCGACAGACTAGAGCCATAAATCATTTGATGTTCATGCTTTATCCTTAAAATTTCAGAGAACAAAAGGAATCGTCTTGCTGAAGCCTCATAGAAAACCGAGCAGACTTTTAAAGGCTGCATCCTTATGTGATTCACATACAAAAGTTCAAACTAATGGCAACAGTCCACAGGCATTAAGGGAAATAACAGCAATCAATGCTATTTTTAAAGGGAAGAGTGGGGGCGAGGGGTTAACATATGTGGAATTAGCTCTGGGCAAAATGAGAAGCCATTGCATCTAAAATCAAATGCATTCTCTGAAATAGACACCAGAGCCCAAATTCCCGTGTAGACTCCTGCAGTCCAAGAGTTTCAGCAGAATTTGGCCTTCCCCTTAACTTAGCTTCATTAGGTCATATCATGCCACCAGCTTTTATGCTGGACGTCCTACTTACTTCACATCAGTTGTTGGCACTATGTAGGCAATTTTCCGAATTGGAGGGGGAGAGAAGGCTGCTGTGTGCACAAGGGAGAGGAATTCTTTTCCCATGGAGAATAAAAGCCATTTCTTAGGAGAGTTTGAGGGGGGAAAGTGATATTTGTAACCCTTCTACCAGATGTCACCAGTGGCAACAAGAACCAGTATTAGGTATCTATCCATTAAATTCTTCCTGAAATTTTTCAGTGTCAGCTGGTTAACAACCCATTCAGAAAACTGGGGACGCTGACATCTTCCACCGCCATTCTTAACCCACAGCTCTGTAATTATCTGTGTCTGAAACTTTTGTGGAGAGCAGACGTGCAGAAATTGTTAAAAAGAAAAAACCTTTGTAGCACTAATTTTTCTCGTGTTTATCTGCAGTAAGCAAAACCCCACCCCCTCCACACACAGTGTCCTTTGTCCTCTGTCCCCAGCGCTGCGTGTTGGATGCACCGAGGTCTCGTAGGTACCACCCGCCACTCTCAGCTCGGCACTGGGGGTCACCGGCCCTTGGCTTCTGCGCCCGGCTGGGCTTGCCTTCCCTTCACAGGGCAACGCTTCTGAAAAAAGATGACATTAAGACAGCCTCTGCACTGTCACCTCAAGCCGTGACACCACTCGCACTGTCACTCCTCGCCATGCCCTGGCCACCATGCCAGCCAAGTGACTTGTCTCTTGCTGTTCTCTGCCTCAAGCCACAAGTGAGGTCAAGGCTCCTCACCCACTCAGGCTACGACATTCGGGAAAGAAAACTGAGATCCTCAAATTGTTTATATGCATCACATTTTTTATGTAAAAAAAGAGAAAAAAAGGTAAGTAGCACAAAGGAACCCTTGGAAACAGTGCTGCCAAAAAAACAAACCCCATAATGACTTATCTACAGGAGACCAGCAGGTTGGCTACAAATCTCCAAAGACACTCCTCGCTCCCTGCTGCGATGCTGCCACCGAAATTTCTCTCTCTATTCTGAAAGCAAAGATCTCTCATGTGGGGCTCGGGGGCTTCTGTCTCAGAGACAGCTGGGTAGATCACAGCCCTCTGCTTCATACACACGCGACTAAACAGGATGTCAGAACCTTTCAGAATTCAAAGATTTTCTCTGGAAACATACCAGACAAAATGCCCTCCCCCAACCAACTGTTCCAGGGATTGACATAATATTATTTTACCTCCTGTAGCAACGAATTCACCGTGTGGTGCTTTTTTCAAAACAACAACAGACCAGACCTTCTGGGAGACAACAGGACGATTCTTTTCCCTAAATGGTTTGCCACACAAACAATATTTGAACAGGACATTTTTAATTTTTCTTTTTGTTCAGTGCTCTAATGATGAAAGTCTATCACATGTAGTGTCTACAGATAAGACAACAACTTATCACATTTAAACCTTCATCAAAGGCATCTCTTCAGAAGTTAGAAGTGCTTCATTTCATCTGACTCCTTGGATCAAGCACATCCGACAGCGGGGTGGGGGGAATTTCTGCCCCACATCATATGGAGAAGTTGGTATTTTCTGCTTAAATCAGAAGAAATTTGATATGACTCTGTCCTTTTCGCCTATCTAGCCACTTATCTTGTTTCGTTTGCAAATATCATATGTATTCTCTTGAGATAAAAATAGTGCAAGATGATTAGTTCGGCAAGTTAATTTGACACCATTCCCCCTCCGTGACGCTGAAATCTAAAATCTGTATATGGTATACAACTTAAAGTATATATATGCAAGCTCAGCTCTGGGGGAGACACACGGCAAGTACGTCCCTCCCAACCAGACCGCCTCCTTACCCCGCCGAGAAGACCACAAAGGTAAGCTCATTAGATCCTCTGCTTTCAGAAACAGAAACACAAGAAAAGGCTCCCTAACCAGAAAGTGCCTTTGCAATTAAAGTATCTGTTCTTCTGTCAGCTTCCAGCATGTCTGGTCCTTTCCACAAGCTAACTTAGAATAGAATCAGCATTGAGATCATGGGATGGAAAAAGACAGGAACGATGCTCCTTGTAACAAATGAGACCATGATGCAATTTTTAGGTTTTCCTTCAACTCTCCCCCATTTTTAATGCTGTCAGCAGTGAGAATGAGGTGAGTGGCAGAGATCCAAACTACCTCGCCTGGTGCTGACAGGGGGAAGTACTTTGCACAAGGTGGCACCGGGACAAACCAGAAGTTTGTCTCCTGGCTGGAGAAGTGCTCTGCCACCAGCAGGAGCGGGTCCCCTTGTCTCCTTACACCCCCCGAGACACTCAGAAGGGGACTGAAAGGACCGGCAGGTTCCCGGAGGCAGACACTTCCTAATGGGGGCAGTTCCCACTTGTGTGGAGATCTCACACAGGCTGGAAATGGGGATTCCTCCTCCTGGAGGCTGCCTTCCCTGCTCAGCCAGGAGGGGTGATGCTGCTGAAGAGCAGTCAGAGATTCATGAAAAGACACATCTGTTCTCTTGTGGCTTTCAAGAATAGCTTTTCTATGCCTCAGTTCCTCTTCCTTCATGAACATGGCACTGCTTTGCAGTATTGTCCCAAGGTTTAAAGTGCAGTTTATCAAACTGTAAATGCATCAGTGCTATGTTCACACTAAAATATAGACTAGAAATTCAGGCCCTGCAGCATTTCCTTAAGCAATATGTATTACATTGGGAAACTCTTGCAGCTGCTGGTGGCTGAACGGGACAAAGAGTATCTTTTGTCAAATGCTGCTGTATCAGAAGAAAGCGCCTCCTCCGCTCCACTAGGGAGGAGTATTAAGTCTCAATACCTCTGTTCTAAGCACATCAATATACTGAAATGCCAAAATTTGGAAAAAAATCTGGTTCATTATCACTTGTATGAAATAAAAAAAGAAAGCAAAACAAACCCCCCCCCCAAAAAAAACCCCCACAACAGACTTAAGAAAACCCTTCTATAAAGCTATCATACATGTAGTCTGTTAACGATGCTGCAGCCCAGCAAGCCAAATTTATTGTGTAGTTACATTTACTGTTGCAACCAAACAAGAGGAACTTACTCTCCAAAGTTAGATTTCCTTCAATTGAGTAAAATTATTATTACTTATTCTGCACTATTTTCATTCTTGTATTCATATATGTATTGATAGTAATAGTAGATTTATTCCAGATATAGGCTCCAGGGGACACATGGAGCCTTATCTTTTATGTATGATGTAAATATATGGGGATTTTAATTGCGTAATAATCCACCTCCAGGAAGCCATGAAGTTCTGTGGTGCCAGACACCTCCCCGCAGCAGAGCACCGGTCCCTGCTGGACCCCACACTCCCCCGCAGAGCCCCCCTTCCTCACCCCGCTCCAGCGGGGACCGGCCCCCGACACCCCTCATTTGCCATGAGATCAGTAACGTCTCCCCTATCACACACTGTCACAGCAGCAACTCCAAACAGCTGTGAAAGAGGTAGAGGTGTCATTGTAATGACTAAGTAGCTCACATCTAATTTATGTTACAGCTCAACAATGGCCATCACTGACATCCTCTCTGCTAAAGATATCGAGTCTGCTCTCTCCAGCTGCCAGGGTAAGGAATGGTCTCTCTGCAGCCCGAGGATGCATATCATTTTTATGTCTTAAGACGACATGCCTATCGTTTTCCCTTGGATTCCTTCCCCGTGAGATCTCTTTCGAGCTACATTACAGCACAGCCCCTCGAATGCATGGAGTCACACAAGTGGTTATTCGGTGTAACATTCCCCGAAACACAGAGTGGCAATTAAAGGGCCACAGTTTTGGTTAGGGCTGGCTTCATTCTAAACTTTGTCAATTTTTAAGCCTGTTAAAGACTTATATTTAAATAGCCTTTTCCTGCAACATGTCAAGAAAAGCCTTGGCTTGCAGAACCACAATGTCATTTCATAGAATCACAGAATGGTTAGAGTTGGAAGGGACCTTAAAGATCATCAAGTTCCAACCCCCTGCCATTTGTGAAGCCACGACCAATCTCAATTCTCTTAAGAGATCCTCAGCCAGACCAAGCCAAAAAAAACCCCCACAACAGACTTAAGAAAACCCTTCTATAAAGCTATCATACATGTAGTCTGTTAACGATGCTGCAGCCCAGCAAGCCAAATTTATTGTGTAGTTACATTTACTGTTGCAACCAAACAAGAGGAACTTACTCTCCAAAGTTAGATTTCCTTCAATTGAGTAAAATTATTATTACTTATTCTGCACTATTTTCATTCTTGTATTCATATATGTATTGATAGTAATAGTAGATTTATTCCAGATATAGGCTCCAGGGGACACATGGAGCCTTATCTTTTATGTATGATGTAAATATATGGGGATTTTAATTGCGTAATAATCCACCTCCAGGAAGCCATGAAGTTCTGTGGTGCCAGACACCTCCCCGCAGCAGAGCACCGGTCCCTGCTGGACCCCACACTCCCCCGCAGAGCCCCCCTTCCTCACCCCGCTCCAGCGGGGACCGGCCCCCGACACCCCTCATTTGCCATGAGATCAGTAACGTCTCCCCTATCACACACTGTCACAGCAGCAACTCCAAACAGCTGTGAAAGAGGTAGAGGTGTCATTGTAATGACTAAGTAGCTCACATCTAATTTATGTTACAGCTCAACAATGGCCATCACTGACATCCTCTCTGCTAAAGATATCGAGTCTGCTCTCTCCAGCTGCCAGGGTAAGGAATGGTCTCTCTGCAGCCCGAGGATGCATATCATTTTTATGTCTTAAGACGACATGCCTATCGTTTTCCCTTGGATTCCTTCCCCGTGAGATCTCTTTCGAGCTACATTACAGCACAGCCCCTCGAATGCATGGAGTCACACAAGTGGTTATTCGGTGTAACATTCCCCGAAACACAGAGTGGCAATTAAAGGGCCACAGTTTTGGTTAGGGCTGGCTTCATTCTAAACTTTGTCAATTTTTAAGCCTGTTAAAGACTTATATTTAAATAGCCTTTTCCTGCAACATGTCAAGAAAAGCCTTGGCTTGCAGAACCACAATGTCATTTCATAGAATCACAGAATGGTTAGAGTTGGAAGGGACCTTAAAGATCATCAAGTTCCAACCCCCTGCCATTTGTGAAGCCACGACCAATCTCAATTCTCTTAAGAGATCCTCAGCCAGACCAAGCCAATTTTCCAATTGCTCAAAGAGCTGGTTTAAGACTGTGAATTACTTACTTTTCTACCAAATTCTCCACCACAGGAAGGACTAAGTGAAAAGGAAGTAAGAATTATAGAAGTTGGTCTGTAGCCACAGTAGCACCCTCTAAATATTTGTTATTAACTGCGTGTGACACATTGCTTCAATCCTGGTTCACCAGAATGTGCACTGGAGCAGAAAACTTCCAACTGGCTGAAGGGATATATTAGCACAGGCACAGGGAGATTAAACAGGAAATTATCCACCCAATCTTCTGTTTTACTACACCGGGGAACAAGAGATAGAGGAGCAGGCTGATGCTTCAGAAAAGCCACACGTGTTCCCAAGGAATACATGCAGTAGTAACAACTTCAAGGGAAAATACTTAAACAACTTCTGTTTCTTCCAGCTGACGATTCCTTCAACTACAAGTCCTTCTTCTCCATGGTTGGTTTATCCAGCAAAACTCCTGATCAGATAAAGAAAGTTTTTGGAATCCTGGATCAGGACAAGAGTGGTTTCATTGAAGAAGAGGAGCTTCAGTAAGTCTTTCTTTAAACAGCGTAAAACTTAGAACTCACTTGGTATCCTAGAAGAAACTTGCAGTTATTTTAAAAATAAGACTCAATTCCTTGCCTTTCCTTGAATCTGTGTGGATTTCCTCAGGAGATCAGAGCAGGGATTACATTCTGGGTGTCAAGGGCATTTCAGAGAATACAACTCTGGTTTTATTCTCAGTTCTCTACCCTGTGCTCTTTCAGACTGTTCCTGAAGAACTTCTCTTCGAGTGCCAGAGTCCTCACCTCTGCGGAGACCAAGGCTTTTCTGGCTGCAGGTGACACTGATGGTGACGGCAAAATTGGGGTGGAAGGTAAGGCTTTTGGAAACTTCCTAAAATTTGTGTTTTAAAATGCATGCATTTAGGGCAGCATTTCAACTGTGGCATGAAGAACACATCCAAGTAATTTGGGTGGCTACTTTCTGCCACAATTTCAATACCAGCGAGTACTCCTTTATTTTCACAGCTTTACTCTCTGGTCTCTTTTGCAGCAACAGGACATTTAGGCCCAGTGTAGAGCCTGTTCCTGCAATCAATAACAGCAGCTTTGGGGTTAACTCTGCTGTATGTCTGATCCACAGACACAATGCACCAGATTTTTAAACGATCCTCAGCACCTATTCATTCTCTGAATTTCCGTTTCGGCAAAGGATGCTCTGCACTCCTGGCCATATGACACTTCCATTTTTAAACACGCTTCCACCTACATAAACTTGTTTCTTCATCTACCACTGTTGAAAGTTGGCAAATATTCCTGAGTGGTGAATTCAGTGATGTAGAATAAGGCTGGTATTGTTTGTCAAGGGTAGAACTGCTCAGTGCAGCACAGAATTGTGTGCTGGAGAGTTATCTGAAGGGCGAATGTCACTGGGCAGTCCTTCTACGAGAAACCAAATCAAATTCCTAAAGAAAGCCTCACAGGGGTGATGTGAATTGGCCAGGATATTTCTTTCAGAAACTGCAGCAAGGGAAAATAGGCCATTATGCATCATATATCAGAACTTAAGTCAGTGAAGAGGGGCTGTCTCAGCCGAACGGGGACAGGTGGCAATAACTCCAACAGACACAGGGGCTAATCTTAGCCCAGCCCCGGAGGAGGGAGATGCACTGCTGGAGGAATTTGCTTCAGCAGCAGCTTCTGCAGCTTGGGTTTGTAAGCCCCAAATAGGGCATTATATTATGCAGATCTCAGCCCTTAACCGTTGGATCTCCCAGGCGGAATTACATCCCCACTGGTATTTTCTCTTTGGAACAACAAAACCAGAAAATCCCTCATATTGAAATCTACAGACTCAACCAAATTCGCCTTCTGCATCCTTGGCTATCATCAGAGTTTGTAACGGGTTAAAGATAGTTTACCTTTAACTCAGGATTTCCCACAAATCGAAATTTAAAGATGCATTCCTCCTCTCTGCACTTACTTTTTTTAAGGAGTGAAAAATCTGTTACGCCCTCAGAATCTCAGTTTAGCAGTAGCTTGTGCAGTGTTATAATAACTTTGGGAGCCCTCCATGACTAGGAGTTTAAGTCACTTTTATCTATTTTTTCTAAAGATGTTTAAAATCACTTTCATCTAGATTTATTCCCTGCCTTTCTCATTTTCTTCCTTGACAGAATTCCAATCTCTGGTGAAGGCGTAGACAGCATTAGACCAAAGGCAACCTTGGACTGACTCTTCCAATTACCTCGTCCAACAAGCACTTCGCACCCAGCGTGTGTTTGTACATTTTTATATTGCTTCAGGCGTTAACAATTCTCCCTGCATCGAGTCCACAGGCTGGATTGCTGAGAAATCTTGCAATGTACAGCTGTTTTGGTCACACAACATTGTTACATTTCCATTGTAAAGAAGGCACTTTGTGATTTTCAACCACACAAATGTTGAAATTGTGGCTGGAAGAGGGGAGGAAAAAAATTTAAAAATTAAAAAAACAAAAAACCACAACTTGGGGGAAAAACTGTTTTTTTTGATTTTGTTTAGGTTTTCCATCCTCACATTTGACCACGCTGACTCACCAGACACAGTTTTGGTTGTCTTAAACAACATTACATCTTTTAAGGCTTAATTGTACTGATTTCATTGAGTTTTATTTCTCCTTAATTCTCTGATCCTTGAGGAAAAGCAACGCTAACAAGATAGCTAAAAATAATTTATATTAAGTCCCAAACCTGAGAATATGAGCAAAAAAATTCAGAGGAGTTGACACATAACTCAAAGCATGGAGTAAGTTTGTGGATAATTTTGCAAACTGAAGCACTAGGCTACAGCACGTACCGTCAGAAAGTGTTTATAGCCTAAAATGTAACTCTCCCTTAAGAAGATTTATCTTTCGTGAAATCTAAGGCAGCTGTGAGATACAGGAGAAGGGTCTAATCCCAACTCTGACACTGCCACAAGTCACAGTCCCCTGACAACGTGCCTGCAGGTTTTGCAGTGAATCATGAACATGTTCTTATTATCTCTTAATATGTACAAAACAATAATATTTTGCCACATCTGTGAATTTCTGTGTTTCCTACAGATGAAACAACAGCCAGACTTGCTGCCCGATTACCTTAAAGCTCTGTTATGTTGCTAAATAATGGCCATTACCCAATTCTTTCATTTATTATACAAATAATCATCTATATAACATTACCAATTTTCTTAAGTCTGAAAACTACTAAGAACTAGTCTTTCCTTTGATAAGCATCTCACAGGAGTTAGAGCTAGTTATAGCCTTATCTTCATTCACGGACAAAGTAGATCCTGTCCACGGCTAAACGCGCAGACGGAGGAGATGCCGGGGGTTCTGCCTGAGTGGGCTGGCAGCTTCCCCACCAACACTTTGCTGTCTCTGTTCCACCACGCCTTGGTTCCAGCTCACAAGCAGACCGTCACTTTAACACTCCCTGCTGAAACTGCATGATAATGCTAACATAATTTGGCAGCTGTTTCTCAGAGGAGCAGAAACAAACCCTTCTGGAAGTTCCCTGCAAGGTTCAGCGGTGGCACGTCCATGCTGGCTGTGCGAGGCAGGAGCCGCTCACTCACAGCGGGCGCATAGGAGCCGGGGCAGAGCTCAGGCAGCTAATGCAAATGAGGAACTCTGGCAATCAGATTCACTGAAGCCTTGGCAGAATTATAATGAATATAAACCCTAATTCTATCCCCACCGCCTTTGATGTCAAATCTGGGCTTAAATTACAGCTGCTGTTAATTGCAGCACTGAAATATTTTGCATAATGATGAGACTCTGTTGGTTCCTTTTACCTCGTTTATTTTTCTGTCTGCTGAAGAAAAAGATGCAGAGCAATCCAGATCTGCAGCACCAGAGAGAGGTAACACATACACAGCTCCTCTAATCACTGCGTAACCTGGCACTAGCTGAAAAGCAGCTGGCGCACACAATACCCGGACAGACCCGCATTCCGGGCACATCTGAGGCTCATGTGGAATGCAAGAAATGCAGGACTACACAGTGGCCCATCCTGTGTTCCAGGGATGCTGAACAACTGCCCATCACCGCCTTCTGCTGCCGCGGGGGAGCCAGGCCCTTCGGAGGGTCAGGCAACTCTGGGCCACGCTGCAACTTTACGTAAAACTTTAGAGATTTTGTTTATGAGAAAATCTTTTCTTCTTAGACAGCAAATCCTGTCAAGAAGATGAGTTTTAAATCTTATTAAAACCATCCAGCCACCTCATTAGAAGGAATTAGAATGATTTCAAAAAAAGCCCATAGACTGTTCAGCAAAACCAACACCTAGTCCCTCCTAAGTCTTCTGTTGGCACCAGGATCCACATTTTTACAGCTAAACGCAAGCTAAACTCCTCTCCAAGTAGAGGAGAATATTTTCCACCCAGAAGAAACAAATTCCAAAAATGTAAAGTCTTCTTGGAAGGTTCATTTCAAAGACTTGAAGTTCAGCCAGTGGTAGCCTTCAGTTTTCTTAGGGAATAGCCAGGAGTGTTCTCTGAACTTGACAGTGTCACTGAGCTAGAGAAAACCCTTGATTGCAGGATGTCTATGTGGATCTGAAGTACTAACAAGACAAATGTGATATAAGAATGTGACCACAATCACAGAGTACTTCATGCTGGGAGGGATCTCTGGAGGTCTCTCCCCAGCCACCTCCTCAGAAGGCCAGCTTAGGGCATGCTGCTCTCCACTGAGTTTGAGTGTCTTCAAGGATGGAGGCTCTCCAACCTCTCTGGGCAATCTAATAAGTGAGGATTCAATCCTCTGCATCAAGCTTTTATGAACAAGTACACAAATAAAATACTGCTGAGTACACAGTTTAAAACAAAAATTCTGTTAGAAATTGTTTATGCTACATCAAATCAGAAAAGATCTAACAACACCCTGTATTATCCCACTGATAACCTGTTCTCAGGTTTAGAGACCATTCTAGTCAGTATAATACTGTTGCATAATTCCCAGGATAAAGGGATCCTACATTTGCAATGATGTCCCTGACAGACTGTAACACCTGGGGTTGTTAGATAGACAAAAAACACGGTTCCTCCGAATCATCACTAGAGGAAAGCCCCCCGGAATTATTTCTGAGTTTTCAATTTAGTCTGTTTATATTCCAGTCTTTCCAGTGGTTTGGTAGACCAGACTTTTTTCTTTTAAATATCTGTTCCTTGCTCTTCTCTCCCTTGCTGCTGAACCGTTACCCACCCGTAACCCGTTGAGATGCTCAGCCCCTGGGCTCTCTCTCACCCCAAGTGCCCTGCAGAGACCTCCCGGCTGGACTCCACTGTCTTTGGTG
Organism: Calidris pugnax; assembly: GCF_001431845.1. Lineage (NCBI taxonomy): Eukaryota > Metazoa > Chordata > Aves > Charadriiformes > Scolopacidae > Calidris > Calidris pugnax. The sequence goes on from NW_015090925.1 coordinate 1,173,066, forward strand.
CCATCTATGGGCAAGCTCTGGTTTGCCGCAGAAACACTCAAAAACTGTTATCAGCCGTAAACACTTTGGAAGCTCAGTGTGGTCTTCTCACAAGGATTATTTCCTGAATGCTCAGTAATTCTGTCAGAATTACCAGATCCTCTGTGATACCAGGCCATACTCTCAGTTATTTCCCTGGGAGTCTGAAACAAAGGCAGAGCTAGATTCCAAGATGGAAAGACTGCATCGTTTTGTTTATATATCCAACAGTTTGGGATAAAATGCATTTAAAAGTAACTTGCTCGGTTGATCTTAAACAGTCCAGAAAGCTTTGCTTTCACAGTGCTCTATGTACCCCACAGCCTGGCTTTACAACAGTACAGTTAGTGCTTCTCCTAAGCCTTCTTCTCTTGGAGAAATGATCAAGGGAAGCTAAGATGTGTGAGATGAGGCTTTGTCTGTATTTTCATGTATATAATTTCTGAAAGAAAAGATGGCAGCTTTCTGTTATAATAACCAAGTGGAAGCTGAGAGGATTTACTTTGTATGGCATAAACCTTATATATTGTCTAAAACACGATGCACATTCCTTTGGGATATAAATATCAATCTGATTAGCTAGCAGGTCTTGTCAGCCGCAGTAATTGATCCCTTGGGGTATCAGAGCCATCCCGTGGCTCTAGGACTTCTGTAAAAGGTCAAGAGGACTTAACTAAGGTCTATATAAGTCATTATCTCCGTCATTTGAAAAAGAATTAAGTCAAGAGGACTCTGCAGATCTTTCTTCGGTTCTTGGCTTGGGGGAAACTAAGTGGCAAGGTGAGTTCAGTCTTTCCTCTGGAGCTTTGGAAGACGTCATGATAATCCACACAAAAATGCATGGATATAACCAAAGATCCCCAAGTGCTGTGCCGCTGTATAAATATGTCTGGTTTTGTCCTCAGCTTGTGCACCTGAAGACTCACCTAGGGATAAGAGCGAGGCAGATGCACGACATATATCAGCTGGCTCCCCTGGTTCCTGGGGGCTTGGGCTGCCACTGCCCCAGGGCTCAACCTGGGCTGTCCCCGGGGCAGCACCACGGGCTGGCAGGGCAGGATCAGCACCAACCCCACCCGGTACTATTTTTCATTTTACAGCAGCTTTGACATGGCTCTTGCTGGTATCCTGACAGAAGCTGAAATTGCTGCTGGCCTACAGAGCTGTCAAGGTAACGTTTAGGTTTTAAATATGGCTTTGCAGTTTTTCTGTCAAATTCCTTTGTCCTCACTACCCCAACGTCCTGATTCCAATAGGAAAAGAATCGTGTTGATTTCCTCTCCAGGGTACATGGTAAAATGTTCTCGTTATGTCTCTTTGCTAATTACAGCTTTAATTGTTTTACCAAAAAGAGAAAAAGGAGGCAAGGTAATGAAACGGATGCAAGTTTTAATCTTTGCCAGTCCCGTACAGGCACCCATCAACACCTGTGCACTGCAGCAATTTTAAGCATGAAAATATCCAGAGACTGAAATCCTGATTTTTTTACAGAATAATAAAACTCCTGTTGATTTCAATACAAGCGCAATTTTTATCATCAAGTTCTGTGAATTTACATTTGAGTGAAGGATCTGTTTACAAACGTATGTTCTTGTATGATGAAGACCACAGTCAATGTTTATCTTCCTTGGTTTGAGAGATCCTCGATGGAATCAGTTTAATCTGAAACAAACTCAGGAAAATCAAAGATTGGGGGTTGCAATGACCCTCACTGTACTGCAAAATATTTTGCTGCCTTTTGACCAAAAAGCTACTTTTTTTTGTTCTAGATTTTTTACTTCTTTTCCTGCTTATTTCAGCTGCTGATTCGTTCGATTACAAAACCTTTTTTGTCAAAGTGGGTCTCAACTCCAAGTCCAAAGACGAGCTCGCCCAAGTCTTCAGAATTCTTGACCAGGACAGGAGTGGCTTTATTGAGGAAGATGAACTGAAGTAAGTAAATAAACAGTGAGTTACCAACAGGCTTGTGTTTAATTGTCTCAAGATGCAGCATAAAATCAGTGACACTCTCTTTCCTTCTGTCTCTTTGGATGAGAGACAATGGGGTGTGTGTGCACGTGTATGTGCTTGTGCTGAAGGAGCTGCAAGACAAATAACAAAGGAAAGGCTGGATGACAAGGAGAAAACACTCTGATAGCACCGAAATGACTTGTTTCATGTAGGGATAACTGACAGACTGTGAAGATAAAAATAGCAGCTCTGCTTGAGTTGGCTTCTTATTATTCCAAGATCTTTTACTAGACTGAATTCAAAGCACTATTTTTCTCTCATCTTTCTTTGTATCACATGAAGATCATATTCATCGGACTTTGAAGTTACAGTAAGGTTAGAAAAATTCCTGCTACTCTTAAGAATCTATGTCTTAGGAGAAAAGAAGGAAGATAACCCAAGGCAAGATGAATCCTTTCACTTCGGAGCCAGTTTTAATTTTACCTTTTTTAATCCAATGAAACCAAAACATCATCAAGGATTTTCACATGTGATGAAACATTCTCTTCCTTTCTCACCTTTATTCTCACCGAAGTTAGAGGAAGGTTTGCCATTGAATTAAAAATAATTTTAAACAGCTTTTGATTTAGTCTCAAGAATTTAATCACGCTCAGTGATTACATAACAACTGTTATCACTAACAAACTCTAAATACTGCCAGTACTGAGCACATCTCACTCATTTGTCCTCTTCCCTTTAACAGGCTTTTCCTGCAGAATTTCTCAGCCAGTGCCAGGGTGTTGACTGATGCTGAGACCAAGGCCTTCCTGGCAGCAGGTGACAGCGATGGAGATGGTCGAATTGGAGTGGATGGTGAGAGCGACTGCATTAAATCCAGTAACACCTGCTGCTGGGGTTTTGCAATGGCTGCTCTAGGCAGCTGCCCCACTCCACACGCCAGATGCTGTGGATCTGACTCTGAGGTGCTCTCCTCTGCTGTACTAGAGGGGACTTAACACAGCAGCTGGTCCATATTCTGCCCTTCCCTACAAGTGGTCAGTCCCTTTTTTCATCTACAGAGATTTTTTCAGGATTGAAACCTAAATTGAAAATTTGTAAAATTTCTGTATATAATTTCACTGCTTTTTACAACTGAACCACTGTACAATGTGATACTACAATGCAACACTTTCTCTGCCTTAAGTATCTACTGTTACAAGTATACAATGATTATCAGATGAAGTATCATTAGTTTCCCATTTTAACTCTAAAAATTAAATACGTTTTTGACTGTGCTATTACAAAATGTGGTCCCATCTTATTATTCTTTTATTTCTTTTTCAGAGTTTCAAGCCCTGGTCAAATCTTAACAAGCAGCCAAGATGAAGACCCGAGACATCTGTGCCATAAACAATCTTTCCTACTGCAAGCCTACTATGTACTTACACATTTTGTACCCTGGGAGAACAATTGCTGGCAAGTGATTTCATATTGCTGGAAAACATCTGAAGTAGTGCAAGCACTACTTAAATCACCTTCCCCAATGTTTTAAGGAGAAGGTCCTTATACCACTGGGAGACTGAATTGGAATCTGCTCTGCTCATTTGAATTTTGGGCATTAAAGATTCTAGTAAAAAATATCAAGAGAAGGAGAAATTAAAAGCATCTCTGTGGGCCATTTAATTGTCAATATCTGCATAAATAGCTAGTACCTGTTGTAAAAACAGAATTAATAAAATGCCTTGGTGTAAAACCTGGTTATGGTAACTGGTGGCAGTGGTATTTAATGAAGAGGTGTATTTAATGAAGAGGAGTATAAGAAGCTCCACCTAAACATGAGGAGGAACTTCTCTACCGTGGGAGTGGTAGAGCACTGGAACAGGCTGCCCAGAGAGGTGGTGGAATCTCCTTCTCTGGAGCCATTCAAAACCCTCCTGGAGAAGTTCCTGTGCAACATGCTGTAGGTAGACCCGCTCCGGCAGGGGGGTTGGACTAGATGATCTCCAGAGGTCCCTTCCAACCCCATATGATTCTTTGATTTAATGCTCCATATGTTTTTATGTCATTCTTTATGCAAATGATTATATTTCATATGCTAATTAAATGGCAGGACCTAGCATTAACTAAGCTGCCAATTTTAATATAACATCAAGTGGATGCATCTGGATTGATGAAATAGCAATACATTCAAAATTCTCCACGGACTCTCTCACCTTCCTGCCCACCCGATGGCACTGTTGTTCCACTGACAAGAAGTGAAACCAGTGCTCTGTCAGCAACTTTTTTGGATACAAGTAGGTGAAAAGCACTTTGAAAAATCAAGTCCCCGGTGATCCATCGTGGCAAATTGGGGCTTGTTGCTCCAAATTAATCCAAGTTTTGCTGCTTTTCTCCGCCTCAAAACTGAGGACAGCATAATGCCCACATCTCACAGGGTCGTAAAAGAAACGCATAAACATTTGTGAGGAAAGTATAATAAAAAAATTGCTTGGAAATTAATAATTTATTCTTTACAGACAGGCTGAACTAGCAAGCCAGAAGTAAGGAATGATGAAAATGCAACGTTCCTCCACATTGTGCACTAAGTTAGAGTTCTGGTTGAAAAGCAAGAGTTCGATGTCATTGCGATTTTATCGTAATGCAAACATACACAGCAACCAAATTAAGTTATAAAAATGAACTAATTGCGAACAGTACCTAACTAGACACTACGATGTATGGGGTTTTTAGGCTTACAGATGTGATGAAAATAAAGAAATATCCAAAAAGTCTAGATGGCTTTAACCATCCCGAACACTAGACTTCCCACGACAGCTGCTCCTATGTACTCTTCTTGAAAAATTTTGAACTCTTGAAAAGTCTGTTCTTGGGCACTAAAAAAATGTATGACTGTCTCATATCGTATTTGCTGGAGCTATTTAAGAAGATGTTTCAGTATTTGCAGATCAAAAATCTTCATTTCAAAATGATCTGCTAATGTTATAGCAGTTCTGATGCAGAACACATTTATGAGATCATGCTATGGAGAAGGAAGGAAATTTCAATACAATGTTGGGGAAATCATCATATTACACAAAATTTAAGCAATCTACAGGACTTTAATGAATACTCAATAATGTGTTCATGCCTCATACATCAGCCAAAATATATTTCCATTAACTCTAGTGAATTAACCAGGCCCTAATACTGTAGAATTTTCCTTAATAGTAAAAAAAGAATTATCCATGAAACAAATTCACATTTATGATTTCATTGACATCTCAGGAGAACAATAAACAAAGGAAATTCTGTGGAATTAATAACGCAGTCTGACAGCAGGGCTAAAAGCTATCACTATTGTCAGAAAATGCTATGTACCCCTGCTGATACCATGTTTTATATTTTCACCATGTAACATGGGTCAGCCAAAGATCTTCAGGCATCATACCAATACTAATGGCTATCTGAGAAAGAAAGGCACAGCCAGCTCAGATAACTCCTGAGTTAGCAGGCAGCTCCTTCATTTAACCACACTTCCACATTGATTAGCTTGCTAGGTCTACAAATCTAAGACAATTTCACCACTTACCATTCCATTAAGAACAGTAAAAAATTAATGACAAGGTAAGTCTGATATCAGCTTCAGTGATCACTCCAGAAAGTTAAGAAGAGCTTGTGACTAGAGATGTTTTCAGACCTCTCCTTCTTCCAGTATTGCCACAAAGCAGACTGGAGAAGAAAATGCTGTTTTCTGTCTGCAAGAATACCCTTCCTCCCTTTCCTCTCTGTCTCTCACTCACACAGGCTGTCGGGTACTGTAGCATTTCTGTAACCATTTATTATGTGCTTTAAGAAAGCTCTTCAAACTGTGCCTGTAAGGCCACACCTGGGAAGACTGCTGTGTGGCCACAAACACATATTCCTACAGGCCCTGAAAGGAAAGAGCACCCTTCTGGAATCAGAAATTTGGAGCTGTGAGACCATGGCCTGTATTGTGCAAATGCTTCCACCCAACACTTTCCACCAGAGTCCCTATATTTAGGGACTGCCTATATGTGGCTGCCTTTTGTCAATGGAATTTTGTCACATGCTTTATGTGTGTGTTTTAAGCCTGTGCTTAAATGCTTTAATGCTGACAGCAGACAGAAACATCTGAGACAATTACATTTAGGGTCAGAGTCAGAAAATTGTGTTACTGAGTCACAGAAGCACTTGCAAGTGCATTCAAAGATAATCACACGGGATCTCAAACGCTAGCAGCAATATTCCAAGACAGCTTTTTAAGTGAAAAAGTATCCTGATCAGAACAATGTCTGTGAATTAGTTTCACTATTAATCAGTTTATGTTAGTCTATTCTGCTATCATTTTGAAAGAGAACTCAATCTCATTTACACAGAACAATAAGGGCATAATCTAAACTGGGGAGAGTACACAAGACATTTCTCCTAACACGAGAGAAGTACCTGTCTTCGTTTAGCTCCGGACCCACAGTGCTGCAGGATGTATCCCGTATCCTGTATCCTGGGTTCTGGTGTCCAGCGCTCGGCTCGGTGCTTGGGGCAGTGCTCTGCACGCTGCGGGGAAAGAAAGCTTTGTCACCGAGCCTTCCAAGGCCTGGATTTCATCCTTCATTATAGTAATGCCCTGTACCAAAGAAGTCAAATACTAAACCATGTTCTTAAACCTCTTTGTTAAATAGGGTAAAAGACTATGTCCCAAGCAACCACTCAAAATGGATTCTGTTATTATTTCTATATGATTAAGGCATGTGCCTTAAGAGACAACTTGGAGTGGCATAACAGAACTCATTTTGTTGTAATGTCCCTTTTCAATGATGATAACTATATTCACACTAAGGTTGTCTGCCATTACCATTGAGACATCAACACTAATGCTCAACCACACAGGTCACTGAGTATCTATTTTAGTTACTTCCCAACTCGTGACAAAGGCAGAACCCAGGCCCACGATACCATCATTCTGGCCCTAAGGTGTACAGGTCTCAGGTTAACACCTCTCATCTCACCCCACACAACTGCTGATGTTCCTTCTGCATTGCCTCGAAGCCATGGCTTTGGTTGATTGTCACTGCTAATTAACTCTGTACTTTATACCAACAGAACACAAACAGAACACAAAGAGTACAAGACTAGTCCACAACCTGCCAGTGAGTTCGCAAAACAACTTTCTGCCGCTTATTAGAGAGGTCAATAGTACTTGATTTGAAAACAGTTGTTTATATGTTTAGATTCTTAGCAAAAACTAATCAATTTTTACTGATAATGAACTGGTAATTGGTAATTATTGATAATTATTATGTTCTATATTTCCCAGAACTACACCTTCAAGTTTAATTCTGGAAGTCTGGAACTGAAAAAAAAAAAGGCTTTAATATTCCTGTTCATACTGTGCATTAAGACACCACGGGGGCAAACAACAGAAATAAAGTTATGCAAGTACATACATCTTCAGATGAACAGCTCAATAGCACTTTCAGATGTCCCCAGTAGAGCAAAACACCAAGAACAAATAAACAAACAAAAAATATTAATAATTTTTCTTTAACTTCATAGGACAAGTGCTAAATGTTCCTGGAAACCGCGCAATTCTCCGACTGTACCAGATTCCGCACTACTGTGAACTGCCCGTTACCTACCAGCTGCTATTCTGGTTGGATTATTAGGTATTTCCTTTATAGCATTACATTGCTTGCATAGTATCTTTTAGAAAATCTTTTTCCTAGATCTCAGTTTTTGAAGCCCTAACATGATTATAATCACCAAAGTTACCACATACCCCAGAAGTAAGGAAAACAGGCAGATAATTTAGCTGTGAAATAGATTATCTAATTAAAACATCCCTTTATATAATATATTCATCCCTGATTATTTCATTCTAATTGTAGTGGAGGGAAACCTGTACTTCAGATGAAGTGTCGTTAATAAATAAATAAAACCCAGTAACCTTAGATTCCCACCTGTATCAATGTACAGTGACATCAACTTGATTCTGAAATTCAGCTCTTTTAGGCTTTTGTAAACCATCTTTCAGCCAGGATTAGCATCACTTCTGTTGTCAGTGTTGAATTTCAAACATTAAAAGATCCCTTCGTAAGCAATAATAGTGAACTTATTGTAGCAATCAGTTCACTTTTATTGGAAATCTTATTTTAATATAATACTAATTCTGGGTACTTTACCACTGTTGAATACATGTAAAAACAGTTCAGCACCCTGTGCCACGGCAAAGAGGATGAGGTAACCAGATGCAATTCTTGGAGCATTTGGTGCTTAGATTTTAATACAACACCTGAATTAGTTGCAGACGCATTTTGAGCTTGAGTATTATATGCTGCCCTTGATCTCATCATTTACTTCTACTTCATTTCAATTTCCTCATTCTCATTAGCTTTTAATAATTAGTGTTGTATGGCAAGTCCCAAATGTAAACAAAGCCGGCAGTTGGGTGAGCAAGCAGAAATAAAGGAAGCCTACTACAAAGTCACACCGATGGCACTATCACACAGGGCTAAAAAAACACCTTTCTTTACAAACATTTTGGCAGTAAAAATGTCCAGAGGAATCGGTAAAAAAACCTTCTGTTAAAACTCAAAACTTGAGAAGATCATAAAGGAGAAAATTCACAGCCGAGTGCAGAAAGGTACCCACAGGGATGAAGGCTGTTTTGGGAAAGCCCGTGCTCCATCCCTGCCCTGTCCGACTGACCACAGCATCACACACGCCTCAGACAGAAGCGAGATGAATGTATAGTGCTGAGCAAAGAAGATAAACAGCAATAACACCAAAAGACCCGAGATCAGATCTTCAACTCATGCAAATCAGCTTTTCATGTTAATTATACCTTGTATTTCTCTCTCTGAACTCAGACAAGGGCTATGGAACAATTGCTGCACTTGATACTCTTCTCACTGCCATTAAACCAACCAGGACTAAACCCACTGTAGTCCAGTCACACCAAAGCTTAGATTTATTAATTACTCCTCTACTCCACAGCATCATTTATAACTTTTGCTACTACAAAAAATATTACTTGTTCAGCACCCATGCCATTTCCACTCATTAAAAAATAAAACAATGTTCATATATTAGAAGAACATTTCTTTGGATACCATAAGAGACTTACACAACAAACTCTAACCAAAATACATGTGTTTTTTATTGCTCTTCATGCTAGAATTTTGTCCGCATAAACCCCCTTAAAGATGGAGACGGATTTTTGTCTGAGAAGGTAAACCTTGTATCTGCTGTTCCCAATTTTCCTTAAGGTTTTTTTTTTTCCAAAATTAATGTTCTTAAAATATACAATAAACCCCCAGTTATATATACCTACAATTTTAATTTCATGTTAAAGAAATAGAATGTAAGAGTGTGTATTGTAAAACATATAAATCTATCTCCACACAAATGACATCTGATTCCTACAACTTTAAGTAAGTCTGCTATTGATTTCATGTAATTTAAAATATTTAAAATAGATTATTAAATTGGCCACCTGATTATACATAGCCCTCCAAGGAATACAGATACCAGGATGAACTCATTCAGTGTTACCTCGTTTCACAGTTTCACTGAAGGCACCACATGTCTGTGCCCTGCCCCTGCCTGGGGACAGCACTGGTTTAGAAAATGGTGAGGAAACAGGCAATCAAGCTCACTGCAGAGAGCTCACTCCAAATTACAGCATGCTTTGCTCTACCCTAGTGACAAGTTATCTTTGTCAGAGCGATACATTGTCACCTCTGAGCTTTCATCTCCAACTTCCTCTATACATTCCAAAGGATCAACAGACTTAGGGAAACCAAACTAGCTCCTTTCCATAAGGATTTCCCGGCCGCAGTCACCTTCCCAGGAGTGACTCCAGGGCCAGAGGTTACCTGGAAATCTTTAGCACGCCTGGAGATTGAAAGGCTGTGTTTTGATGGCAGAGTTGTACTTAATTAAGCACAACTGGATTTATTTAAAAAAGCGTTCTTCTTGTCCATATTATCTTAGGATATAAATAGAAAGAAAAGTTTAATTAGTTAAGGAAGAAATTTGAGCTAGGTCTCAAATCAAACATTTGATCCATGAAACAGTAACCCAAGTCGTGGTTATTGTCACCTTTTGAATCCTTTATAAGGCAGCGTGGCCAGCCAGAGCCAGCGTTACCACTGTGCCTGCTGCCTCCTCAGCTATTTCACCTTTACCTAGGGGGAAAGTTATAAAGGTGAGCAGTTGACTTGAGATTAATGACATTAAATTACTGTGCTGAGCTGCAACAGTAGTAAGTACAATAACCATTGTTCTAAGATTTTTATTTTAATTGCTGGAATTACATATGGATGGACCTTATCTAGACAAGTATCAGCTTTCTTTTCCTTTCTTATTCTTCAGAGCTGTTGGGGAGAAAACATAAGTAAACCTTCTTGTCTTTCTTTTTGTCCACTGCACGTACTGTTACTTGTATTGCCAGATGCCATGCATTCCAGTAAGGCTAATTATCAGAATAACAGCTACACAGAGTTTAAAAATGTACTGTACTTAAATAGGATGCAGATAAATGAAAAAAAAAAAATGATCATCAGCTTGCAACATCATTTATGTAATCCATCTAATGAAAAAGTATTATTTCAGCACTGCTATTTTTAAGTAAGTACTGTATTAAATCTTTTAATTTGTTTAGGAACAGCAGCAACATTGGTTTGATCAAACAGATTCATGTATCTTTAGAAACCTTGTTAGCCATATAGTATTCTTCGAAACGCAGAAAAGCCAATTTGTTGTAAGATGCATTTGCATTTCATGAACCTCTTTGCAATATACTATTTTGCACAGGTTTAAAATGAGCCTTACAGACATTCTAAGCCCTTCTGATATTGCTGCTGCTCTGCGGGACTGCCAAGGTGAGAAAACAATTAATACTCTCAAAATCTATTGTTATGTGTAACACATGTCAAGTTTAATTCGGTCCCAAAGGAATACTGAACAAGCGCATACTGTAAACAGATTCTGTAATCTCTTTACTCAGCTGCCACAGTGTATTTGTTCATGGCGGGTTTATATTGTCAGTTTGTAACCTATCCCCATGGGATTTTGTTTGATGTTTAGGAGGGCATGGTGCAGAATGGCAAAATTCATTCTTTGACAGGCTTTATCTATCATTCATGTTTAGAACAATTTAAATGTAACAAAGCAGCACCCTCAGACCATTTAGGAACAGTGAACGCAGTGGTCTGGAGTTAATTTATTTATTAATTTATTTTCAGCTCCAGATTCCTTTAGTCCCAAAAAATTCTTTCAGATCAGTGGAATGTCTAAAAAGAGTAGCAGCCAGCTCAAGGAGATCTTCCGGATTCTCGACAATGATCAAAGTGGCTTTATTGAGGAAGATGAGCTCAAGTAAGGATTTTCTGTGTTAACTATTTAGAGGCTATCAAAAAATCAGCACTTTTTACTTTACAGAACTGTCCGGCAAATGTGAGCACAAGTTATGCTAAAAGTTGATAAAACCTTTGGCAGATTCTGAAAGGTGTATTTAAGTAGTTAATCCCTACAGAGAAAATCAAATTAGTAAATACTTATCTTTAATGCTCAGTATAGAAAACAGCAGCTCCCTGGGGCTGGATGTTGGTAGTGGGCAGAAATTGTATCAGGGCTGGACTTACAAAGCAAAAATGCATGTGACTAAGATTTAGCTTGTCAAAAAAATGCAGTGTTGGACTTGCTTGTTGTGGTAATTAACTTATTTACTGATAGCTATCAGTTTGACTATACAGCCAGCATAAAAGAATAATATTCTGTCAAAATCATAATCAAAGTTGTTTTCTTCCTAGGTATTTCCTTCAGAGGTTTGAGTGTGGAGCCAGAGTGCTGACTGCCTCAGAAACCAAGACCTTCTTGGCAACTGCAGACCATGATGGGGATGGTAAAATTGGGGCTGAAGGTATTAAGTTATATACATATATACATACAGAATAAGGCTCCCCAGGACGTGTTGTAAATGATGTGCGATTCTCTTTTATGTTGACAGTACATTAATGCACCTCCATTAATGCACCACCGACACCCTTGCAGCAGCAACCTGTTTAAGGGGCAAAACAGTCCCTGATCTTATAGGTTCATCTCTGCAACTCCTTTTACACGAGCACATCACAAACCCCACTGAGGCTGCCCTGAGGGGTCCTCTCATTGCCACTCACTCGCTAACTTCCAGTTGTTTTAAAAGGAACCACCCCCTATTTCTCCTCCCGCATACTCTGATATAAAGCAGTACGAGCATCACTTGTCACACACTTGTGAAATGAAGAGCACAAGAACCAGCTCTGCACAGAAGAATCGACAGCACACACATGGTCTCATTTACGGCAGTTATCTCCCAGCAGAACTCCACGTGTCAGTGAGATCATTCACAATACCAAGAGCTCGCAGCAGGTAGTTCAGTGTTTGTTGTCCGTACTAAGGAGCACAGCATGGGCTTTGTGCGTGGGCATGGATGCTGCTCATCTTCAGCGGCAGGCTAAGGACCAGAGGGGAAGGGGCAGCTGTTCTAGGAAGCAGCATACTGCACTCACCCTAGGGAAATGCCAGTGTGAGTTAATGGAGCTCAGTGCAGAAAGCTCTGATCTCCTCATTCTGTATTTCTGTGCCCATTTTGAACAGGAAGCACGTTCTCACCAAGAGCTGGCAGCAATGGCACCCTGCCCCAGGAGAGAAACAAGCTGCCTCGGGAGTGTAAAAGGGGCTTAGGGACTGGCACACCAGGACTGTGCTGCTGTGCAGATTCCCCAGCTCCCCACACCAGAGGACAGAACCCTTCTGTTTCTGTCTTTGGAAGGAAATAAACCCAGGTCCTTGGGAAATGTGCCAGAATAAACACAAATGATTTATGAAGCAACCTGTGTTCCAATATAGTCATTCAGGGACAGGACAGATCAGATACTCTAACTCACAGAACCCAAACGTTTAAAAGATCTTCCAAATACCTGTATCTCACCATACAACACAACACCTCAGCATCACACCACATCAAGCTGCACAATGGTTCTGGCTTTAGACTGTGCTCTAAATCAACACTTCTCAACTGCTGACACACTACAAACAGCCAATACGACACTCGGACTCACTTTTCATTCTTTTTATTCAGCTCTTAACTGCTTCTTACTCACATTCCATATTAGCTGTTCCTTCGGTTTTGGCCAAGATCAGTATTATGCAGAGAGACTAAAACTACCTTGAACATTTTATTATTCCTTATCAATGTCAGCAAACACTGCCTTTCCATCTGCTGTCTAGAAGAGGAAGTTTAGACAATGTCTCTCTTCCTTACGCGCTTCTTCTTCCCTGGTCATCTCTCAGGTAATTGTTTTATTTTCATTCCTACTCTAAATCTCTTGATAAACCACTAATCTTTTACTCCTATTCCTCTCATTTTAATAGTTCTACTGTAAATATTCTCTTATCTTCCACAGAATTCCAGGAAATGGTGCAGTCTTAGAGGTTCAAAAGGACCAAACAAGATAGAATTGGGATGAATCTGCACAAGACACCCCAAAACCTTGAAAATCAGGAGTCCCCTATTTATCTTGACAGTGTCTGTTACTTGTTCATTGCCTTAGCAACATAATGAAACACTGATTAATGATTTTTTTTTCATTGTGTGGACCACTTACCATGCTCTAAACTCTACTTTAGCAGACACTTCCCTTAAAAATAGACAATAAAAACTTATCATATACAGTAGCTTGTGTCTGTTTTTCTGATTGCTAAACTGAAACGTGTGAATTCATAAACTAAAAGTGTTAATCCCTCCAATACCTTATCAGAACTTCATATATGGAACATCTTCTGAAATTAGCAGGAGTTCTGTTTACAATAGATCTTTTGGGTTAAGCTTGAACTTCTCAAAACACTCAAATCATAGAATCATAGAATGGTTGGGGTTTTGGAAAGGACCTTAAAGGTCATCGAGTTCCAGCCCCCTGCCCTGGGCAGGGACACCTCACACTAGACCAGTAATTGAAAAATCCCAGTTGGCCTCAAGCATGTTCATCATTGAAGCAAGAGCAGTTAAATAAATTTTTCATTCACTCAGTGTGAAAAAAAGTTCATGGAGTGCCATCCTGCAGGACACTGCAGACAGCTGCACCAGTACAAATTCTATAGTGATTCGTTCCTGAGCACTCATCTCTGCACCTTCTCTGCAGCCATCTACTCTTTGGGGAGCCAAGGACTGGAGAGCCAGCCAAGAAACATCTACTGCTTTTTAAAAAACAACATATATATATTAATCTGCAATTCTTAACAGTTGATGGCTGAAAATAGAATTTTTGTCCCATTTCAAAATGTTTTTAAGCAGCTTAATCTGGCATACAAGTTGTTTGTAAACTGGTATACTCAGTACACATGAGAATTTAATATGGGCATCAAATTTTCCCTTTAATTGTGCAAAAATAATACAAACTGACAAAAAATTAATATTGACTCTTAATAATATTTCTTAACATTACGAAATATGCTCGCCTGGCGTAAGTCACTAGAATATCAATGACTTAAACAGAGCTACTCAGGTTTACTCAAGCCGAGGACCTGACCCATGGAGATTCTCATAGCATAAGATCCATGTCACAGGATATTCAGAAGAAATAAAGTGAAACCAGTCTGATGACAGAAGGGTTTTGGACTAGTTCACATATAAGTAACAAACAAATTGCTCTACATCTCACTTACAATTAAATGTCCTGACCTTGACAACTCATATTACATCAGGCAGTAAAATGCATGTAAAATACAGAATTTTGCAGTTGCTGTCACACTCTGCACTCCAGCTCCTCTCAGTGTCTCAGCCTTTGTGCCACGGACCTGGACAAAGGAAACCCAGAGGCAAAGCACAAACTGTGTTAAGTCTCCACTAAGATGGAGCCCAGTGCTGGAGCAGGTCCCTGGACAGAAGATTCCTGCAGTGCCCTGGCCCACAACAAATTTGTGAGTGAAATTAGAACTTTCTTCATTTCCCAGAAAGAATATACCATAGCTGTCTGCATCTGAAGTTCCTGTAAAACATCTGAACTACAACATGTACTTAGGTCCATTCAGGAGGCAAGCAACAAAAAGACTAGGGAAGCACCTCTTGGCCTGACACGTATCCTTTTAACTGGTTTGTATGTAAAGGTCTTAGAAATATCATGTTGATCATTACTAATTCAAAACATGTCTCAATTGCATGTTTATAGCTTATTATTGTATACAAGTTGTGCACTACAGCACCAAACAGAAAAAATACTACCCACTTACTCAAGATATTTTGAGATCTAACATCCAAAGTATTTCAGTTAAAGGAACCTTTTCATGCATTTCCATCAGGAAAAAAAGTACCTTAAAAACAACTTCTCACTTTCCTGGAATCCTTGAAATGCTGAATCCTACTTTTGAATGCTGTTTTAGAACATGTGATAGTGGTAACTCAAACCGGATTTACTCACTGACAGAGATACCTGGCTGCTCCACAGCCCAAACCAAAACGCCATCAGTAAGCCTCCTTCTAGAGAGACATATGCAGAATTCCAGCTGTCTCAAGCAGGGACTGGTAACTGAGGAGGCTCCTGGGCAGGGCTTTCTGGACTGACAAGCAAGGGTGGAAATAAGGACTGAATTAATAAACTGCATTTACTACAAAGACTTGACAGGGGAGGCAGTATTCAGAAATCAGCTACTACTGACCATCATGCTCACAGATTGCCACAGAAGTTGCAACTAGTTATGTAGTTGTATACTAAAACTACTTATACCTTCTATACTAAAGTTATTCACTAGACACAATAACTATAGAAATATACTTGTGTTCCATTAAAATACAGGTCTCCAGAGTTCCATTTCATGTTCACATTATTTACCCCATAATACCTTGTGCCGTGTTACCCTGTCTGTGAATAGTTAAAATAAAAAAGAATAAACAGCAGCTTTATTCAACCTCTAAGCATAAAACCCACAATGCCTTAAGTATGTCCAACTATGACATAATTCTTCACGTAATTCTCTCTCTCATTTATTGCTGCAATCAGCAGGGACATAATTAACATATCATTACAATTCATTTTCAGAACTGAAATCCTTCTAACTTTCTAGCCCCTTCCTCATCCTCTCTTCACATCTTTTCTTTCACATGTACTATGGATCCAGGCCAGTAACAGTACCTAGACATACCTGTTCAACACATTAAACAAATCAAAACATGTAAGTATCTCCAGTGTGGCACAAAAGCAGCTTTTTATTGTTATTCAGTGACTTTGTATCCTTAATCATTACCAAAGCCAGTGTAAAGTTACTACCGCCTTTATGAAATCTCTGACCCTGCAGAGAAATGCATCAGTTATTAACCCGACCCCACTCACCATGGCACCCAGTTGCTCACATTCCTGGAGATCAGAGGGAGAAGCAATCGGGGCGGGATGAGGGATCCCCAGCAGGACCCCGCTCCTCGCAGCGGTGCCGTTTTCACACACAGCTGGGAAAGCCTGTGACAGCACTAACAAAGCCTGCAGACCAGGGGCACACAGCCATTGTGCTTTTTGCTGGATCACAGCCCTATTTTGTAATTTATTTGCTAAACTAATCCCAAACTGCTGAGTGTACACATTTGTTAACACATTTAGACCACATACTGTCAATGGAAGAGCTATTTGAGCTGTCAGCTGTATTTATTTACAGCTGTCAGCTCTAACACCCGGAGTGATTTATAGTATAACTTTTTGTTAAGTCTGTGGCTATGCAACTGACGGAAATGCTCAAAATAGTAACTAGAAATAGGCTTAACAAACCAAAAAGTAGGGCTATACAATGCTGAAGATACTATTCCTTACACCTATGTAATTTTTTTAATAAATTGAAAATCAGTCATAAAGTTGTTACTTATTTGCCTCTTGATGCAGGAGCTGTCCTGTCAAATTCCAAATGTACTTATGCAGCAGTTTAATTTTACATAATCATGGGCTAGGAATCACATTTCAAACTCGGGGTGATCTGATGCCACTTTGCAAATGTCAAGGTGTGGTGTTACTGCACATACAATTAAGAAGATGGGATGAAATTGGAACCACAATCGGAGTTCCTTCCTGCCCTGCTAATTTGTACATTAGGAATGTAATAATTTAATTGAATCTGTTATCACTTACTCGTTGTAGATCCTCACAAATACTTCCACCGAAAGCAATAACAAGTTGCAGATGAGGTTGCACTGAGCAGAATTACATTTTACAATCACTACACATATATTAATTCCTTTCCTAGGGAAAGTTTGGGACAGAAGCACCTTCCTTAGCAGTCATGAACTACAGCAAGTATCCGCTGCCCAACCATACATGCCAACACAATATATCCCTTGCAACAGAATCTGTATTACAGCAGCTAACAGGCACCCCAGTCACAGACCAGGATCTCCATTGTGTTAAGTCCTGAGAAAACACACACCTGCAGGTTTAACACAACACAAGCCAGAATTCAGAGTCACTGCAGTTTCATAATTTCTTCAGCAAGAAATTAACTAATTTTACTATCAGCACTACCAATTTAAGAATGTCCATGTTTTGCATTAAGCGAGTAGTAGAAAGAAATTAACTTCCCCTCTGGCCTGCAGCCCTGATCACGCCCCACGGGATAGCACAAATCAGGGGAGACTTTGCTGTTTTTATTTGATATATTCATTCCAGACTGGATGCTCCCAGAAATTGTCCCGTCTGTGTTGCAGCCTTCAAACAGCCTGTGACTCTGACAGGCTGACCTACACACACTGCTGAATTTTAACTCCCAGCTGTAGGAAGCGAGAATTACTGTATTTGGATGCCTCATCCCAACATATTTGGCTTGATCCTCACTCAGCCCCTGCTCAGGGAGACCCTGCGGAGCCCAGCGCAGCAGGACCTTCCTCCATGCTGCTTTCTTCTGCTGGCGAGAGGCACAAGTCACTTTCGCCCTGGCCTCTCTGAAAACACCCCCATTATAAATCAAATTCTCTCTGCAGCTTTGGAAAGGTTTCCTACAGCTGCCGGAGACCTGACTGGCACTGACTGGCAACGCTCTGTCTGCTGCGATGGCCCAGCCCACACCACACGAGGTGCTGCTCAGCTCTTCAGAGGTTTGGGGTAAGCGCCACACGTGCAGGTAGGAAAGGTGACACCCAAAGTGGCAATGAGCTCTATGTCCACGGAAAGGGATTCTGCACACATACTACATTCACAGGAATTCACATATATGAACTTCCTGCTTAACCAGCCTGAGAGGGCCTCGGCACGGCTGCTCACCAGGCCTCACAACCAGCCAGCCAGCACCTCCATTTTGTGCCTCACAGGAAGCAGCTCCCGCCATTTTGTGCCTCCCCTCCCTCAGGCAGGTAATGAGGGTGTGCGGCCGTGGCGAGGCAGGTCTGCAGGCCGACTCCACCAGCCCAGGGGGGAAGAGTGGTCATCTCTCTTGTTTACACCTCTCACTTTTGGAGTGCAGACATTAAATATTAAACTGCTGTAGTCTTACAGCATCCTGATTGCACACAGTGCTCCTACGGCACTGAACTGGGTTCTCAAGTCAGCCACCGACTGGGGAGGCTGGTGGGGGCTCTCTGGAACGGCTACAGCACTGACAGGAATATAAACTGAAATAATAATAAAAATGAACAATTAACAACTCAAGAAATGCTGTTTTCTTTCAGATTTAATCTGGTACGTTAAGAAAGCTTATGGGGACATTTTTCTAAATGACCTGGTGGAATGTTCAATTGTGTACTTTACACCTGACTTTGGTATTTATTTAAGCAATTATGTAAATTTAGTTTATTCGGGTTGCTAAAAGTCATACTCCTATAGAGAAGCAAAGGGATACGTCTCTTACCATATACCTGTTTTTACTTATAATTTAGTTCACACTGAATTTTGACTAAAATTGGAATTGAAAAGTAACAGAAACCCTGAGCACTTTGTTAAATGCCGCTATCTTAAATGTGCCAGAAAAAAACCCCACCGAAAAAATAATAATAATAAATGTATCTATTTATGGCGAGAGGATTACCTCCACTGAGTGATGCTGGACGACACTGCCTTCAACATACTCAAACTGGCAGATCTCCCTTTGGAGTCTCGGGTTTTAGCTCTAACGCTTTTCTACCTTTCTCCAGCCTCCGGGCAGCTCTGACCGACCCGCACCATGCCTGCCCTTCCCAAACGGGCTGCTGCGGCCCGATGGCGCTCAGCGGGGCAGCCCCCGGCCCGGGCACAGCCTCCCGCCGCGGGGAGGCCGGGGGTGCCCAGCCCTCCGCCGGCCCCGCCAGCCCCGTCCCGCCCCGGCCGCTGCCCTTCCTCCCCCGCCACGGGGGAGGCCGGGGGTGCCCAGCCCTCCGCCGGCCCCGCCAGCCCCGTCCCGCCCCGGCCGCTGCCCTTCCTCCCCCGCCACGGCGGGAGCGCTGCCGAGCGCAGCCCCGCCCCCGGCCCCGCCGAGCACTTCCGGCAGCGCCGTGCTCTTCCGGGGTCGGGGGGGGAAGGCGGAAGCGCGGAGGGGCCGGCGCCGGCGGAGGGCCGGGCGGCTCCCGATGGTGTGTGGCGGCGGCCGGCCCCAGGCGCGCTCGCTTCAGGCTCGGCATGGCGGCGGCGGGGGCAGCCGGCCAGGAGAAACAGCTCGCTCCGACCCTGCTCAGTTTCTTCATCTACAACCCCAAGCTAGGGCCCAAAGAGGGAGAGGTACCGGCGGGGGCTGCGGGGGGAGCGCTCCGAGCCGGCCTGGGGTGCCGCGGGGCCCGGGGCGGCTGTGTGGGCCCTGCCGCTCCTCCCCGGGCCGGAGCAGGGCGGGCGGCGGGTATCGGGCGGTACCGTGCGCCTGCGGGGGGGGCCGCCACAGCCGCTGCCGCAGAACGGCCCCAGGGCGCCCTCGGCAGCGGGGCCTGAGGCGCCGTAGTGGGGGGCCGGCCTGTTCCCCGCTGTCTGTTACCGGTGCGGGAACTTCTTCTGAAAAGAGTTTTCTGCGGGTAGATACAACGTGGTAGAAAGCTTAATGCTTAACTTAGTTCAATCTGGGTTATTGCTAGTATTTTCTTGCTATAGTGATCTTTGCTAAGTAAAATCAAGAAGCTGTAGTCTGTGTTGGGGTAAGAGCAGGTGGGATGGCTCACCTGGTAATCGGTGGTACCGGTTTCGCACAGGGCAGTTTTCCTCAGGCGCTCGGTGGTGACCGGGGTGATGGGCTGGAGCGTCCCCTCCTCCAGCCTGGGGGGCTGTGACAGGAGCAGGGCTGCTATCCGGGGGGACCCCCGGGAGCACAGAGACCTCATGGAGCCCAGCAGAGGCGAAGGCCCCATCCCGTGCCCCGTGAGGCGCTGGGGGCTGGTTGGGCAGCAGCCTGGCGAGACAGGCCCGGGAGCCCTCGTGCCCAGTGGGTCACTGGTGAATCGCGCCTGCCCTCGTGCCAGTGGAATCAGGAGTGTTCGGGTCTGTGTGCCGGGACACATGAGCCAGCCCAGGGAAGGGATTGCTCCCCTCCCTCAGCACTGGTGAGACTGGCACCGTGTCCTTCTGGGCTCCCCAGGACAGGAGAAATGCCCACAAACTGCAGCAAGTCTTGAGTGGGGTGGGTTGGGGGCCACAACCCGTGGTGGACCTGGAGAGCCTCAGGTGGCTGGATTTGTGCATCCTGAAGGAGAGGCAATGTGGAAAGGGATCAAGGGCTGTCTTCACGGTGGCTGTAGAAGAGCTTTGAGCAACCTGCTCTAGTGGGAGGTGTCCCTGCCCATGGCAGGGGGGTTGGAACTAGATGATCTTTAAGGGCCCTTCCAACCCAAACCACTCTATGATTCTAGGATGGAGTCAGGTTTTTCTAGAAGTGAAGGGGTGAGAGATAATGGAAGAAGCTCCAACAAAGGAAATTCTGATGAGATAGAAGAAAAAAAAATGTTCACAGTGAAGTGGTCAAACAACAGAATGGGGCCCAGAAAGGTTGTGGAAGCTACATCTTTGGAGATATTCAAAACTGGACTGGACAAGTCCTTGGGCAATGTGAGCTATTGATACTAGCCACCCTTTGGTCTGGCTTTGCAGCTTGCCTTGCTTTGAACCAGGTGCCAAGGGACATGGGTCTGTGATGTCAATAGCCTTCACTTTGTAAAGCATTTTGAGAGATCTTGGGATGACTGACTGCTCAAGTGTGCTTAAATATGCCTTTTATCTGTTCTTACAGAAGCCCATTTAGGTACAAGATAAAATTCTGCTTAGGAAATTAGGGGTTAAAGTTAAAAAACAAGCAGACCATGAACTCAGTATTCTTAAACTCTGATTCCATATACAATGTGTTTGCTTTGATTCTTTTTTCAAATCTTAGGAAGAAAAGAAGATTCTCTTCTATCACCCAAATGAAGTAGAAAAGAATGAAAAAATTAGAAACGTGGGACTATGCGAAGCTATAGTACAGTTCACAAGGTATGGACTCTGATTGCACGGCTCATTGCGTTAGCGCAAGCACCATATTTTAAATTTCCCAATCACGTGTTTTCTTCTTGTGTGTATAAATATCTCTGTCTACATATATGTTTTCTTTCCAGGACCTTTAGTCCAACAAAACCTGCAAAATCCCTGCATACACAGAAGAATAGACAATTTTTCCATGAACCTGAAGAAAACTTCTGGATGGTCATGGTACTTATGCATGTGATGTGCATATTTCTAAAGCATCGTATCGCAATGTTCTCAATGCATTCTGCATTGTCTAATACCAGCCTCTTCCACTTCCTAGGTTGTACGGAATCCCATAATAGAAAAACACAAAGATGGAAAGCCAGTCTACGAATATCAAGAAGAAGAATTACTGGTAATATTGAACTTTTTCCTTTTCTTTTTTTTTTTATGCATTACATTTGTATTTTAAGAGTTCCTCCAGAAATATCTTAGTTTGAGTCTTCTTGAACTGCTGCCAAATTGATTTTTATATATGTATATCTCCATACATTGAAAAGGGACAAAGTAGTTTTCCATAAATTGGTCCAAAATAAGCTCATGTTCACTGACAACTGCTCTGGGGAAGGGTAATACTTGTAACTGGTATCTTGTTTGTGAGTTAATGAGGCACTTTTGGTAAGGGGGGACTCCCTTTATTGGAAAACTACTTATTAAGTACAAAGACGTTTCCAGATGCTGATTGAAAATGCTATTGAACTTTGCAGAGATTGACTTTTCTAATTTGTGTGCTTGCTGGCTCTTCAAAAACATTATGTGTAGCTCAACCAAGATATTTGAAATTCCACCTCTGCCTATACTGATATCCTGCCCTCCTTTCTACAGGACAAGGTTTACAGTTCGGTGCTCCAGCAGTGCTACAGCATGTACAAGGTAGAGTTAACACTTGTGGGCAGAGGATGAGATCCTCAGGTACCTCTGGATGGGCTAGCTCATCAGGGCTTTGACGCTCTCCTCTCTACTATTGTCTGCTCTTCCTGAGGCTCTAATGGTGTTGATGAAAGAGAAAAATCCACCTTCTGCAATTACCTGTGCTGGTTCATTGTCTTATTGTAAAAATAAGAGCCTTCTAATTTCTGTCAAGTCACCATTTCTTCTTTCATGGGCAGTTCCACCACTAAGCATTTGATATTGATGGTGTTAGATATTATCTCTTGGAGGAACAATACTGGATAAAGGCCATCAATCCGGCTTTTAGAAAGCGAAAGCATAAGATACTTAAGTGATGGAGATAACTAAACTCTTTAATGGTAGAGAAATTATTTTCCTTTTCCATCTAATTCTGCCACTGCTGCCATAGATACTCTGCAAATTTGAGAGATGTTTTCAATAAAAAGGGGGTATGTTTGGATCTATGTGGAGCCCAAATACTGATAAACAGGAGCTGTGTTGTAATCTAGTTACATTCATGGCTGAGTTAGAAGAAATTGTTGTAAATTAATATCCAACTGACTGATTCTCTTTTAACTATTAGCTTTTCAATGGCACGTTCCTGAAAGCCATGGAAGATGGAGGTGTAAAAGTTCTAACTGAGAGACTAGAGAAATTCTTCCATCGGGTAAGACCTTATTTTTCAGGCACATAAGTTGCCTTTAAAAGATGTGCTTTAAAAGTGTCTGTCTGCCTCATTTTTCTTGCTTGCACAGAAGGAAACAGGGCTGCTGTCAGCAGCTAGTTCTCTTGTGGGAGAGATGAGAATATAGATATCTGATAACCATGGCATTTAAAATCTTGTTCTCTTGGCAGGCTTTTAAAATAACACAATATTGTGACAGTATAAACAAAAGCACAGTTCGATTGGATTTTGGGACAGCCTTTGCTTGTTTTTTGTAAGACTGTCAGACTTTAGAATGACCACTGTAGGCATAACAAGTGCCTGTTTGATTAGCTGATGTATACTTCTGTCTAGACTAAATTCAAAAATAGAGCTTGGCAAAAAAGGAAATAATGGATTTTTATTTTTAAAATGTTGTTTTACTTTGAAGTTCCTACTGAAGATAAAACAGTAATCGCTATAGATTTGTATAACAGAAAGAAATCCAATAAAAAGTTGTTTCTCTCTTTCGCTGGGGAATTAGAAATACTTGAAAAGTTTGGTCATGCAAGTTGTCCTGGCAAAACCCTACTGAACGGATTGGCTGCATGTTGCTGGCTGGCTTGGGCTGCACGGAAACTCTGAAAGGAAGTGAGACCTAGGTGATAAGTGTGGCAGATCTGCTGCACTGCTCAGCTGTGTTGTACTTACTGGGGTTTGTGGCAAGATGAAATGGCTGCAGAGGGAGCCATCGGGTAACTCATCCTTCACATAGCAGAGCGTTTGAGATCTCTTGCTAAAGGTTACAGTCTATTAAAAAAGAGAATAATAGAAATTATCTTTTCCCTTGCACATTGAAAACTAATGAATTTATCTGCTCATACTTCTATGGAATTAGTTCTGAAATTAAACATTGGTGAGACAGGCTGAGCATAAACAGTGTCTTCCTTCTATCTGGTCTCAATCTACCTTTGGAGATTTCCAAGACCCGCCTGGATGCAGTCCTGAGTAACATGCTCTGACAAGGCCTGGGTGGTCCTGCTTTAGCAGGGGAGTTGGACTAGATGATCTCTATGGTCCCTTCCAACTCTAAAAATTCAGTGAAATACCTTTTTTTAGTTTAAAGCCATTTACCCCTTGTCCTGTCGCTACAGGCCCTGCTAAAAAGTCTGTCCCCGCGTGAAGGAGTATGTTGTACAAGCAGAATTGGAAGGGGTGGGGTTTTTGGGATTGTGTAGATTACTGGGGTTAGATTCAAATTTGTCATTTAAATCTACACACAGGAAACTTTCTGAATTCTAAAAGCCAACTGTCATTATTCTCTTAGTACTTGCAGACGCTGCATTTACAGTCTTGTGATCTGCTGGATGTGTTCTGTGGAATCAGCTTCTTTCCACTGGATAAAATGACTTACTTGAAAATTCAGTCATTTATTAATAGGATGGAAGAAAGCCTGAGCATAGTCAAGTATACTGCATTTCTCTACAACGACCAGCTGATCTGGTAGGTACTTCAATAATTCTCTTGTGTCTTCTTACAAGAGTCTTCTCAGTCTATAAATAAGTGCCATAACAGCAAAGCTTCTGCAACAGTGAGAGAGTTGCATGAAAATGAGAAAATTGAATGGAAGGATGAGTCATATGTAAGAAAGGCATTGGTCTTTGACTAAAACCTCTAACCAGTACCAAACCGTCACCGCTAACTGGTGACGTCCAAGTTGGCCTGAGTAGCATTTGGAGACGTGTCCTTGTCATTCCCATCGCACAGAGGCTCTGCTTATACACAAGTTCCTCAGTAGGACTTTTTAGTAGAGAAGGTTCATTAAAGGATCACTCTTTGTGTGCTTCTGGACCTGGGAGTTGTAGTGGTTGTGAGGAATTCTACTTAGAAATGGACGTAAGAATAGCAAACCTCACCTTTGTTTAGATCTTGTTTCTGTTTCTATTCTGGTTTACAGCTAATTTATATGTGTTTTGTGTTTAGCAAATAAACTAACATTTTATTAAAATGAATGTTCTCGGAATGAATCTACTGGGACATCGAAACTGCTGCCCGTGTTCGGAATGTGCTTTCCCTGAGTTTTGGTTGGAGAAAACGCATGGTCTGAACTGCAGCACAAACACACCTCGTGGTGCTTTTTCTCCCTGTTGTAGGAGTGGACTGGAGCAAGATGACATGAGAATTTTGTACAAATATCTGACGACATCTCTGTTTCCAAGGCACATGGAGCCTGAGGTATAGGAGTTGAGGTTTTGGGTCTCGGGCGTGCATGTTGTGGTTGGGTTTGGTTGGGCTTTTTTCTTCCTTTTTTTTCGTTTATCTGGTACCACTAAGGGCTAAAGTGCCAAAGAGGAGTGTCTCTCCTCCCCTCCTAAATTTTACTTTAGGAATTCTGAGATTTATTGCTTTCAGGGCACTCTACTAAACTCAGTGGCATTTGCCCCTGACACTAAAATGTAAACTGTGCTGGGAATTTGAATGTGGGAGGGCGAGAGGGAGTTCACTGACGCGATACCCAATGAGTGCTCAGAGCTGTGAATGAATCACTTCAGTTCATGGCTAAACCTGTAAGGCCACGTGGAGTTGGTTATCCCTCCCCACATCAAAAAGCTCCATGAGCTGAGTTTTAAAATTACTAAATGCAAAATCAGAATGCCCTGTTCCATCGGCATCTCCTATACTTTAGCTTTACCTCCTCCATGTTACACAAAGAGTGCACATCTTCAAGTGGTAACTTCTGCAAATGCTTTGCTTTGATTTAAAGACAGCCCAAAAAAAGTAACAGAAAATACCTCTAAGTTCTTTTTTCTTGTGTATTCTTTTCCACTTCAGCTAGCGGGAAGAGATTCTCCAATACGTGCTGAAATGCCAGGGAATCTGCAACACTATGGAAGGTAAATCTTATTTGCTGTCTCCCTCTGCTGCTGCCTTCCTCAAGGGCAGAATGTTTGGGAGGAGAACGTGTGTTTTGAGGACATATTCCAACCAGGATTCATTCTGGAGGGTCACACCGTAGTTGGCGCAGTGTAAAACTTGACCTCTGGGGAAAAAAGAGGGAAGGCTTCATTAACATTACTGCATATTTATTTTTCTTCCCCACTGCTCTTAATGTACTGCATGAAAAATTTTGGAAGAGCTTCTGTCACTTCTTTTCAGCCAGGCACTGCAGACAAAGGTGTGGATTTATTCTCAGCACGTCAGAGCAGGCAATTCTGTACTTAAGCAGTTAAGCAACATTATTTTGAGTAATTGTGGGTTTAGACATATTTCTTTAATCATGATAATTGTTCTTGCCTGATTTATGGTATTCTTTTGGGATCAGGGTGCTGGCACGTGCTCCTTGTCCCTCCCCCCGCCCCAAGTTTAGGTGCTTCTGATACACTGCTGTTCTACACAAAACTAGTTCAAATGTGCTGCTGGAAAGCAAGAGAAGAGTATTTTTCCAGTAGCAACAAAAAAGGGGTTTTAGAGAGAGTCACAGCTTGAATGTGGAAAGAGTTTTGCTGCTGTTTCTTTGATCTGCACGGTTTATTTCCTTGGCGTTACTCTGGCTTCCTCGTGCTGGTTCTGTAACTCTGGAGCTCCAGGTGCAAATAATACTTTGCAAATGTGAAAGTGCTGAGATAATGTATCTCGGGCTCCCCGCCCATCTCGATGGCTGAAAACGTGTCATATTCAGGTACAGTCACACACGCAGGTCATTGCTAGTTTCAAAAACATCTGTTAAATAGCAAAAACTGAAATATAAGAATTCATCACATCTGACCTATGGAATTAATTTCTAGGTTTCTTACTGGACCTTTAAATCTTAATGATCCGGAAGCAAAATGCCGTTTCCCCAAAATATTTGTTAACACTGATGACACTTACGAAGAGCTTCATTTAATTGTTTATAAGGTATTACATTTTTCTTATTAGGAATCTATATACAATGGAGAAACAATGATGTGAAGCACTAAAGAATTGTATAAATGATGTGTTGATACAAGCAGTTTAAAGCAAAGAGACAGAAAACTCTCTGGTGTTTCCAGCTAGGAGCTGTAATGCCCGAAACCCTTTTCCCCCCCTCTTGTGCTCTCCCCAAAACACACAGTTGTTGGTTAAGAAAAAATATCACCCTTCAGGTACTTCAGGTGGTTTCTTACCTGGCTTTATGTAGCATTCATCAATAAAACGAAAAACTAATCTTTTTTTTTTAATGAAATGCAAGTTTCTTGCAGACACACATCCTTGCATGAAATGCCTTTTTAGCAAATTTTACCTACAACCTAAGTTGAGCAGGTATTAAAACAACTGCTACCAACCTACAACTTAAAACCTGCTACCAGGGCTGAGTGTTAAAATCACAGCTGTCCTGCATTGTGCAGGATTGCAGAGGGGTTATCCTGGTGATTACCTTTAAACTGGGTTGTTTTCTTGTTTTTGATTTAACTGGTTCAACTCTGTATGCTCTCGCTGAAGTATTGTCATTTATTTGAGGAAGTTGGGGTAACCTGTTGTAAATGGTTTTTTTGCTTTACCTTTTTTGTCGCAGGCCATGAGCGCAGCTGTCTGCTTTATGATTGATGGTAAGTACCTGTTAGCATCGCTTCATTAGCACAAAATGCTACCACATGCAACTTGTTTGACTCTTGAAAAATACTCATGTTAATTTGTTATTTGAGCCTGTTCTTCATGAGTGCTCTTGTCTCAGTCTTTGGATTTGTCTTCAGTGTAGAAGTAACTCAGTTTGCACAATGAAATGACTAAATGCTATTTTGGTTGCCATGCACCTTGGCAATCGTCCGTAAGGGTATAATTGAGAGAGAAACGTGTCCCAGGACTGATGTTTGATGAAAACAGCTACAGGAACTGTTCCCTGGAGGAAAATCTCACCTCTCCCCTTCTCTGCTCCCTAGCTTCCATCCCGCCCACGCTGGAGTTCTGCCGCAAACTGGACAGCATTGTCGGGCCCCAGCTCACGGTGCTGGCCTCGGACATCTGTGAGCAGTACAACATCAACAGGAGGATCTCCGGGTCCGTACCTCCCCGCTCCCCTCGCCATCCCTCATTAGCCACCTAAAAAGGAGGTTTAACAAACTGCTTAAATAATGGTAACGTGAGCCCAAACGTTCAAAGCATTGGGTTAACTGGGTACTTCAGACGATGGTTATCTGCCTTTCCACATCTTAAGCATTTATAAAGTGCCTGTTGTTGCATATTTAGTGCTCCCTGAAGTAACAACATACATGGTACTAACTTAGGAATGAATGTTTGTGTGGCTGTGGAAACCACCTTCCTCCATGTGCATAATCCTTGCACAAAAAATAATGCCAATGTTAAGGTAGATTTCACTACTTTCAGTTGCAGATCAGGCAGGTACAAGAGGTGGAACATGGAGGTTTTGCTTCTTTTATGGGTGAAGGGAAACTGGGGACCCATGGAGATGACGAGTCCTGGGGCTCCCTGAGCTGCAGAAACACAGAGTGGTGGCAAACCCCCCAGCTGGGGCGGTCGCCTTCTGGCACCATCCCGGAGTGGTGGAGAAGTAGCAGTTCCTGCAAACCCTTAACTTCCTGACTTCTCTTGAGCAACACTCACAAATAGCCCTCGGGCTAATAGAACGTTTTAGTTTAAATATCACTGGCTTTGTGCCCACATCCTTCCTTGGGCTGATTTCCTTTGACTTGCTGATACGTGGTATAATGTTAAAAAAAAGAGCTGTATTTTTCACATCAAAGGGACACTGAGGGCACCAGCTCTGTCCCAGGGCTGTCTTGGACACAAGGCATTGGGTGGGGTATGGAACTCCTCACTCCTGCCAATCCAAAAGGAAAAGGAAGGTCTGGATGCAACAACTACTTTTGTTTAACAGTTTGAGCTGGGGATTTCAGTAAGTGGGTTATTTGGCTCCAGTGCAAGCTGGAAAGTTGGGTACTTTTTTGAGAATTGCTGCTGCTTGAAGTGTTGCCATGTGTAGCAGGTTGTTCTGGTTTGCAGGACTAGGGCAACTACTGGAGGGGGGAAATGTCAAGTGGGAAAGGATGTTAATGGTTTAGGAAACATACCTCACTTAGAGCTATGGCTGGCTGTCCCTCCAGTTGTGTTCATTTGTAGACAGATGTGTTTGCTGGGGAGCAAGAACAGCATCACCTGTGACAGCAAAAGAGGAATTAAACCAATGATGGGAGTGAATGAACTTACTGAGTGGTAGCTTAGGCAAATCAGAAGAATCGCACGGTACAGAACAGGGTGTTCTTGAAATTGTGCCAATCTACTAAATCATTAAACTCAGGGGGTTTTAATGTCAGCTGGGACTGGCTTCGGCAGCATTAACCCTTTTAAAGTTTAATGCCGTGGTGTCCTGCAAGAGATACAGTTCCTTGGCTCTGAGGGCCATGACAGGAGCAGGGGGTCCAGCTGCGTGTGGGGGCACCTGGTGGCATCATCTCCCCAACTGAATGATGCAGGGACAGAGGCACCAGCTGTGCTGCTCTGAGTCTGGGGTGACTTTCACCCAAACCACAGCTCTACGTGAGGGGTTTTGTGCTGGCTCAGTCGCAGAGGAGGTGGGGGTTTGACAGCAGTCTCTTGGTTGGCCCACACCAATGGGGGGGAGAGTTCTCTCTCCTGGTTGTAACAAAGAAAGACGCATGGGGGGTCACTCATTAATCGAGTTAGAGGCAGCATCCCTTCAAACCAGACTGGATGGGCACAGGGCAGCGCGGAAACCAACTGGGGACGGAGACAAACCTCATTAGAAAAACGCAGATACCTCTGGGAAGTGGGACGAGGCCTTCAGCCTCCCCAGGCTGTTCACCAGTAGCAGAGGGGAAAACTGGTTCCTTTTTTTTTTTTAAAAAAGGTAAGTGTTAAAATTATGTTTGCTCATGCCACAAGTCTTAACGAACTTGATCTCTTCAGTGGGCAGGCCACTCTGGGATGTCTGTGTAAGCTCTGTGCTGGCTCAGTGCCCTTCTCTGTGGTTTATAGAACGTGTCAGTGCTCACAAGTCACTCTTTTTCTTTCAAATCCCCCAGGGCTGAGAAGGAGCCTCAGTTTAAGTTCATCTATTTCAATCACATGAACCTGGCAGAGAAAAGCACCATCCACATGAGGAAAACACCCAGCGTGTCGCTCGCGTCTGTCCACCCTGACCTCATGAAGATTCTCGGTGACATCAACAGTGACTTCTCCAGGTAACGCTTAACTAGTCAAAAAAACAATTTTAAAAAATAATTTAAAGAAGGGCCAGGGCCTCTATCCAAGAAAATACCTGATCTCCTTGGAGGCTCAGAGTAGCTATAACAAGCTCCAGCTGCCTTTTATTGGGTCACTGTGTGGCAAACCCGAATCCTGTGAAGTGTCCCCAGACCCAAGTGGGGGTTTTCTGCAGAGCTTGGCTGAGGGACGCATTTGGGGCTACTCCCCTGGGGCTGCCCCTGTGCACAGCCACAGCCATCCAGCACACCTGCTGTCCTAATGATTACAGGTAAACCTGCTGAAAATGAACATGCTGCCACTCTCTTCACTCTCTAAAACTTCTTTCAGAGTTGACGAAGATGAGGAAATTATTGTGAAGGCAATGAGTGATTACTGGGTAGTTGGGAAAAAGTCTGACCAGCGAGAACTGTATGTCATCTTGAATCAAAAAAATGCAAATCTGATTGAAGTTAACGGTAAGGATTGTTTTCTATTACCTTTAAATGCAGTTACCACTAAAATGTACATCCCTGGAGAAGTAATAAAATCCATCTCGCAAGAAATCTAGAGAGGGATTGAGCTATGATAGATGAGGTGAGGTTTCAGTCTGCCTCCCCCCAGCTGCGCAAGAACAGCAGCAATACTCAGCAGAGATTCTTAATTATTAGTTAGCCATTCTTCCTCCTTCAAATAACAAGGAGAGCTGTGAGTTTAGTTTAGGAGAAACGAATGGAGTGTGTTACAGGTGAGAGATGAATGTGTGTCCACGTGAGCGGGGCTGTGTCTGTCAGTGACCCAGAGGAGGTCGCTCACAGGACCTCTGTCCCCTCTTTGCTCCGGGGCTGTCTCTTCCCTAACACTGCTCTTAACCAGACCAAGAGAAATGGCAGTTGGAGTCTCACTTGCAGCAATTTTAGGGCTCTCTGTTTTAATAGGAGGCAACACGCTCACATTCATACTTCTCCAAGCAGCAAACTCAACACCCCACTTACACTTCAGGCACCCAGAAAACAGCTCCTCTTCCAGTGAGGGGGAAAGGTCAGAGGTGACTCACCTTTCTCGTACTGAAGCCAGAACAAAACTAAGTGTATTTCTACATTAGAAACTCCTAGATTTTCTTCTGTTTGGGTTAAATGATATTCTTACTGATGATCCTCGTGGTTCCTGTGAAATACCATACTGACAGTGACAGATCTTATTTTTGCTTTTTTACAGAAGAAGTGAAGAAGCTTTGTGCAACACAGTTCAACAATATTTTCTTCTTGGATTGATCTGCAAAGGGCTGATTTATTGAAGAAGTCAATGTCAGACACTTGTTCAACATGAAAAGTTATTAGTCATATTATTGACTGGAATAATGACAATAGTAAAGCAATACTTGCTTTGTAAGAATCAAAATTTCTACTAAAATCTGTAAACTCTGATCATAAAAATTTTTAGATTTTAAAAATGTTTATGTGCAAACTAATTAAAAGCCAGTCTGAATTCATCTGTACCATTCCATTCTGATATCGTTACGTGAATATTTTACGGCAAAATTAAAACTAATAATTGTTACACTTTCAAGGGCATCTTTTTGTTTTCCTGTGGTCATTTACATCATCCTCACTTTCTGCTAATTTTCTAAGGGTGAAACTGGGTGGTAACAAAGGGCCCCTGGAGAAAGCCTGCCCTGGGCTGAGCCCTTCCCGCAGCTCCTGCCTCAGCCCCAGTTACAGCCTTTGTCCACCTCTTACATGTGTGTTTATGTGCAGTATTTCAGTCAAATAAATCATGTTTTGAGCAGAAACCATTTCACTGGGACTTATGTCATGACAAGATGCCACGTCTTGTATGGGCACTGAGGGAATTTTTAGGTACAAGTCAAATACTGACTTCTGCAATGGTTTTGTGTAAGGGGTTACACTCACGCAAATGCTCCCTTCTCCCTCCTGAGAGCAGACAGGTTCCCTCAAAAGCATATGCACAAGCCTGGCTGGTTAATTGCACTTGTATTTTAGACCTTACTGCACACGAAGCTTCAGAAGATTTATTTCTTCCTTCTCTTTTTGCCAGTAGGTGCCTTGGTGACGAGCGGGGGTGCTACAGTGGGTGCCTCTTCCTGCACGACGGGCTCCTCCACCTCCTTAAAATCCCCACTCCTGGAGTCAAGGGGTTTTTCTGCTGCAGCTGCTTCTTGCCTCTTTGCCTCTTCCGCTTCTCTTTCAGCAATAACTCTGTGTGAACAAAGTTTAGATTCACTCCACTGCAGAAGGGGCAGACAGACAGTGGCTGAGCACTGAGGCTCTAGTCACAGTACGGGTGGCAGGAACTGTCCCAGGGCACGGAAGCACAACTCAGAGCATGTAAAACAAGGTCTTAACTTTGTGCAGAGGGGGCTCCCGTGCCAGGGACCGAGCTCTGACCTGCAGGCAGCCCGCAGCCGTTACACCTGACAGTGACACGAGTTACATTCCGTTATTACACCTGGGTGAGGCTGATTTCCCCTTTACAATGCGCTGCGCGACTTTATTAACACACACGTCTCATTTTCAGTAGTTTGTTAGTAGAAGAGAGAACAGCACTTCAAGAGAAGATACAACACCCACTTTGCCAGCTCATCATCCTTGATCCTTCTCAGCTCGGCCAATTCCACATCCCGTACTCGATTGGCTTTTATTTTTTCCCTCAGCACTTTTTCATGCTGGTAGGCAGGAAAGAACTTTGCTGTGAAAAAGATCTGCACCTGATGCATCCACAGACTAAATTCCTCATCTTGTTCAGTTTTGGCTTCTTTTGGTTTATCTGCAACACGTAAATTAAATACGTTTATTTGTCAGGGCACCCCAGTTTCACTGCGGTGTTTGAGATGTGACACTCGCAGCATCTGGTGGCTGCGCGGCTTGGGAGGTGGCAACTGAGGACCTCTGATATGGTGTGAATGGGAACGGCCCTTCTCTGGGCTTCAGAGGGACCTGTCCTCAGGAACAGCATCGAAAGAACACCAAGTACCCGCTTTAGCCCTAGGGTAAATGTCTGCTGCAGTGACCTGATGACAGCTCAGTATCCAGGCTTCTGTGCCCAGGAGAAGGAACGTGGCCACCAAGAGAAGGGCACTGCAGGTTCCTGCGGCAACTGCCCAGCAACAGGCCAGGCCCATCTGCCGCTTCATTAACAACCTACCTTGTTTCAGATCCCTAACCCTTCAGCCATCAGGTTTCAGAGCTGATGCCTACACAGAGATCCCCATCTGCAGAAAGCACCCCCCAGGCACAACCCCCCGGCCGAGACCCGCTCATCACCAGGGGGATGGTGGCACCAGCCCCAGCACAGGAAAATGCTCTTCCCCATTTCTCTCTGCTGGCCTGACCTGACACTGGGCATCTCACCCCAGCTCACGGTGTCACACCGTTAATAATAATTCTTATATTAAATAACAGAAGCAAGAAATAGCAGTTAGATCTTTTGTTTGTCTAAGATGTTAAAAAAAAAAGAAGGGGCAGGCTTGTGGATTAGCTTCCCACAGTAAACACAAATTACAGCACACAGATGTCTGACAAGTAAAATGTGGCATTTTAAAATTGGGGAAACTATTTAAGTCAGTACTTAAATGTCTCATTTAATTTTTTTCATTAAAAAAAAATAAATTTAAACGTATTGTTTAAAAACCTCCCTCCAGAATTAATGTTCACTTACTGCCCTCTTGTGACAAGCATAAACCATTAAAATTTCACCATTCAAAAGCTACAAGGCATTTTTTTGTGTTAGTCTTAAAACAGCAGGATGGCTTTACCTGTCAGTTCCTTTGCTGGAGAGAAAGTGTGTTCTTTTTTTGCATCCCAGACGAACAATGACGGAACCTCTTTGATACCTCCATGAATTGTGTGAAATGAGAGAACAGTATCTGATATTGCAAAGAAAGAAAATTAAAATCACTCGGTCTGTAATTCTGTGCTTTAAGTATCTGATCTTCAGCACAAACAAATATAAATTGTGACCTGAATTACAGCTAGCCCTGTAGCTGAAATACTGCTCTGCTGATGAGAAGTTTATTCATGATGAAGGCAGAGCACAGAGTTCAGTCTCCTGTTTCTGTGCCCGTATGAGTGGGAGAAGAATTTCAGGAACAGGAAGAATTTAGAATTTAAAAGCCTTTGAATTACTTTTAAGGAAAATGTGATAGCTTCTAATTAAGAAGCACAAGGAGTTCAGGGATTTGGACTTGCCCAGCTGTGTACAGTGGGTGTGGAAAGCTAAACCTAAACCTTTGGCAGCTGCCCTCGGTAACAGCAAGATGTCCAGCTGCTGTGTATCCCCCTGGCAGCTGCAGGAGGGGCGACTCTCCTCTGGCCCTGCTGCCTACAGATGCTTCCGGTAACTGCGGTACTCACCCGGGAGAAATTCTGGACGAGAATGCCCTCTGTCCTCACAGGATCTCCATGCCTGGCAAGAGGTTTTAAATTCAGTTATGAAACACCTGGACTTGTGTTCTAATTAACAAGTGAAATCACATGTCCCTTGGAGTCACCCACACTCCCATCTCCAAAGTGGTCTGTCCACCCAATGCTCCTGCTATTATGCCTATTTTAAAACACTTAAATTGCAATAGTGTTTCACACTTTCAAGTATTAGCAAATTGGTGATAACACTTCATTTTGCCACCAAGCAGGGAAGGGGGGTTACCCTGTTCCCGAGCTTGGGAAAAACAAGTGCAGAGAATGAAAGCTCCTGTTCCTGTCTTCAGACACGTCCCTCTGTTCTTACACGTTGCTCTACACACTATGATTTAATCACTTCTGAGGAAACAATGAATTTCTATTCCTGACTAGAAATATACTCCAGGAATTACACTGAGTGAAAAGGAGAGAATTGAGAGTACATCCAAGAAGGATGCTCTGAAATCTCGCCAACTGTCATCCCAAGCATCTTCTGCAGCCTCATGATGCCGCTCTTTTCAGACAACTGACAATAAAAGTCAGGTCAAGCACAATTCTAAGTGTTGGTATTCTAAAAGTTGAGAAGTTTCCAAATTCTGTCTGATTTCCATGATTGCAGTACAAACCAATAATCCTTACTATCTTCCCCTGAGATGACAGGGGTAAAACAATCCATTTTTGTTCTTGGAATATGAAGAACCTCATTACAGTCATGCACTGGGTACAAAACTGTAAAGGTGGTGAAGGTGAAAAGTTTGCTGGAAGAATTCTGAAAAATGTGTTAGGGATTATATTGCAGTTGGCTTCCCCACTGCTTCTAAATCTCTCTGCCCACTTCTCACTCCCCAACTTGCAAATAAAGAGAAAACTGCAGCTTTATTCACTACTGTTTTAGTTAATGCAGAAGATACCACCCAATATTCGAAGTAACAACAACTGAGGGTCCATGTGGGAGCAGACTCTGTTAGCCATGGAAATGCACCACTGCTGGGCTCATACATGGATCCAGGAACACACTGTATTTAGAATTAGATGAAATTCCAGTCCCTTTCAAAACTTAAAACTACCTGAATTGCAAACCCTCTCCTCCATCTTTCAGCGTGGGCTTTTTACATACCTCGTATTTCTTTATTTTGTCTTGTGAGATGACAATTTTGCTTGAAGACAACCCCAAACAAGCAGAGAGCTCAGCTGCCTCGGAAACATCATCGGTTATGTCTGTATCAATCATACTTCTGCTGTAAGTGTACTAATAAAAAGTAGAAGAATTTTACATTCAATAAATCTTTAAATTAAGACTTTCTGTTAGTTTTGGAAAATCTGATTATTTTAACTGGACCATTTCACTGCGCACCTGCGTGAATGCTGGCAGTGATGCAAAGGAATGGGAACTGCCCAGAGAATGGGAAGTGGTGGTGTTCCCTGGCACTACTGGCTTAGACACTGTGAAACTGCCTGTTTGTGAATGCTCTTTGAATTAATACTTCCATCTTGTGCATAATTCCATAATTTCTATGTCATTCCTTCAACTGCCCCATGTATCTAAATTGCACCAGCATCACAGGCAGCATCTTACAACCTACAAAATCTTTATTCTGAAGTTCAGCAAGAAGAGAGCACAGCTGAACTGCTGGGAAACTGCAGGTCTTGTTACACACAACTGCCATTTCCACAGGGTCATTTTAGACACTCAACTTAAAGCAGAGGCATCTCTTCCACCAGTCCCAACCTGTCAATTCCCCTTTGGGCACCAAAGACCTGCAAGTACTTTCTGTGCATTTAGAGTTATCTAGGGAAATGTGCATGTGTGTTCAAACTGCCTGTACTGATGTTACAATCTAAGGTAGCTACAAACAGAAAAAGCAGAAGGACCCCATCAAATGACTGTTCATGCAAAAAGAGGAAATTGGTTTCTATGTTCACGAAACACAGACCATCTGCAGGTCCTGCCTTCCCCCTCTAAGAGGACATATAATAATATTTAACAGGTCTGCAGCAACTTTACCTGGGACAGAGAATATTGTGGGTACAGAGACGTGTTTGTGGTTCCCTTGGAGAGATTCTCAGTTCTAAAGCTGCTTATTTTCTGATAGTCACCGTCTACTTGCTCCTTAATCATATCACGGGTAACATACACCAAAGCACAATCCAGAAGAGCTTCAACAAATTCAAGAAAAACCAACTAGAGCAAAACAAACACAGTGATTAATTCATTCTTTTTTGCAAAATCCCTTCATTAACAGGCATATGTACCAGAGCAAGCAAAGAACTCAGAAGGGATTGTTTGTGAAGCCTCACTGGCCTCATTTATCTATTCAAACAACCCTGCTTCTGAAGAAAAACTGAAAACAGCCAAAGCTCAAAAAATTCAGCAGGTGATATACTGTGTTATGCCTTTGACAAGTCATATTGAAATAAAACACTGCACAGTTTTTGCTGTATCTGGAGCTACAAGAAATTTTTCTAATAAATAACACACAACTATTGCTATTACCTAAAATCTTTAATCACGTATGATGCTTCCAGACACCCTCAAAATGGGTATATAATGAATGCCTTAGTAAGACTTACACTGTGTGTTCAGTTTATCAGGCCCTGTTCAGAACAATGAATTCCATTATGTCATTCACAACGGACGGTCAGAGCAGGAGGTAACTCCTGAGGGGTGAAGGCCTCCACAGCCGGCCAGATGCCAGGTACCACCAGAGACTTCTGCCCTCACTACTCGACCTCGCCCAAGGGGCAGCACTTGCACATCAATGGCAGGTTTCTTGGATGGCCAGATTCTCAGGATCAGTGGGTTCACATCTTAATGACTGACCCACCTTCACATTTCCAGCGCACCCCTCGGCAGCGGGGAGCGCCGAGACTCACACATACACCCCGTCAGGAAACTGCCCCACGGACAGACCATCACTCGCAGCAGCCTCCCCGAAACACAGCGTCACCCTTCGGGATGAGCTGCTCGGTCAGGTGTGCCCAGAGGGTACTCAAAGGGCAAGGGAATAAGCAAAACACCCAAGTACATCAGCTAAACTAGAAGGTACAGGCAGAATGGAGGAAGGCAAAAACAGATACTCAAGACTGGACTCTATTTTTTTGGAATAAATTACTTAATTTGCCTCCTGTTCTAGCAGATAGGGC
Source organism: Calidris pugnax (assembly GCF_001431845.1). NCBI lineage: Eukaryota > Metazoa > Chordata > Aves > Charadriiformes > Scolopacidae > Calidris > Calidris pugnax. The sequence goes on from NW_015090925.1 coordinate 1,210,745, forward strand.
AGTATTTGCAGCATTTTAAAAAAGTAATTTGAATTGTTCCTGCAGCAATGAGCTGTGATAAGTTCTTTCCATACACACCTCCTGCTCCAGGTTGGCACTACTGCTGTCACGGAGAGGACCGTCCTTGACAAGTATTTCCACAAGTCTTGAAGCAGTTAATTCTTTGCTGAGAAGTTTAAAATCCTAGGTAAGAGTAAATGTTACATGTTACCAGCACTTACCGAGTGCCCACACTAATCAAACTCCTTTTTTTTTTACAAAGTGCCTAATCAAACTCCCTTTAAAGCCTGCATCAAAACTTCAAGTCGTTTCAAATGACACTTCCACACAGGTAATTAGTGAGAGTGAAATTCTGGCCCTACTGAAGTCCATGGCAACGCTTCCTAAACTGCAAAAACAGTGTTAACAAAGAATTTGTGAAAGCTCATAATAAAAATATAAAAAATTACAAATTTGCCATCTGGTATCTTTATTAATTTTTTTTCATGATAAAAGGCTTGGATTTGAACAGTGACCCAGAACCCAGGCATATCAATGGAAATTGTTCCCTAGCTTCAGTGCAATCTTGATCTGTCCCTGAATTACTGAATTTTAGTATAGAACCTCATGTTCATCTTGCAGTATATTAAATTAATACATTATTAAAATCATTTATCCTGTTATTTCAAAAGCTGCCAGTCTTTGATTTCTACCAATAAGACATTTTTGTATATATATTTTACAGGATTGGAGGGGGCAGAGGGAGAAACAGCAAAAATATTTATAGTCCCTTAAAAAACGTCTGTCCAAGATTTGATTATTTGAAATGACTAACCACGAAATCAGAATTCAACCCTGCAGAAGAACTGTCCTGGCTTCAGCTGGGACAGAGTTAATTTTCTTTCTAATGGTTGCTAGTTTCAGGTTTGGTAGGAAAGGAGTAATATGATAAGTCAGTAATGTACATTGGTTTGGTTACCGCCAGGTGATGTTTGTATTTTTCAAGGACCCTTTTCAGCTTCCCACAGAAGCTAAGAAGGAGCATAAAGAGAACAATGGAGCAGCCAATGGAATATTCTGTACCACAGACTTTGTGCTCGGTACATAAATGAGGGTTGGCTGGGGGGCCAGAATCCATGGTCACTGCTCAGGATCAATTCACCAGGTGGTGAGAGTGACTTGTGTCATTATTTTTATTGTATTTTCCTTTCCTGTTACTGTTTCTATTGAACTGTCTTTATCTCTACCCACCAGGCTTTTTCCTTTCCCTTCCCCTCCTCTTCTCCCTGCCCTTCTGGAGGAAGGGGGAGAGCTGCGCCGGTGGACGGTGGTCCCCGCTGCCAGCTGGGTTAAACCATACTAAGTACATAAATAAATTCTGTTGAACAACTGTCCCTTTAACATTTGTTGGACAGTTTGTACAAATAACATCACTCCTATCTTTTTAACCATGCAGAAGCCACAGGCCATATTTTAAAATGCTGATATAAGCTGAACAAATAAAGCACATCTACTCACACACACAAAATGAAATAATTTAGATTATTACATTCAGCATCCAAAGGAAGTGCCTCATATTCATCGTAGGTTCGAATGGAGGTCTGGTACTCGGCCTACAAAAATCTCTGTAAATTTCCCAGCATTTGTTGACATAGCTCATGGCAAAAACTGTGTATCGTTCTTCCGAAAATAAGATACCTTTAAAAATTAATTGAGAAAAAAATACAGTTACAATAAAACTGTGATGTCTGTGGTACTAATTGGTGAATTCTGCCCGGTACAGAAGAAATACCATTACTTACCTTGGATACGGCAGGCAGCGGGAATAACGTTCCTGGACATCATTTCTAAGAAACACTTCTGCAGATAAGGACCTTTCTCTCTACAGTTGAAAGAAAAACACTCTTGTCTGGGAAGCCTCAAAGTGATTACACTGAAATAAATGTCACTAAGATGAAACTTACTTGTGCTCTTCATAATAGATACGAAATGCTAGCCAGACAAGGTAAGATAGAAATGTTCTGAACAGTAAAGTCTCATGTGGACAATGGATCTCCTCAAGTGGTGTTTTATCACCTAAAAATTTTGAAAAAAAAAATCTCTATTGTTATCACGTAAATTAAAATGCTTATAAGCATATTGACTCATCAGCCTTTCTTATCCTCTCCATCTCTACCCCCCACAGAGTAACAACACTCCTGGCAGAGCCAGGCCAGACTCAGCATCACCTCCGAACACAAGCAGGTGAAGGGAGAACTGCTCACCTAGAGCTGAATCATTAAAATTCTCTCTTTCTAGAATGCATCCACTCAGCACACAGAATGAAAGGGGAAGCCAAGTTGTGATTTTAATTTTGCATTTTCTCACTTAAGCACCCGAAGTGCTTGGAGAAGTGTTAATACATCCACTGAGAACTCAGGCACAGAGGTCCTCGCTCAGGGCACTTAGCTGCCAGAGCTGAGCTAGGGGTAGAACTTGCCACTCCAAATCTCCACAGTTCACTATTAAAACTCCTAGATTCCAGCCCCCATGGACAGAAATACAAACCGCTCAGTATCCGATCCATTTCGGCAAGAGTTATGTTGGATTGATGGAACTGACAGTCCTTCAGAAATCTCCAAAACTGGAGCTTTGTCATGAGGAAGGTGTTGTCAAGAGAATGATCACAGCCTAAGCTGCTGTAGAACGTGTAAATTCTTCTCAGTTCTGTAACATGCCTCAACACAGCAAATTCTACCTAAACAAAGCAGGATATGTTTTCAGCATCGTCTCACAGCAAGCAGGGATCAGCCTGTACTGCTCTGTAACGGGGCACAGAATGCTTTTATCTTGTAACTTCGAGGAGCATATCCCTGGTTAAATGCTCATGAGAACATTACTCAAATGTAGTTATAAGACACATTTTTTGGTGACTGATAAAATTAAGTCTCTGTCAGCAGATAAACCTCACAGTAGTTAAAGGAAGCTGATGAATGACATGTTAACATATTTTTTGTTGTTTTCTAGTGGAAGCTCAGAAAAGGGTAATACTGCCCATTCATTCTTTTTGCTTTTCTGTTTTCACAGCCTTCAGACTTTCGAATAGTTTACGAAAAGAGTTACTTTAGTACAAATAAACCAGAAATAAAAATAATATGACACACACCACGGGGGAAAACTGAAAATATCAAACAGTAGACTCTTACTTGTTTTGCTTCTTCATGTCTCTCTTCTGCTGGAAACAAGTCAAGCAGTGAAGATATATCCAACTCAATATTTGATCCCAGAACAGAAGTATTATCTGAGCCGTTCATGACTGTGATGTTTTCTACCATGCAAATAAAATAAATTAGAAAAAATTAAAATGAAGTTAAAAATATACACACACGCAGAGGGAAAATAAAGCATACATTATTCCTTCTTTTCTTACTGACTTCAAACTGAAAATAATAGACTCCTTTATAGCAAGAGTAGAGATTTCATAATCAACAGCAAAACAACTGAAGAGTAATTCTGTCCAATCCAACCCCTAGCCAAAAGGAAATGCAGATACTGTGTAAGTGAGGAAGCTTTCAGACACCAGTGTTCCAAAAGCATGACGAGGAGTAGTGTGGATGTGTCACTCACCTCACTGTCACACACAGGAAACAAGAAACAGGGGAGCAAAAGTCATTAATTGTTAAGGTAACTCCCATCTTCATCAAAGTTCTTTGAAGAAACATGTCTGGCTCTTGAGAAAGTGCAAACAGCTTCACATTACGGTAAAAAGGAACAACAAAATGTGAACTGAGTAGCATTTGTTTTCTTAAGCTGCTTACCAGTGCCAAAATTACCTCCTGGGCAAATGGCGCTCAGCTCCTCTGCATCCACTGCATCCACTTGAAAACCTGGATATTCTACTATACAGTCATTTACGAACTCTCCTTCATAAACATGACCATTCTTGAAGACAAACTTGCCCTACAGACAGATTTCAATATAAATTAAAGATCAGAAAAAATAACACTAATGCTCTCAATCAAATTTCCTTTTAAGAATCTTACCTAAAGTACAATATATGAGACAAAATAAAGTGAAATTATTTTTCCTACCCTCTTTTATAAAGTACTTTGTCATCTGTTAATTAAAGAACACTGTTGGAATGAAGAACTGCCTATGTATCTGTTTGATTTTGAAAAGTATTTTGAGGAAAAAAATATTCCCTCTCCTTATAGAAAGACTTATTTGCAATCTTTAGTTTGCAAACGTGGCACTCTGCTCACAGGTTTATTTTAGAACAGCCTGTTAACATGAGAACACCTCTGTGCGAGGATAGCTTGATACCCAGCAGCTCATAGTGTAAGAGTGAAAGTACTGACCAGCCACTGCAAAAATCAATATGCACTTACTGCATGGAAAACATCCCCAGTAAATCGTATTTCTTTATACAAACAAGACACTTCTAACCCCAGTGTCAAATCTGGGGCTCAGCAAGGTCCTTGGAAGGACTCCTACTGCTTTCGGTGGACTCTGCCCTTTACGTTGGGATTCCATCCACAATGCAAATGGTATGTAGTTCTCCATACAGAAATCTAGAGATCCACTATACAGAGCAGAACAGAACAGTCTCCTCTGGTGCTGTCTGCAGGTTTGTCTTACTGCTCCCCAGTACTCACCTTGCCGTGCTTCTTATTACAAAGCCATTCCCCATCGTACACGGCTCCACTGGCATATATGAACTTGCCACGTCCGTGCCGTTCCCCTTTTACAAAATCACCTATGTATTCATTCCTCAAAGCATACTGAGATGCAGGCATTCTCTTCAAAAACCATATGTGAGTCCCATATCCATGCTGAAAAAAAAATTGTGTGTTAAAAAACCCGAGAACATCTTGCTGAAGTCATATCTCAAGTAGTCACAAACATTTAACTTTTCAAACTTTTATTTTTATGAAAAAGGTTTCTGTTTTACATTAGAGAATTAAATTATCATTTTGTAAGACTAAGTCAAAAGCCTTTTAAGAGTTTGAATATTGCTAACATGAGAATCAACTTACAATAAACAGCATTATTTTCACTACCCCAACTGGCAAAAATCATACAAAGCTCTCTTGATCCTGCACAAAACTCCCCACCTGGTTTTACTGCAGTGACAGACAGATGCTGAACTACAGAGCTTATGGGGAGACATCAATACCTGCACACCATACACCCACTGTCCCATGTACTCCTGATTAGCTGTCAACCACCGCATCCTTCCTTTTCCATGACGTACATTTTTCTCCCACTGACCTTCATAGATATTTCCAGACTTATAGCTGCAAGAAAACAGCAGCAGTTAATGACTCGTTCACAGTAAATTCTAAGTGGATCTTATGAAAGCACGGTTTAGGCAAAATGTCACTGTTAATAAATTTAGCATTTATTAATGCTAAATATAACCATTAATTTGAAAGCTGGCTCAATGTAACATGGATAGAGAGGTTTGATTGTTAACCTATTTTTAACACTGCAAAAATATTAACCAGTTCTTTTTTTTCAGTCATCACCATAGCTAATAAAAATATTCTTTTATATATAATTCCACAAATAATTCAATTATTCATGAAAGCAGCTCCATCTGTTCAAATCAATCAAGTTTATTTGTTTTTAAATGTTGAATCGTGGTTCACCAAGGCTGATTTTGGATTTTGCCTTTAGACATTCTTTTGTGGGAATGATCAGCAGAAATATACCACATAAAAATGTAAGCTATAGAGAAGGTCTGTTTTATTATTATAAAGCACTTTGTACAACTATTTATTCCCCTGTAGAACGTACACACTACTGTGAAATGGCAGAATTTGTATTCATTTTAAACAGTGGGAGAAACTGAACAATACATGTAAAATAAAAAAATATGAAAATAAGAACAAGTGTTATCACATTTACCATCTCATCCCCCATCCTTCTTTGATGTTATTTACCCAGTCACCTGAATACCAAGAGGTACGTTGCTGATCATAATAAATGGTACCCTGAAACAAACAGTATAGTTAATTTAAATACCTAAATATTCATCTGCAATAATAAAAGATCACACACAAATTGTAAGACACATGGAATCACAGTTTTACATACAGCACTTTGAGACACTGTACTGAAAGCAGCTGAAGTGATAAAATGAAATTAAAAAAGCAAACTCTTTAGATGAATATTACTTAAGACATTAAAAAACCCCAAGTGTTCAAAAAAAATCATTTTGCACTAAGTCAAAGTTTATTATGTTTCTCAGACCACTTGAAATACTTTAAGTTGCCAAAGTCAGCTCTCTGAATCACAGCAGTCACCCCGAGGTAGACCAGTTTTCTGACTCATTCAGAATTCAATTTCCAACAGCAGGTCTACAGTGTTAATTGTTCTTTATCTGACAGCTTCCTCTCAGAACACATTGATGACCACCCACAACAGCCTGTCTGATTTTAGTGTCTCATCAGCGACACAGAACAAACCCCCATGTTATTAGGATGGATTTTCCTCACATGCTGAGCATCAGACTTCAAAATGTCAGGCCCAGAAGAGTGTCTCAATCCGGATGCACAGAACAGAGACAGATAAAAGCACTACCCGCCTTCAAAAAGTTGGAACTAGATGTTACTTACACTAGATAAAGCAGTCTTAATTGTAATTATCTTACTTGGTCTGCTTAACACACGTGGGAGGTGGGATCACTTCGCCATTCCTGGGAAGCTAATTGTTCTGTCATTGTTAGGTGGCTACTGATGCAGCCGTCAGTTTTGACTTTGTCACCATCTACTTGGAGCAGTGTAAAGGACAAATCACATAATACTCCAATTACTCTTTTTAGGATAGCCTTCATCTCTTCCACTACAAACAAGATCCCATCACAATTGTTTTAATTAGCATTCACAACTTCAGAGAAGATCCTTAGGAAAAACGGTCTCTACATAGCACAAGACCATGCAACGGCACAAAAGAGTCTTTGCCGTTCCAGAAGGTGGTCACCCAGGACCATGCTCCCCTTTGGTGTTCTCACTCACCTTTCCATGCCTTTTGCCTTCACACCAATAGCCAATGTAAGAAACAGGACGAGTACCACTTCTGAAAAATCCAAATCCATGCCTAACTCCATTCTTGACTGACCCTTCGTAAACGCTGCCATCGTTCCATGTGTAACAGCCATTAAACATCTGCACATTCTTAACAAATGTTCCCTAAAAGATTAAATGACAACATTTAAAAAAACTAAGACTCATTCCCCAGCTATCTGGGAGAAGTCAGGCTTGTGATTGAAATCACTGCCCATAGCTCTGCAGTTGCCATATTGTACCAATTACTACAACTTATCCACTTTCCTTGAATTTGCACATGTGTTCAGTTATAAATTAAACTGCACTTTACCTCATACTTCACTCCATCAGCCCATGTGTAAGTTCCATGTCCGTGCATGAGCCCGTCAGAAAACATACCCTTTAAAATGAAAAGAGCATCATTTGCAAATTTATTCTTACCACAACTGAAGCCTACAGCGACTGTAAGATTTGAAAATAATGACATAGGAATTCCCTTCTAACTACTAGTTTCAAATGAAGTTTTAAGGCCAGAAACCATCAGAGTTTTCAATGCTTACACATTCTAAGTGCTCAACTTCCATGTACATTAAAAGAAATAGCTTGCCAGTCCCAGAAAAAGAACTTGATCTACTACTACTTTTTTTTTTTTAATTTATATACTCACCTTATACGTATTTCCGCCCTCAAAATATGCAAATCCTTCACCCTCATACAATCCATTGACTTTTTCACCTTCATAGCTACAAGGAAAACAAGCTAAAATGAAGATTTCAAGTCACTGCCAGTAGACCAAATCACAACAGACATGTAATAAATTACCTTTGATTTACCACAGTCTACACACAGGCCAGATGTTGCATCTTGTGTAGAAAAATGAGCTACAACAAAATTTCCAATTTTTTGCACCTTCCTTTTAATATTTCACATAACTGTTGTGTTGCCTCAGACACATATTTCTTCTAATTAAGGAAACAAAGCACACTGGTAACATTTACTAGCTTACAACCAGGCAACCTGGCCAGTACGTGAAACATGACGTATAGTCCCCTTGAACTACCAAAGGATTTAGTTAACGCTGCCATTTGCCTGTATCTTCAGTTTTGGATATTCTGAAGGGATATGAACAGCCCTAAACATTAAAAGGCAGCAGCAACTGAACATTAAATGACAAAGCTACATTTTCTCCACTGTCTGTATACTTAGACAGAACTTCACTGTAGATGAACAAGCAAAACAAATGAGGCTTTTGGCAAGCAGAGGGCCCCAGCAACACGCAAGGACGCAGGAAGGCAACTGAATTCCATGGGCATCACTCTCATAAGGTGTCATGACCACTAGGTCTGAATAACCCGATTCATTGCCTCCAATCAAAAGTCAAATCCATGACACCGGGTACACCAGAGATACTTAAATGAGAATCCTTGACCTCATGGATGCATTTGTAACAAGCATACCTTTTTACAATAACTTCAGTAAGAAGAGGTTCCTTGTATTGAGGAACATCTGGGACTGGAGGCTCCTCTACCTTTTCTGGTTCTTTATGCGGTATGACTGGATTTGCCTGCGTTTCTTCCCCTTCGTTGACTAAGGTCTGCAAATCTGTCAGCTTTGTTGAACTACTCCCAGCTGTAGTATTTTGCGTGGGAATAGAAGAACGTGCTGATCTTTCTGTCTTCTTGCCTTCTTTCTTCTTGTCCTTTGCCATGGCTATTGAATTGTCTCAATGTGTATTTTCCCTCTGAACATTTACTGGCTTATGTAAAGATTGTTTCTCCTATAATCTGTTTGATAAAAAAAAAAGAACAACAGAACAGCTAACTACATGAAAAATTATCACTTTTTTCTTCCTGATTACACATGCATGTATTTTGGGTTCTCCCTGCAGTGATGGCTCCCCAAGGCCCTGGTCTCGGCTTGTGCCGGGCTAACAGGCAGCGGTGCCTGGGAAGGACCCCCACAAAGCCCATCCTCACCACCACCACACAACTGTTGTCCACGGACTCGCTTTTGCCACGCGGGGGTCTCCATCTTCACTAGCATGGTTTTAGGCATCTAGGCTTAATTGTGTGGAAAAGTTGAAGACGATTTCTCAGAAACGTGAGTTTGGTGAGTTTCTTGAAAGTTACAGCTGCACTAGTATTATTGATTTAACCTGCTTTCAAAGTTATGAGCTGCAGATTGAACCACAACATAGAATAACCACCATAGCTTATAAAAATAAAGTTACTTTGCCAGGTAAGAGCTACTTGAAAGCTACCAGACCGCTTGAACGGCTGTAACCCCAACTCCCACTCATTTCACTGCTGATGGTCGCTTCGTACCAGCAGCCCCGGGCCCGCCCGCCGCAGGGCTGGCAAGGGCGGCCTCGGCCACCCGCCATGTTCTCACCGCCGTTCGCCGCCGGTCAGCGCCTGGCTCCGCCGGGCAACCACAGCATCGCACCCGCGGGCAGGGCCCGGGCGGGCGACGGCATCCGGCTGCCGGCGGCCCTATGGCGGCCGTCACCACACCAACGGGACCGCCCCGCGCCGGGGGAGCGACCTGCCGCCGCCGGGCCCGCCCTGAGAAGAGGCCGCCCCTGCCCGCGTCCGGGCGGCATTACCTCCGCTTGGCACGGGAGCGGCGGGGGGGCCGGCGCCGGTCCGCCTTCGTAGAGTGGCCGGCGGGACGCGCCGGTAACCGGGGGTTGTGCGACCCCCAGGGACCGTTTACGGACGGCACCGGCCCCGCACGCCCCCTCAGGCGGGGCAGGCCCGAGCCCCCCTCACGGGCCCAGGCCCCGGCCCACCGCGGGGGCCTCTAACGCCCTCGGGAGGGCCGGGCCCCGGCGCACCCACTCAGGGTAAAGGCAAGGAGGGGCAACAACCAACACGGATCTCTGGGGTCAGACCCCGGTCCAACGGGCAAGGGAGAGCCTAGATAGTTGTTTGAATGGGTCTTTGACTCAAAAAGGACAATTTTCTAGCTATTTTGATTCTACGGAGACAGAACTTAGACTCACCTGATGGGCAGTGCCTGGTGAGACAGCTTTTTCCCATTCATTCTTAGAGATTCTTGAAAAAAATTGCTTGGAATATGGATGGGAACAATATTAATTAAAAGTAAATATGTCAGATGAATTATTCTATTCAAGCATTAAATACTGACGTCAGCAGGTTAATCATGAAATGCAATATTAATGCTTGAAGTAATTATCTAATGAAGCCCACCTTTAGTAAAAGTAAAAAAAAAAAAGTATTTTCACTTGTATATAGTTTACATTTTCTTTAAAATTATCATACACAGGATATATAAACATAGAAAGTGAATGTTCTGTGGCACTACTAAAGACTTAGATTCACATTCCACTTAATTTTAAGAATCAGCGTAGTTGTTACAAAAATGAAGTTCACCTACTCTTCACCTTTACGTATAAACATTTATATTTATTTTTTAAAAGTCTTGATTGCAAAAATAAGTAATACAGCACATAGCAATAAAAGAAATGTTATTTACACATGAATTCCAATATGTTGATATTGTTGACTTGATAGGAACAACAATGAAACCTTGCAGTTTGTTACCGTCTTCTCATCTTAAGGCTGGCTAAAATGTTTTTTACTCAAGAGAGTCATGATAAAAGCTCAAAATATTGCCAAGAATTAAAATTTTAAACATTAATAACAGAAACTGACTTATTCTGGTGAAATGAGGTCTAAACTGACTATGTGCCTCATGGTGGGCCTCCCGTGGGGGCAGTTCCAGGGGTGCTCGATCTCACCCATGTGGGTGATCAGTTTCCTCATTTCCTGCATATTCAGCGCAGTGCCAATCATCACCTGCAAGTAAATGCAAAAAACCACAATTATTATTTTCTTTCTCCACATTGTCACTGGCACAGGTAAGAGAGCACTTCAGCTGCTACAGTAAATAAATACTGTGCCAGGCGTTAGGAGCAGAAAGACCTAGATGATGACCAAAATGCAGCTAAGTATGTTCCTAAGTGCACTCTTTTGAAACAGAAACTACCAGAATTTTTTCACCCAAGTCGCACTAGACAAAACCACAAGGAACAAAATGAAGAATATTAGCTGTTGACACTCAGTGGTAAATAAGCTTCCCCTGCAGTACATATACATATATATACAGGTACAGGCACCTGTAACACCCCAGAAAAGGTGGTATTTATCAGACAGCAACCAGCAGGCACAGTACTCACAGACTTCCTGCAGGCTCGGGAAGCAAACATCTGCCTGACCCTGGAGGGCCTGCACATCACGCCAGGGCAGTCGCTCAGCATGAAGATCAGCTCGTCTATGTCTTGGGGACCAAATGTCCAGTTTTTGCTTGTTGGCAACGATACTAATTTAACTCTTTGCGTTACAGGAGCTGGAAGATTTGCAGTAATTAATAATGAAACAGAGCACATGAGAGAAAAATTAAGAAACTATTTTGATACATTAATATGATGTGATCTGCGTACATGCTAGGGTTTAAATTTAGTGTTTTGATGGATGTTATTGACTAACCATGGTGGTAACTATGGCAATTAACAAAAAAATTGCTTGCACACTTTAAAGCAGAAAGATCTACCTTCTGACAAACCCTTCCATTTCAAAGAACAAATGGTTTACAAAGCTATTTCGAGGTTATGTGACTACAAAATAATTAAACTTTTTTGTTGGTAAGAGATTGATAAATAAAAGCATTTTAGACAAAACCAATGGAGAGTCTGGAATGAAGAATATGGAAAAAATCTGTAGTGACTTCCCAAATAGCAAAGCGCTTTTATGATCCTCGCTGTACAAGGAAAACAAGGAGCTTGCAGGTTAGACAACTTGCTGCAAAGTACAGAGCAAGTCAATGCTAAAGCCGTAAGGAAAACCAAAGAACATCATTTACCAGTGATATCTATTCATTTAAAATTACTAGGTGTATCATTTGCATCTAGCCCTGCTGGAACCAGCAAGTGCACTAGAGTGAAATACCAGGATTTTAATGTAACACAGCCAGAAAATACATATCCAGTCACCGAGTCAGTGACTCCAAAGTCTTTGGAAACTTCTGCAAAAAAGCTGGCAAGATGAATATTCTACAATGTTCTATTAAAAACTGCAAAGAGACCACAGAATCATAAGTCTTAAAAAAAAACAAACCCACATAGCATAACGCATATTATGTCAAAGTTTCTGATAACTACCAAAAGGATTTTTGCTTAATGAAATGAAACCATTGAACTTCTTTTACTTCCAGTAATTCTGGCCCAAACTCACCATTTTCATTTATGACAAAATCAAACCCATTTTTTCTGAATATTTCCAGGTTTTCAATTAATACAGTTTCATTTACCGCTGTTAAATTGAGATTTTGAGGCCTGAAAGAGAGAGAGGAACACAGTATTGCACAGGTACGTAGAGCAGACCATTTTGGAAACAATCCAGAGATACTCACACAGAGGTCTAGTAAAACATTTAATGTCTCTGAGTTTAAAAAAAAAATCTCACTACTGAGCCAATCACTTCCACAGAATACAAAAATGCCTTCTGTCTTAAGTGTTTTGAAAGTGTGAAATGCTACATAAATAGAATCATACATATCCTTCCGAAACATTGAATTAAACTGCAAATTATTGTTAAGACACTGAAAATACTTACGCTATCAGCTTCTGACCTTGAAGAACGGTGTGTTGTTGTAACATCTCAAAGTTGTATTTCTCATCAGTAGCATGTTGGTCAATTATGAAGAGATCAGAATTCAACTTTGCTATTATAAACCCTAAATTGAACTGGCCAATTATTTCCATTTTTGCAAACATTTCTTTACTGTATATAGAAAACACAAACAGATCATAGATTACACATTACAGTTATCATGTTAGACTGTAAAACTTCACATCTTTTTCTCCCCTGCACAACATACTATACATTTAAAAACAAAATAATAAAAAAATCTCATTTAAGCAGGAAATGAATGTGAAAAAGCCAAATTATCTGGAACCCACCAGTGACTGATGAGGCTATTTCTGGCAGAACACAGTCCATCATTAAGACAGGACTCGTTCAGAATTCTCCCATCCAGGTGACAATGCCATTAGATTATCCAGGTGACACTGACATCCCTGGTGACAATGCCACAGAAACAGGCAGTACGGCGACAGCCCAAGTGACTAACACTGAAGGCAGCAGCACGGTGCCAAATCTATGATGTTTGTGACCTTCTGCTTAGTGTCTTTTTCCACATTCTGTTTGCACTTAGTTCAAACAGGTGCTCTGTCAGGTAAAATAACTTGTCAAATGGACATTTTAATGGCATAAGTTAAATAAAAGATATATCCAAAACTAACTGGTAGATGTAAGTCTCCTGCCCACACCCCCAAGACAAGTCTATTTTTCCTTATCTATTTCTATTAATTGATGAACACAATATGTTAAGAAGGTAAAAATACCTGATCTCTTTTCTTAATTCATCTTCTGCTACTTTATTTTCTCCAGGACTAATTTTTGCTTTAAATCTTCTGTAATTTTGTGTTTCTGTTCTTTTCTGTTGTTGCTGTATTACCTTTTTTACCTTTTCTGCTAAAACCTTCATAGAGAATTCAAGTGGCACAGTTTTCTTTTTAACTTCCACCAGTACATCAACACTGGGCATGTTGTTCCTGGCATTCTTCACTTCGGGACATTCACCTGCCTTGAACTCATCTGCATCACTTCTAGAGCTTCTGCTTTTAAAACATTTTACTCTTGAGGAAGTGCTATTGGCTTCTTGAGACAACTTACTTTGATTAGTCCAGTCATTCACTTGATTTAACTTCTGTTCAGTGCCCAAGACCTGAACATCACATTCCAATGATTTCTCACTACATCCGGTGGTTTCAAGACGTTCATTGTGAAGTTCTTCTTCAGGAGGACTAATTTCACGTTCACTACTGAAGCAGCTCCCAGCTTCTGGTGTACTACATCCAGCATCTGACTCAGAAGTGCTGCGGAATTCAGAATCTGCATTTTCTTCTAATTTTCTCAAATGTCTGCTTGGAATTGATCTCTTTGAGTCCATCTTACGACATCTCTGGGACTCCTTAGTCAAGGCAGCCTTTTGAGTCTTTACAGTACATAGAGCACTATCAAGTGACATTTGCCTAGGGGAGCTGTGCTGCTGTTTCACCCTTTTAGGGCTTCGAAAATTGCTCTCTGTTGTTTGATGGAGGGAGAATGACTCCCTTAATCTGGCAAGAGTCATTGTTCTTTTTCCTTCACCACTTGGATTTTCAGTCTCAGAGTCATGCAGCACTTCTACCTGAGGCTCTTCTGTCTCTTCAGGAGGCGTCTTCTTCAAGTTGCCTAATAAAACCAGAATAAGGAATATTTCAAGATTCGAAGTTAAATGGAAACATGAATTAAGTTATGGACTTTAGTAATGGGAATGAAAAGAGAGGTAGAAAAATAGCGAACTCCTCAAAGGAGGCCTAAAGCTTCACACAGTGACAGATGGGGTTGAAATGCATTAATATCCAACAGACTTGTATACAAACTTAATGATACTTGTGTGAGTGAATTTGTAATCTCTTTTTAAAGTGGAACAGCAGTCAGTCCCATCAGCACGTTTATTTATATTATCAGAAGTTTAATGACTGAGTGACAATGCAAAGTGAATTGCTCTTACACTTGGATGGTCACTATAGAAGCCTGTTGGCAAGGTGCTAGCTGGCACAACAGATACTCGTAGTATATGTGATTTGTAGATCAATAGGCAACTTCAGCCTTACAAATTGTCAGTGTGACATGTATTTTACTAAAGATTAATTTAAAATAACAGTAAGAATCAGGCTATAATTGAGTCTATGTCAGTAAAAAAGGAAACTAGAAAAGGTTCTGTTGAAAGAAATGAGGAGCATGAGGTGGTGTTAAGACAGAAATGGAATTTTGAAAGACTATACAGTCACAAGACAATCAGTAGTTTCTTACTTATCATAAAAGAATAAAAGTTCAAAATCGAATTAACTGAAATTTCAGATTTCATATATGAGACCTTGACCATTCTCTCTCATGGACATTTACATACAGGATCTCTTCCACTATCTTGGGAGAAATACTTTTCAAGCATTATCAATTAATTTTGTGTTATTTTTTTCCCCATAAAGTTGACTGTAAATCATGTTGTGCTGACGTGTAATTTCAAAAACAATCACTTCATAACTTGGGGTCCTCCTTTATTATTTGATGTCAGTAACAATTTTTCAATGTAAGCAATACATGAAAAATCTGCCCTGAATGGTATACCAATTAACAGCCAGACATTTTTTTCCATTTCTTCTGTGGCTTTTTGAAGACACATTTTTCCATTTTCAATTCTCTGTCATATATCATACACAGAACTGTCACATTTTGTATCCTACCTGCCATGTCCAGAAGTTTCTGATTGACATTCAGTTTGTTAACATCATTACCAAACATTTCCATCAGAGAAGTTTTTAAAATTGCTAATAAAAGCTTTTCCTCCTGAAGTAAAATTTGCCTTTTGTCTGGAGTTACATTGATGTCAACACACTCTAAAGAAAGAAAAACAACCACATTATAAATGAAAAACAGTAAGAAAAATTCCACCCTTGGATCAGTTTTCTGTCCTTTCACCCTCCATGTTTATTCCACAAGATTAAAACCAGAGCCACAGTTAACATTCACAGTGTGTCTGCAAATCACACTTTTAACCTTCTCAACATTCCAGCAAAAAGAACACAAGCTAATTCTGTGCAATAACACAATACAAGTTTTCTGGTGTTTAAGCTAAGCATAAGGTTGCCTTTTCCTCATTACATGAGATAAGAAGTTGCTTTTCAGTACAGAAAAGGTAGAGGGGGGGAAAAAAAGTGGAACCACAGCTAGAGCCAGCCTCTGCTTCACCAACCATAGATCCAAAAATTGCCACAGAGCACAGAGTCATACAGATAAAAGTTAACAACATTCTCTAAATAAATACAACTTACTCTTCAATGAGGTTTACAGACCTTATTGAAGTTACTGAAAATTACTCGTAACTTACCAGAATCTACACAAATGTTAAGGACAACAAATGGATACTGGTGTTTATTGTATAAGTGATAAACTTCATTCACCAGCTTGACAACCTGCAGAGAAGGTGAAGAAACAGTAAATGTCAATACTATTCTCTTCTATTTCCCACCAGTATGTTATTTAATCCCCTTCAAAACAATTAACGTATTAAATCATATCTTGTATGATTAGCTTTTGTTCACACAATAGACCCAATGAAAACAAAAACCTGAGACAAGAATTTGTAACATCAAGCCACAAACACGTATCAGCTACTAATCCAGTGGTTTTGGGAGAGCATCAAACGAGTTAGCACTGCTGGTGTTAGAGATACGAAAATCTCACCTTTGCTGGGTCACACGGCCGTTGGTTGATGAAGAAAAACTGTCTGTCTGTTGCACTCCTCCCAACACCGTGGTCACAACGAGAAATGAAGCCCGTAATGCTGTTGGATAAGAATACAGTAACACTAAGGTACAATGGAGGAGCAAAGGAAAATAAGTTTTTCTGACTGAGCATATTTAATGGAAGAGTATTTTATAAGGGGCTAAAAGAAACACTACTTTTGGGTTAAATTTTGGGTTATGGCAAAATGCCACTGGCAACAGTGGTTTGTACTCTTCTAATTACCTATAAAGATTTTGGGGCATGTCACAAGCCTTGAGTCCATATTCTTCGCAAACAGCTTCGTTAGGAGGCAGCTGAACAAAAGGGATAAGGCTCTGCAACTAAAAAAAAAAAAGAAAAGGAGTGAAACATTGAACATGTATAGATGTTTTCCTTCTATTTTATTGCTATTTGTTAGCCTTAAAATCTATTTGATAAAATGCTGGGCTTTTTCCAGTTGGCTGACCAAGTCAAATACTGAAAATACCCAAACCTACCAGAAGACAGTAGCTCTTCTTACTGAGAAACAGAAACAATGCCATAATGAATTATTTTTATAGCTATGATTTAGAAACCATTCCAGTCCAACCCCTCTACAGGGGCTGAATGCAATCCCATTTAGAGATTAACCAGATCATTAATGAAACATAGTTTCACAGTAAGAGGGTGCAAAAGCTAGAAACACGTCAGTTTTCTGCTCCCCAATTAAGACTTTCACGTCACACCATTTTTAGGATTTTTTAAATTGCTTCGTGACAGGCAGACCTTGGTACCCACACTGTTTTTCAAAAGCACAACCCTTCAGAGGCCGGCTGGCACAGCAGCTCATACAACTGGCCTCAGAGATATCACAGTGACCCTGTCTCCTAACTCCTTTCTCTTCCATCAGAGCATCTCTTCCACCAAAGCTAGAAGCGTTAATGCAACCTGGGGAAGCTGCACCGCTCCTCCTTTCCCAGCCTGCAGGCTGTGCCACACCTCAAGACGTGCTCCATCCCCTTGCAGTTTTTAAGGGCAAGTTATTAGATATTATAAATCTCTCTATACAGCTCTATTATCTCTCTTTTCAATAATAAAAGCAATACCTGTTTTTGCCCAAACACTGCTCCAATGTTCTCCTTTAAACTAGCACTTCCAGTAGTGGATACCACCGAGTTTTTTTTCCCCTGGCCAACTTGGTTGGTGCAGTTAATCCGCACTCCTTTTGAAACAATACAGTATGCCTGCAACAGCTGGACCATTTTTGCATATTCCTATTAAAGGAAAAAAGAAAGTTCACATTTATAAGAAATGTCTCTTTTTAAAACAAGAATGTATGAACAAAACATTCAATATTTGTAGGTAACACAAAAAGGGATGAGGGAGCGAGTTTAATATTTTTTAAAATCTTTACCAACTAAATGAAAAAAAAAAAAGTGAAAAATAGTGCTTTAAAAACAAACAGCATGTTTACAAGATTGATATTTAACCCTAACACAGCAGTCCCTGATTTTAAAACACACAAAAGTGACTATGATATTAGTTCTTCTCAAAATTTGAGAATGTCCCTCTAAAACCAATCACTGCAGAACAAACGAGGAAAGAATGCAGGAAGACTGTTTTCTTATTTGATGAAGATATAAGACAGGCACAAAAGAGTCTGACCTACAGGGAACAGAATATCATTCAGCAGTGAATAAATTCTGAGTTGTGAACGCTCATTTGAATTAATAACTTCTGATCTAACCTACCTTTTTAATGTTTCTTTGAAATTCCTTATGCCGCACTGGCAAAGTATAAAATAACTGCTGTATGTTAACAGTTGTTCCTTGTTGTCGTGGAAAAGGAGTTTTCTGAGTAATTTTACCATTGTGATCAAACACCAAACGAGTCCCAACCTTTGCTGACTTATGGCAGGTAAAAATGGTAACATCACTAATGGGAGGAGAGAGGCAACAGAATTACTCACTGAGCACTCTACTTTCTTACCCATTCCTCACAACCTAATCAGGCACAGAAACTACACCAATACTAGTCATTTAATTAAAACTAACTCTTCACCACAAACAACTAAAACCATACCCGAAGAGTAGTGTCACATTTCCCTAGCTGCAGCACATTGTTATGCTTCTCCTATAAAATGCAACATTCAAGTCTGGTTTTGTGGGACACTGCATTCCCCGTACTAATCCCTAACAGCAGAATATTCCTCATGCACAGAACCCTGTACCAAAGCTGTGCTATTTTCAATGTGTGATTGGTCTGGGAGGAGTTTAAACACAGTTTTAATGAGTTACAGCCTAGCAAACAGCACTTAGATATTACTGTGCTTTACATCAGAGGATCAAACACTTATGCACATACACAGTTCCACATTGTAAGATTTGAATACTTAAGTAATGCTAAATTTTGTACATAAAAGGACTAATCAGGTGCTTAGAATCATACACTAATTTCAGATGCTTAGAATCATTGAATAATTTTGGTTGGAAAGGACTTGGAGTGCAATGCGACCTACTTCTCAAAACTGATCTAACAATAAGGAACTGGAAGTCTCCAAACCCTCATTTTATCAATAACAATAAACCAAAAAGTTGGTTTCAGTTATTGTTGTCCACGTAAAAACTTTCTACTAATAAGAAGTTTAACATTAATACCTTAATGCACACAGTGAACTCAGAGCTTCACCTCGAAACCCAAATGTTTCAACACGTATTAGATCAGAAAAGTCTTGTATCTTTGACGTATAATGTTTCAGAGCTGGAAAAAGACATTTAAAATACAGATTTCACTTCAAAGTGACACTAGTCTAGATTTTGCATGCATATTAGGAAGCAAAAAAACTCCTATATTATTCATTGTATTTTACATAATTACTAGAGACACAATAATTAAATACTTAATGTTTCATTCCTCCTTTTCCTATACGCAAGATCTCTTTTAAAATCCTCAGATACACCCGTGATTCCATACTTTCACCCTGCAAGAAAGCCACTGTTGTGCTGTGCACGGTGTGTAGGGACTGGCGTGAGCCATGTCAGTTCACTTCCAGCAAATATTCAAGTTTATAATTCACCTCTCAAGAGCAGTCACTTTCACAAAGCTTGACTCCTTCAACAGTAGGTGATGACTCAACATGAACGAATCTAAATGAACGTTTATAGGACTTTCTCGTCTATGATTATTTCTATTCCTTGTTCCACTTAAGCAAGCAATCAAATAAAAGATTACTTGTGAGCTACAAGAACTATAACCACAATAGCACTACACAAGTCTCAACTAGTTTTGCCCAAGTCTTGCAGGTCACACAGGTATTATGTAAAAGCCGAGCATTCATTAAAAATTAATAGGAAACACAGGAAATTTGTTGGGTTGGTTGGTTGGTTGGCTTTTTTTAAAGTAGCTTTCTCACTGAAAATATGCCTTCAAAATGTCCAAATATAAATTATGAAAAAGGTTCAACTTACTCAAGCCTTCAAAGTTTTCCTCTTCCACTCCACCTCCATTGTCTGAAACCTCTATCAGTTCTGCTCCATGATCTTTAAGTTTTATATCTACAAAATTGATTAACAGTCTTTTAATTCTTTATGTTTATACACAGTACTCGGTATTCACTTGGTACTTGAAGTAACTTTACCAAATAATGGTTTTCCATATGAACAACAAAAAAATCCTTATAGCTGTCAGAAGTCAGGGCAATCTAAGGCAAACCAGCCTGAACGTGCAAGAAGTTCATCTTCATTGCACTTTTGCCTGAACAGAAGTTTTCCCAATTATAATAGTTATACTCCTGGCAGCTCTGGAAACTGCAGCCCTGCCTTACCTGCCTGCTAGCTTGATGCCAGCGGCCGGCAGAGCCTCATCAGCTCTGCTGTACGGGTGCATACCTTATTTAGTGGCAGAAAGGGCTACAAATAAAACACCACAGACAAAACCCTATGCTTCTAGCACCCCAGCTGGAGCCTGGGGATCAAAATGTTTTATTTATCCGAGGTGTAAAATCACTGCAAATGTGCTTCCGTAGATTTGCTATGATGCACACTGTTTTGAAGGAAAAAGAAGTACTCTGCAGGTGTATGGCACTGCGAGGAAACAGGTTACCGATGTTGGTAGCTCCAGCGTCCAGGCTGTTTTCCACCAGCTCCTTAACGGCAGTGCCGAGGCTGAGCACCACCTGTCCCGAGCAGATCCGATGGACGGACTTACGGTCGATGGGCCTGATGGCTGCGGCAGGCTGCGGGCTGCGGAGAGAGCGGCGGGAGCGTCACGGCGGGGAAAGCAGCGGCAGGGCTCGCCCGTTCCTCTGGGGAGGGCAGCCGGCACCCGAGGGCGAGAAGCACCGATACCCCGAGGGGCGCATCCAGAGGCCGCGCCGCCCCACAGGCCTCCCCGGGAGGGGAGGCGGGAACCGAGAGGCCAGCGGCGGCCGAGGAGGCCGCAACTGCAGCGGGACCAGAGCACGGCCCGCCGCGGCACAGCGAGGCCTCGAGCCGCCCGTGAGGGGGCGGCCCCGCCCGCCAGGCCCCACTCCAGCCGGCCCCACTCCAGCCCGGCCGAGCCCGCCCGCCGAGCCCGCTCCCGCCTCACCCTGGCACCGCCGCCTCCATCGGCACCGGGCGGCCCGTGCCGCGCTCGCCTCAGGCCCCCGGTCCCACAGGCCCCGCCCCCGTGCGGTCATTGGCCGCAGAATAACAGAGCCCGCCAGTCCGAAACCAATTTTCAACTCTGTTGGCACTGATTGGCCAATAGGGTTGTCCAATCAGAGCCGACAGCTGCAGCTTTTGCCTTATGGAGGCTCGCCTCACGAATCAATGGCTCGCGCTGGCCAATAGAAAGAAGCTGAGGAGGCGGTGCGACAGCCGCCGGCCAATAGGAAGAAGCTGAGGAGGCGGTGCGACGGCCGCCGGCCCGCATTGGCTTGCGGCTGAGTCAGTCAAGGCGCCGTGCTCCCGCCCTGCCCAATGGGCGCGGGGGGAGCGGGCCCGGCGCGCCGTGCGGGTGCCGCCATGCCCATGTACAAGGTGCGGCCCTTCCACGGGCCCGGTGCGGCGCCCGAGCAGCTGCCGACCTGCATGTACCGCCTGCCCAGCCTGCACCGCACCGCGCCGCCGCAGGTACGGGCCGGGGGCGCCGACGCACGGGGACGAGCCGCAGCGCTCACCCCGGCGGCCTGGGCCGCGCTGGCGGTGGAGCGGGCCGAGCGCCGGTTGGGCCCGGCCGCGCTGAGGCCGGTGCTGGCTCCGGCTCCGGAGGGGGCCCGGGAGAAGCCTCCGGCGGCGGGAGGTGGCGGGGGGCGCATCGCCGCGAACGCGTGGGAGCCCGTGGGAGGTGCTGGCCCTTCCCCTTGAGGGGTCACACGGGCTCGGCCTTTCCCGGAACCCCCCTCGGTGTTTTCCGCGCCCTCGATAATTCCCGGCCCGGGTCCCGCGGGGCCCTCCCGGTTCCTGCCGTAAAAGCCGGTGGCGGGCCCAGGCCGGGTCTGTTCTGGCCGGTGCCGTGCGGGCGGTGTGCGCCGGTCCCGGCCCTGCCGCAGGCTGTGAGCGGAGCCGGGCCGGGCACCGGGAACACTGTGGCGGCCCCCGGGCTGCTCCCGGCCCTTGGAGCGTGTGGGCCTCAAGGAGTGCTTTCATACGATGGTTTCCTACGATGCACCATCGTTTCATACGATGGTTTCCTACGATGCACCATCCGTCTCAGCGCGCGGGGGTTTGTTAACTAATGAATTGCCAAGAAGCTCCTTTCTCGGCAGCCCGGACGCGCCGTCAGCCGCCCTCCTGCGCCCGAGGGGATCCTGACACCCGGCTCGGGCTCTCAGGCTCTCATTCAGCACTGCTCTGCCAACTTCAAGGTTCCGTGGTTGGGGTCTGATTTTCACTACATTATGGAGATTGCTGTAGCTAGTGGTCTACAAAAAAAGGTATTAAGCAGGAAGATTTCAGAGATTTGATTAAATAACCCATCTCTCACCACATCCATCCAGACGAAAGCAAAGGGACAACTGATGGGCGCAAGACCGTGACGTTTCATGACATTCTGGTTCTTTGAATGTGTTTAAAGCCTTTCAAAACTTATTGTCAAGTGAGCTGTGGGCTGTTGTGACATTGAGCTGACTGAACGTATCTGTGACTTGTTTTTCCCTCTGCTGTAGGAAGAAGTTGACCCGTCGCTTCAAGCCCTTGAGTCCCGGCAGGAAGAGATCCTGAAACGCTTGTACGAACTGAAGAGCGCGGTCGATGGTCTCTCTAAGATGATACAAACCCCAGATGCTGATGTAGATGTAACTAATATCATTCAAACTGGTGACTGTTCTCCTTTGACAGCCAACGGAGCAGACTTAGATCTGATGCTTGGAAAGGTGAGTTCAATTGAGCACACAGAGGGACAGGGACCTCCTGTGCCCTCGACCCTCAGGGTTGGAAGGGTGGCATTAAAACCCGGGACACAACAGACACGCCTCAGCATTACAAATAACTTAAAACTGCCATTTTGTTTTGGGCATCCAGATTATAGCTACAAACATTTAAAAATACTAATCCTGTATGTTCTCATTTGGATATCAATTCGAGCTAGAATGGTTAATTGTGAAATTATGACTGTTTCTTTTTTGTTACTAACTGGAGATTTTAACTTAGGCTTCAGATAGAACTAGAATTCCCCTCAGTCATGTTCTTGAGTGATATCATTGTTGAAGGAAGTTGTTTAAATGTGTAAACAAGTTCTAAATGTCCCAACATGAATTATTTGACTGTTGTTAGCATTTCAGACACATACATAGCTCTGTGTGTGTGTTTTGGTGTCAAATGAAAACTCCACTGCTTCAAAGTCTGATCTGGAATGTGTCTTATCTGCCAAGTGTCTTACTTTCCACGCAGGATTATGGAGCCCTGAAAGATATTGTGATCAATGCAAATCCTTCTCTGCCTCCACTGTCACTGTTGGTACTACATAGCCTGCTTTGTGAACGCTATAAAATATTATCAGCTGTTCACACACACTCCTCAGTGAAAAGCGTGCCAGAAAACCTCCTGAAGTGCTTTGGAGAGCAGACCAAGAAGCAGCCCCGTCACGAGTATCAGCTGGGATTCACTCTAATTTGGAAGGATGGTAAGAATGAAGTTACCTTGTAGCTTGGTATTTTACAGTAGGTGAGAAAATGAAAGTTGTGCTATAAACCCTTGGGAACAGCTCCTTGGTGGGGTTGTGCTGACACGCGATGGACAGGTACCGCTCTCTACAGCTGTGAGCAACAAGGGGGACAGAGGGAGATTTTTGTTCATGGTAACTGCAGTTAAAATACATGTGGCATTCACAAGGGTGGTTGTACCCACAGGATATTTTTTTTATAGAAGTGTTTTTCAGTTTCTACAAATAAGTTTGCTAGAATAGAAATGAGGTGGGAGATTGGGCTGAAGCGTGCAAAAAGCGATCGCTTTATCCCAGGTTCCTGCCTTAGCCTAAGTACTTACACTAAGAAAACAGAATTGTTTATCAGGCTAACGATGTTTAACAGTGTTGCTGGCATCACAAGTCAAATACATCACAGATTACTGTTACATTAACTTCTCTACAGTGTGGTATTCACTTTTTTCTTCTCTTAATTTCAGTTCCCAAACCCCAGATGAAGTTTAGCATCCAGACCATGTGTCCTATCGAAGGGGAGGGGAACATCGCTAGGTTCCTCTTTTCCCTGTTTGGCCACAAGTACAGTGCAGTTACCTCCACGCTGATGGACAGCTGGGTGGACACAGCCCTCTTCCAGCTGAAGGAGGGCAGCAGCAAGGAGAGAGGAGCCGTCCTGCGCGCCATGAACGCTGCCCTGGGCAAGACGGCGTGGCTGGTGGGGAATGAACTCAGCGTGGCAGACGTGGTCGCCTGGTGCGCGCTCCAGCAGACGGGGAGCGCCAACGCTGCCCCAGCCAACGTGCAGAAATGGATGAAGTCGTGCGAGAACTTGGCACCTTTCAGCTCAGTGATGAAGCTGCTGAAATGAGCGTGTGCTCCTCAGAACAGGGTCGGGGTGATTTCATGCCTCCGGAGGTTCTTCGAGTCCCTCCTGAGATGTGTTTAAGTAGTACAGTTGGGCAGAGCACGAAAGTCAATAAAATCATTGCAGCTACTTTTGGGTGTGACCTTCCTTTTTGTGACTGATGTATAACATGCATGTTTGTTTAATGATTCTAAGGTATCTGAAGAAGTCCTATGGACAACACTCACTTTTAATTTTTCCTTGTATTTTTTTGTGTGTATTATTTACACAAGTTAAACTCTCCCCAGGCCAAGTGCAACAGGAATCCTTTCTGGTGACTGGGACTTTTGAACTAAGACAGAGAGATGAATACCTTTAAAGGACAGGGAAATCAAAATGCACTGAAATGTTTTTATGTAAAAAAATAAATGTTTTATGTAAGTTAGCACACATAGAGGTTAGTTCTTCCTGTAATTAAACAGGAGAACCTAGTCTCATACGTTCATCTTGTTCTTCAGAAAGCAGTCTTATCCTCTCTCTCAGCTTCTCTATTTCTTCCTCTTGCTGCCTCACCTTCTGCTGTAGGTTAGAAATAACCTGAAAGTGAGAGTCGGTTTAGCTCATTTATAGAGAGACAAGGAAAAGCCTTATTAACCTATTTGAATTGTGTTCCCAGTCTGCTACAGCCACATTCTGCAGCAACACTGCTATTCTGTGTATTTGTACTACAGCTTCAGCTGAGAAGTGTGGCAAAGAAAGAACACGACAGAAAGATTCTGCAGAGCTGATGATAAGATTCAAAAGTTTTTCTGAACTATAAAAATAGCTCCAGCTGTATGTAAATCAATTATAAAGTTACCTTATCCTTCATGACCATTTATCTCCTATTTCTAGAAACATTAATATAGTGGGCTAAATACTACAATCAGAAAAAACAGTCTCAATCACACAATCGTTTTAAGTTAAAAACAAAACATAAAAACTCGTAACACAGGCAGGGAAACAAAGGGCATTTCCTTTTTATATCTCTTTATCCTGTGAAGGCTGAGGTTATTGGCATAACTTACGTGTTCTGTGGTGTGGAACAGTTCACTCTCACGAAGCTGAGCAGCAGTTGGTCTTTCTGTGGATCTCTGGCTGGTGAGGAGTTTAACGTACTTGGCTTGAACAGGCCATTTTTTGTAGAAAGTATGAGGAATTTGGCCATTTCTTAATTGTGTAAGAACTTCTGTTCTCTCCATTTCTGTTCCAAATGGCTGGAAGAGTTCTAGCAGGATAACACCCATGCTGTACATGTCTGACTGGTAAGGGGGGGAAGAGAAAGTTCTGGCATAACTGGTATTTTTGATTACTCGCAGCATTTATTTTTCTCATTAAAATTTCATGATATGAAAAAGCTTCATGACAAGTTTCATGATAAGTAATGCAAATTCAAATCTATGTACATTCTTCAAAGTGATCTTAGATACGCAAATAATTTTTGTATTGGTAGCAAACTAGAAGGCAAAGTTGGAATCAACAAAAACATTAGGAGTAACAGTAGGAAGAGTATTTATTTACCAAATATTATGTATTTACCTACTGAAAGGCTTGTTTTAGTTTTACTATCTATCATCAGGTGTTAACAGAAAAAAAATACTCCCTACCTTGAAATCGTAGTGAGATCCCTGCAGTTGTTCCGGGGAGGCATAGAGGCAAGTCCCCACGCCTGAAGTATGCGTCAGTCCTTTAAAAAGGCAATTTAGAATTACACAGGTAGTGTTGACATAAGAATTTAATATTTAATGGTTTTAATATCATAGAAACCCCACAAAGCTTTTTATTTTGTTACCATTTATCCTTTCTGTCTTAAACCACTGGTCTGCATCATCCCAAAGAAGGTCTTTGCAGGCTAATCCAAAGTCTCCGATTTTGACATGATGATCTGACCCATACAGAAAGATGTTTCTGGGCTGCAAAAAAAAGACAGTATAAAATCTAAAATACATCTATATAAGTAATTACAAGATTTCACCTGTTTCAGTATCTATAAAATCCAGTGTTTCAGAGGTAACAGACAATTATTTAACACATTGATTAGTGATAGAGGAAAAAAAGTCATAGCCGATACCAAAGTATGTGTTTGCAACATCTGGGCAGAAAGACCATGGATGAAGGATCTAGAAAATGGGAAGAAACGTAGAACAGGAAAAACAAAGATTTAGTGGAAAGTACTTTGGTTTTTTTTCCCAGCAGAAAATGGGAAGTTTGCAGAACAGTAATGCTAATGGGAACAGGCAAGAGCAGACAGCAAATCAGACCAACTGATGTAGCAGGAAGGAGGACTAAGTATCATCTTTGGGCCAGACATAATGTAAAACAAAATATACTTTTCTGTATGATAAGCACAGCTGCAACACACTGCTTGTTCTGGCAAATTACTATGAAAAAACAAGCGATGAGAGACTTGAGTAGAGAGCACTGACTGGAAAAACTGAAAATTTTATCCATATATTTTGGGTTTAGGACCACTAAGGAGGAGAAATCCGAGATTATGTGCACATGTGACACACCTGAGGGACAGGATGTCATCCAGAGGGACCTGGATGGGCTGGAGAAGTGGGTCTGTGTGAACCTCATGGGGTTCAACAAGGCCAAGTGCAGGGTCCTGGCCCTGGGTCAGGGCAATCCCAGGCACAAATCCAAGCTGAAGGGAGAATGGCCCGAGAGCAGCCCTATAGCTTGAACATGTTGTCAGAAGCTGACTGATACGCTGTTAGCAAACTGAAGTGTGCTCATGGGGCTTTTCTTATTTTTATGATTACCTAAAATAGGTTTTTTTAAGTAATTGGCTAATTTAGGTCCTACCTTGTTTAAGGAAAGACCAAGACAAAACAAAACCAATCTGACAATCCCTGTTTAGGACCAGAAAATGCCTTCACAAAGGAGAAGATGTTTCCAGAGCTTAATCATAATTCACTTGTAAGTCAATTAAGTCAATGTAATTGACTACTATGCTTATAGTAAAGAAAGTGGCACTGGCATAGAGGAGACAATGCATTTTTTCAGATGTAACATAGCTAAATTCCTAAGAGTTTAAGTCATCTCAAATTTAACTACAAAGTTCCTTTCTTTCTCCCATAATGTAAGTTATCTTTGTTTTCCTTAACCTCAAGTAATAATTCAATGAGCTTACTTTAATGTCTCGATGCATCACTCCCACGCTGTGGATATAGCACACTCCTTCCAGTAACTCTTGAAAAATTTTCATCGTCCAGCGGACATCCACAAGATGGTATGGACCTTAAAACAATTAAGAATCTAAATTATTTCAGCTAATTCTACTGAGTGATTTAAGCTTATGGCGGTATGTCTTGTTGAATTCTGTTTATTTATGATGTGGAGGAATTTTTTAACAGAATGAGCCTAGTTTAAAAATGGAATTTCCCACGCTTCTCCTAAGATAGTTTTTTTGAAACAGCAAAGAGTCACTAACCTCAAAATTCCAAAAAGGAAAGTTCAGGGGACACAAAAATATGTCTGACTGAAAACACTGCTCCAAGCCCCACCAGATAGATATTTAATTAAGAAGTTAACAAACTCTTCACTTCCACATAAGTGCTGAATTTGATTGAAAAATACAGTTCCAGGTAAAATTATACTAATTTACGTAATGACATGTTTTCTGTATCGATTCGCACCTTTCCTTTTCAGATGCTAATCCTCTGCTGTTGCGCCACCCTCTGAAATCCCCAAGGCTCCTCTGGCTGTAGCTGTCCTAAAGGAACTTACCAGCTCATTGTTTTTACCATTTCCTATTTTATTATTTTATTAAACTACAGTATCTTCCTACTCTTAATGACCCACACCTAACATGTCTGTTGCGCCTTTTACTCGCCATTTACTCCTCCTCGTTTTCTGTTTCTCACTCTCTAACCCATGATTGCGTTCCCCTTTCCTCCCCTCTGAAAATATGTGAAAAGGGCTTTTTGTAAGGTCCAATGCCCCACTCATCCTGTCATTGCCTGACCAGGAATGTCATCTTCCAGCTTATGAAAGCTAAAAAGACTATGATTAGAGGAGAGATTAGTGGAAGTCAGCTGATAGTTAGCTGGTAAACCTTACCCCATGACTGAAGAGAGCAATGGATTTATCTTAGTAGTGATTAAAACTTAAGACTAAACATTAATCATACAGTTATGTCTTACAATCTGTTAAGCATATGCTTAACCCAAGAAAGAAACATGTCTCTAATGCTTTAAGAGCACTGCACTTGTACTTCCAAACGTCAGCCACTTTTGCAGATGGCTTGGTATGGGCATGAGAACGCTGTGGCCACTCAAGCAAAGCGAAGGTTAGATTCTTCAGACCAACGACAAATTAGCCTGTGTAGGAGTTTCGGTTCTTAAGAACAAACTTAAAAGCTTTTAAGTACTTTGCAACCTATCTGGAACAAAAGATGTATTTATATTTGCCACAGCAGATAAATTAGCCTGCGAAGACTGTGTTTTGTAGCAGCAAGACTACTACTACAGCAGAATTTCAATTATTTAAACAGCTTGCTGAGAAAGAGCAGATTCTGTCAATAAAAACCTCTAGTTGAAGTAAGTAGCATTGCCCAGGCACAGATCTCTCCAGGTAACAGCTCTGCCTCAGGCACACTTTCATTATTTTTGGAAGAGTTGTCTAAAACCCATGAACTTGAATCTCTTTTACCAACACCTATCATACGGAGATTCAATACGTAGCCACTATTTGATTAAGTGAATAAAGAATCTAACAGAGAGGATTCATATTTTAAGTTACTGAAGTAAAACATACATTCAGGCAAGTTGACATCCAATTAGGAAAAGTGAAACACTTGCTTTATAACGAGTATGAAAATTTTTATGACAGTGAAGAATCTTACTGGAAGTTTCCTCTGTTCTCTCATTGCATCTTTTATTACGGTCAACAATCCAATCCCACAGGGATATTTCACACAGCTGCATTTGTATATGAAGCATCAAGCGATACTCCACCTGACAGAAAAACAACAGTCCATGATTTTGCCACTGTAATATGAACAGTATTTTCTTAGTTATTTTATTTAAAGTTAATTAAAAAAATTGGTTTTTAAACTAAAAAAAAGGTTAGATACCAAAATGACATCAAATACAGTATTACTAATCTACTGCACTCAAGAAGCAGATGCAACAACACTGTCTAGTTTGGTTTTTTTTTTGCTTGTTCCTAAAATTTTAACAATTGCTGTATGATAAAAATCTAACAAAGTATCCAGCTATGTACCTTAATATTCAAATTCCAGTTCAAAAGCTTCTAGACCTACTGAACAGAGGTTCATTCTGGTTTAAGAAAATAGTGTAAATTAATATAAATTAGTAAAAAAAATAATCAACCTCTTGATATGGAATTTGATGATTTATTAACATGAATATGTCACTTTCTGATAATGTACTAGTTCACTTGCTAACCTGGGCAACTCAAGCAAACACCTCTAAAATCTTGCATTTCTTGCAAGAGGGAACTCCAAACAGCAGCCAGAGTGGGAACTCTCCAGAGCGGGCTGTGCTGTGCCGGCGGTTTGGAGACTCCCTGCGCAAATCCTGCCCTGCCCAGACAGCACCCAGACACTCCCATCAGTAATACCTGAATTAGCCATCATTAACGAATACTGAACATCTTCCAGTTTGATGGGTTTTTAGTCATTCACTTTGAAAGGACCCAAGACAACTAACACATGGAAGCTTTCTTGTACGCTGAGTTTTGCCAGCTCCTCTGCTCAGCTTCCTTGTAACCGTGTTACCCACTTCAGTGTAAATTATCTGGTTTTGGTTTCAATGGCAGTAATTTCCTTTTTTTTTTTTTTTTTTAAAATTAATACTATAAATCATTCCTCTGCCTACCAAACTCAACTCTACAAACATCATTAACTTAGACAGCAGTTAAGTATATCTAAAGATAACTGCATTTACCTCAAACTCTCCACAGAGAGCTACATCGTTCCTGGAGCATCCTTCAGCGCAGGACTTACTTGCAGTGCCTGCATCTTGAGCCAGACTGGAATGAGGTACCCGTGCCGAATGATTTTTCACATCAGTTGATCTACTGCTAACACTACTTACAGAGTCTTCTTGTAATTCTATGGATAATTCATCCCTTACATCCATGTTCTGCACTAATTCACCAAGTCTGGCACTGTCACAGGACTTCTTTTCTTGCGAAGTAAGGTCAGCAAAGATAATTGAACTGTCACTTTCCACGCTCTGAATGTGACAGCAATCACTGAAAATAATAAAGTATGAGAGAGAAGTCAAAATATGTACACAGTTTTATACCATCTATTTGTGACACACCATTCTGAAAACATATTTTTTTTTCCTCCAATTGCAAACTGCATTCCAGAGTAAGAGTTCAGCTGCTTCCCCACAGAAAACTCGAGGATTACGGGATTGGCAGCACAGGCTCCGGCCTTTTTAACGCCCTCCCCCAGCAGGGACCTGTGAGGGCTCAGACACACAGTGCCAGGACACAGCCCTGGTGGGACAGAGGAATGGTGCATCCCCATCCCCTTAAACTTCATCAGCAACACTGCATTTCTCACAGGGCCCTCATTGAGGGGGCCAATCGACACCCTGAGACAGAGGGCCCCATTGTCCCAACAGGACTCCAGCAGAAACCAGAGAGCCAAAGAAGGGAGAAGTACCCAGTAATTTTCTGCAGCTTACGCAACCAGAAGAGAAACAACAAGGATTATGGCTTTCTTTTTCATTATCATTTGGAAGCTAAAAAGCATTTGTGCAATATATGCTGAATTCTGTACTCTTAATACTGCTTTAAAAAAACCCCCTTATTAAAGCCAAGTAAGTGTTATCATTGAGACTTAAAATACTTACTTGCCACTCTCTTGCTCCAAAGATAACGGCTGCCACTCCATTACTGTTTTATCTACTGGATGAAAAGATAAATAAGGTATTTTACAAAACCAAGCATGCATGTATCTACTATAAATTAACACGTAGGCTACAGCTGCTTACTGAATATAACTTCATAACCTGTAGATAGCTTTTTCTCTATTTCTGCTCCAGCAAAAGGTGTTTCTTACCCTAATATGTTTTTCATTTTTCTTTAATTGAAAAGAAAATACATGTTGTACAAAGTCACTGAAAGGGTTGTACTGGGCTCTCTTACATATTCACCCAGATTTCACCTTTAAGAAGTTAGCATGTTCAAAATTAGGGTTTATAATGTATATGATAATACACCGTAAAAGAAGCACCTCCACAAGGCACCATCCTTCACATCACCCTGCTGCTGTTTTGAAGACACCTGATATTTCAGAAATAGTTTTCATTTAAACTGTATATTTATGTGAAAAAGCAGTTTGTTTTATGTGGGGTACTTTCCTTTTGGGTGGACTGTTTGAACCTGTTCCATCCAAGCAGTGTGGTAGCCCACAATATTAGGGTGCTGCAGCCCAGCCAGCACTTTTACTTCTCGTAGCACCTAAAAAGATGAAAAGGAAACAGTATGACTGCCCTTTATTCTGAGTGCTTAATAAACCCAAAAGATAACAAAACCCCGCAATTTCCGACAAAGAAAGAACACATAAAATTACTACACCAATGGAGAAAATTTGGAAGCTTTAAACAAATTATGATTTTCACAGTTGCAGAGATTACCAAAGTCAAGTTAATAATATGTTCTTTTAATGGACTTAAATACCTCTTATAACTTTTTTTTTTCCTAGGTATTGAGAGGGTCAAATCGTAAAAACTCAGAATGTGGAAAAAATTTTATTAATGTGTTTAATGTTTTGGGAAACAGCTGCATTACTAAATTAAATTGGAATCAGCTAGAGCAGACAGGGAGTTAAAACAGAGATGAAACACAGAAACAAGAATACCTTCATGCAATCTCTTCTTGTAGCCTTCTTAATGTTAATTTTTTTAATAGCATAGAATTGACCATCTAACTTGTTTCTGACCTGAAAACAATTGTAATAGGAAAAAATCAGTTGTTAATGTGCTTAGATTAATGAGTTATTAAATCCTTTAGAACCAACTATTTCCTAAAAATTAATTTCTGCACTCCATTCCAATAATCTTTCACCTGTATGAGAGAATGAAACTGGTATCAGGCCCCAGCTGTGTAAGATAAAGATACTCCACTTTTGCCTCCTTTCAGGACTGCAAACATCTAACCCAATCTTTGTGAAACACACAGCTTTACAGCTATCTTTCCATCAATAAAAAAATGCTGCTAGGTCCTGATAACTGCTTAAACAGGTTCTCAATAAATCTGTGAGAACACAACTGTCATTTACATATGGCACACACCACGCAGGGAACCTCAGGCTGGCCATATGGGCCAAGTATTTAATACAATTCAACACTGGGTTGGATAGTTTATATTCATATTAAGGCTACTTTTTTCCAAGCAGCCACGACTGGAACATTGCAGTGTGCAGACTCAGCTCCTGTGGCTGTTTAAGTCAATGTATCACAATACTTCACACAAGAAATAAGGAGGTTTTTGTTCACTTTAAAAAGGTCAGAATACATCAAGTAAAACTTTTGATATATCCTGCCTCCGACAAACAGAAAACAGAAACTGCAACTGAGCATCTTTTGAAATGAAATGCCAACACCCTTCACATGAGCGGATTTGCTCCTGTTCTATTGGAAAATCAGTGGGTTTGGTTTTATATTAGAAAAACAAACAGAACAGCCAAACCAGTAACTCTAAATGTCAAAGGAAAACCAGATATAAATTGATCAGTTATAAATGGAAGGTAAGGAATACCTTGTACACTTTTCCGTATCCTCCTTTTCCTAGCCTTGCAATCTCATCAAATTCATTCAAGTACCGTGAAGTCTGTGCTTCAAAGAGAACTTCTTTTTCCCTAATAAAAAAAAAGGCTGCATTAAACAAAATTACAATTTATAAGACAGGTATTATATAGGCTGCAGGTGTACACAATCCAGAAATACTATTTACATTATGAAAAGAAGCTGACAAGACTTTGACATTACCACAGTGAATACTGAAGAACAGCAGACTGCAGCAGCATGCATGTGTGCTACAAAGCCACACTCTGTGTTAGCAGAAGTACTAAGATGATCTCTTTAAATTTATGCCAGATAAAAAGCTGGTTTTTGAATGATGGCACTAACCGTGAGAACTGTACTGAAGAAGGAATTTTCCCCAGATCGTTTTGAGAGTTTGGAGAAATTTTCACTTTTTTTCTACATTTCAGAGCCAAAATATGAAATGCAGTATTAATTAAATTCAGAGTGGAGCAAGGGACTTTAGGGAGGGAATTGTTTAATATTTCTAAATGCTTTGAATACATACCCAATTGCATGAGAATCTCCATTATCAAGTTCCTACAAAAACAACAAAATCCAACATAAAAACATGCCATACAGAGTAACAGGTCTGCTGTGCCACCGGCACACAGCTCTACAGCAAAACAGAAACTGCAACTATGTTCTGAGAAGCAAACAAGGTTACTGAGAGCCCTTCATTCTGCAGAGAGCTTCACCAAATTAAAGTATTATTATCCCGCCAGTAATCTGCTAACATCTCTCTGCTGGAGAGATTACCGCCCTTTAGAGTTCTGCTGACAAACAGGATAAAATGAGGGGTTTAAAATGTGCTTAAGACAAAATTAACTAGCTTAGTTCAAGCAGCAAGATAAGCAAACAAGTCTAGTTGAGCCTGAAGTATGTTATGCAGTATACACATCATACCCTCCACTAACTAGGAGGGTGTTAACATAATCAACTCACTGTTGATTATGGTAACTGTTCATTAGAAATTGAAAATGGATGTCCCTCTTGCCAAAAAAAGGTGTAGCAATACCAAAAACACCTTGCCTGTGTTTATAAGTATTTTCACATTTGGCTTTTATTATTTAATAAGAAACAAAACACTGCTGGCTTCAAAAGCTTTGCTTTGCACCTGCAGAACCAGAACATGCTGTCCCCGACAGCTAAGGTAGAATGGGAGTACCGTTTTGTATAATTATTAAAAGATCCAATCCAATATTAAAAGACATCCCCCCTTTCCCCCCTAACAAAAGCTTCTTTGGATGCAATCATGTGTTAATTCCCCAATGCAGAGGTTGCCAAAGAAATTTAACAAAGCTTACCCCATTAAGTATTTGTCGATTAGCTGCTTTCATTAGTTCAGTAATGGCTCTATTATGCTGCAGTCTTACAGTACTAAATTCATCGCAGAAGGCAAAGGGGGAGAGCAGCCCTGTCCTCGTGAAAGCCTGACGAAGTACTGTGCAAAGGAACAGAGAAAGGTCACGTTAAATAAATCCTGCCAATAAGACCATGTAAACAGTTGTTGTTTCTCAAACCTGATTTAAAAGAAAGCGCATCTGAAAAACTGGTCACTCCTACTCTAGTGCCATTTCCCATACTCTTAGCAATAAAAACTAATTAAATCCAAACTAGAGCTGCTCTTTGGGAATCCCTTCACATAATACAGTTATTTGCCATGCCCTTCGTGGTCACAACTGCATCTCCTCTTCTCCGTATCTCAGCAGATGAGTCATACAAACATCCACCCATTCACTTACTTGGTGCCCTTGGACTAATTTTGACCAGTGAAAAGAGAAATCGAAAGCATGTCACAGCTACGAGGGCATGTTTATAATAAAAACTGGTAATGTCAAGATCTCCTAATTCACATACAAACTCACGCATTTCTACACATACTCATAGTAAGGAATTGAAGCCACCCCACATCCATCCCCTTCCTCAGCTGGAGTAAAACAATGCTGTGGCAGATAAAAAACTAACAAATACTGGAGATGGGCCCAACTGGCAAGATGCTACAAAAATGTACTTAGAAGTTTTAGGAGTTCCAAGGTCTTAAACTAAACTTGCTTGTAAGAGCGTTTGGGGTGGTTTTTGGTACCAGCATGTCTAAAATCAGCCTATTACTTATCTTTTAAAGCAGATAAAATTTATTGAAAGTGAACCTGTAAGAAATCAGGATTTTTGCTATACAAGCCTTATGGACACAGTTACACACACGGAAAAGTGGGAAAAAGCCAGCCTTGCCAGCATGAATATACCAGCCAAAACCACAAAACAGATATGATTACTGCAAGATGTTTTTCTGTTATTCATCAGGTTTATTCCACTTGGGAAGCTGGTTTAAGCTGTACCAACACAGGAACATCATTTTCCATAGAAGTACATTGGGAAGCCAAGAGCTACATACTTTGGAAGAGGCCCAGGTTGGGTTTTGGGTTTGGTTGGTTTTTTTTTTGTTCCTCTCCAAAAAGAGGAAACGTGGTTGGGTTTTTCCCCCCCAGTATTTTGGGGTTTCATAGAGAGAACAGTAAGAGCCAGGGTCAAACACCAATATCAGATTTTGAGAAAAAAAAATAAATTATAGTTGTGTGCACTGTTGTTACTGGATGCTACAAATGACTTCAATTTTAAGCAAGAGCAACGTATTAGATTTTATTTTCTACAATCACATATAGCAAGGAGAAAAACCTTGGAGATTGTTTCTCAAGCGCATTAAGTACGTGCCTAAATAAACAAAATACTCAAGATAAGTCACACATTAGACAGACAGGTTTCAAAGGAAACATTTCACACCTAAAAATGTGAGCTCCCTGAACTATATCAAAAGACTTTATGGGAAAATAAAGGACTTAGAAAGGTATTTACTCTGATTTTCACAGACCATAATTTTGAAAAATTTAGTGAAGACTGTGCTACAGCTATTTCTTGATAAATATTTTTATTAAATTTCACTCAGGATATTCATGCTGTTCTCAGAATTGCTCGTCCCAGTGGGATGAGACCTACAGCTCTGTCCTGACACTACGCTGGGACTCCAGAGAGCAGAGCCCGGTGAGGTTATTGGGGTGAGGCAGTTCAGGAGAGAGGAAAGAGCCGCTCGTACTAACTTCGGAAGAGGCACCTGGAGTGGACGGGGTTGTGGGTGTACATGTGGCAGAGATGCTCCAGCAGTGACACCAACAGCAACTGGTTTTGGATGGTGGAAGTGAAGTTCACAAACTTCTGCGACCCGTTGGCAATGCGCAGCTCGGCCGGCACGTCCGACTCTGAGGGGACAGGCAGGAGGGTGAGCCCAGGTCTCCATGTACCACCACCACACCCGCACAGCTCCAACACACCCCGGCTCGCACGCAGGCACCGCACGAGCTGCCACTGAGCGCTTTAAGGCACTAATTAGGAAAGTAATTATAATTAATTTTTCTAAGCGCACACAGAAAGCAGCTAGCCAGAGGGCCGAGGCCGGCCCCGCCAGCCCCCGCCGCCGGGCGAGGGGAAGCCGGGAGGGAATGGCGGCCGCTCTGCCCCCCGTCCCGTCCCGCCGCCCGGGAAGGGAAGCCCCGCAGCCGCCCCCGCGGCCCCTCTCACCGTCAAAGCGAGGCTCCGGGCTCTCCTCAGGAAACTCAATGGCGGGCCGTGGGGCCGCGGCCCTCGGCGGGAACCCGCCCCGCCACATGCCGGTCGCCGGCCTTCGCCCCGGCCGGCGGGGCCTGCCCGCCTCCCTGTGGGCGGCCCCGGGGCCGGGCCGGCGCTTATGGGCGCTCTTTGAGCGCGGAGAGATAAAACGTTAACCGGAGAGAGGCGGGCAGCG